>NC_064828.1:111015753-111371253 GCF_024166365.1 Elephas maximus indicus | reverse complement strand
ACACTAATAATATAGAAGAATTGAGGGTGTCAGAGGGCGGCTCCATGCGGGAAAGGTGGGTGAGGAGTTGGGCCTTGGTTCATCCGTGCTACGAGGGCTCCTCCCTGCGGTGTGCCTAGCGCTGCCTCAGCTCTGGGGACTCATAGTTGAAAACACCAGCTCACTCAGAGAACTTACCAGTCTGCTGTTGGAACAAGACACGCTGTTACAGGGTGGCAGGAAGAGAGCTAGTGGAGGTCACAGAAAAAGGAGAGTCTGTGTTCTGTCTCGGGCAGTCAGGGAAGTTTCCCAGAACAAGCTGAAATGAGCCGATGAAACACTTTTAAAAATCTTAAAAGGCATGCGAGAATGGACTTGTCCAGGAGGCCAGGTCATTTGGCTGCTGGAGCAGAAGGTATGTGACTGCATGTGCAAGCAGTTGTGTGGAAGAATCGTGGAATGAAGGAATTAAGAGGCAAGGATGGAGTGAAGGAGAGTCAGCACGCTCCGTGAGCTGCTGCAGGAGTGCTGCAGATGAAAGGTGGTGAGACCCAGTTCCTGCTCTCAGAAAGCTTAGCATCTCTTTGTGGAGTAGACCTGTGATTCAAGGCATGACATACAGATAAGCAGAATGTCTTATGAGTGCCAAAGAGATGCTCAAGGTCGCCTTCAGGGGTGAGGAGATGGGTGAAATGTTTAAAAACAAAAAGTGATATTTACAGTAGGACTTGAGGCTGAGAATTTCAGAAGCTTTGGAAGGAGTGTTGGGAGGGAGAAGGGCCCTTTGGGTTGTAAGAACAATTCCCATAGTCCAGAATTGAGCCCCCGGATACCCATTTAACTCAGTACCAAAGTCACTCCTGAGCTTCACCCTTCAACCAGAGATTAGACAGGCCCATAACACAAAACGAGACTAAATGGACACACCAACCCAGGGGCAAGGACAAGAAGGCAGGAGGGGACAGGAAAGCTGATAATGGGGAGCCCCAGGTCAAGAAGAGGAGAGTATTGACATGTCGTGGGGTTGGCAACCAGTGTCGCAAAACAATATGTGTATTAATTGTTTAATGAAAAATTTGCTCTGTAAACCTTCATCTAAAGCACAATTAAAAAAAAAAAGAAGACAGACATTGAAACAGGACATGTTCAGAGAAAATTTGAGAACCTGAGCATAGCCTGTCATACCTGAACTATAGGGTGTTGATTGAGAAATGAGTCTGGAAGAGTAGGTTTAAGATAGATAGCGGCTGGCCTCGGATTCCAGGCTAAGGAGTTTCGGGACCTTCTCCTATAGGCAGTAGGGAGCAGTTGACATTTTTGAGCAGGGGAGTAGTCTGATCTATATTTTAGAAGGGTAAATCTGCTAGCAGTATAAAAATAGAGTTAGGTAGAGGAATCCCGGCGGTCATGGTCCCCAAACCTTCTGTTGGCCCAGGACAGGAACCATTCCCGAAGACAACTCATCAGACATGAAAGGGACTGGACAGTGGGTAGGAGAGAGATGCTGATGAAGAGTGAGCTATTTGTATCAGGTGGACACTTGAGACTGTGTTGGCATCTCCTGTCTGGAGGGGGATGGGAGGATAGAGAGTTGGAAGCTGGCAAAATTGTCACGAGAGACTGGAAGGGCTGACTCATTAGGGAGAGAGCAAGTGGGAGTACGGAGTAAGGTGTATATAAACTTATATGTGACAGTTTGGCTTGATTTGTAAACGTTCACTTGAAGCTCAATAAAAGTTAATAAAAAAAGTTTTAATAAGGAAATGGTGTAGGGTTTCATTAAAATACTTTTCCAAATATAAAAAAAAATAGAGTTAGGGAAAAGACAAGGGAAGTTACTGTTCTTATAGTCCACTGAAGTGGTAATGGGATAACTTGCAGGGTACAAGGTCAATAAACAAAAATCGGGTGGGTTTCTACACACCAGCAACGAGAAATCTGAAAGGGAAGTTAGGGAAACAGTTCTATTTACAATAGAATCTCAAAGGATAAAATACCTAGGAATAAAGCTAACCAGGGACGTGAAGGACTTATACAATGAAAACTATAAAACACTGCTGAAAGAGCTTAAAGAAGATTTAAATAAATGGAAAGATGTTCCATGCTCATGGATCGGAAGACAGTATTGTTAAGATGTCAGTACTACCCAAAGCAATCTGTATGTTCAACACAATCGTGATGAAAATACCAACAGTGTACTTTACAAAAATATAAAAGCCAGTCCTCAACTTTATGTGGAATGGCAATGTTGAAAGAGAAGAACAAAGTAGGAGGACTCATACTTCCTGATTTTAAAACATACTGTACAGCTACGATAATCAAAACAGCCTGGTACGGGTATAACAGTAGACACATAGACCAATGGAATAGAATTGAGAGTCCAGAAATAAACCCAAACATCTATGGTCAACTGATTTTTGACAAGGGTGCTAAGTCCTCTCAGTGGGGAAAGAAGAATCTTCAATAAATAGTGTTGGAAAAAGTGGATTTCCACATGCAGAAAAATGAAACAGGATCCATACCTCACACCATACACAAAAACAAATTAAAATGGATTAAGTACCTAAATGTGCAAACTAAAATCATAAAATTCTCAGAAGAAAATGTAGGGGCAATGCTGTCAGGCCAAGGTTTTAACAATGGATTATCTAATATAACAAAAGCACAAATAGCACAAGACAAAATAAATAAATGGAACCTCATAAAAATTAGGGTTTTCAGTGGGCTCAGGCATAACAATGATTGTGAGCATGGTGCAGTGTTTCAGTTCTGTGGTACATAGGGTCGCTGTGAGTCGGAACCGACTTGATGGCACCTAACAACGACAAAACAAAATTAAAAATTTTCTTCATCAAGACTTTACAAAAAAAATGAAAAGGCAAGCTACCTATTGGGAGAATATCTTCAGAAACCATATATCCAATAAGAATCAAATAACCAAAATGTTTATAAAACGTTGACACCTTAACAACAAAAGGACAACGCAGTCATAAGATGGGCAAAGGACTTGAATAGACATTTCACCAAAGAGGACATTCACATGGGCACCAAACACCTGAAAAGATGCTCAGCATCATTAGCCATTGGAGAGATGTAAATCAAAACCACAGTGAGACCGTTTCACTCCCACTGGGTTTTTTGGGTTAAGGTGACTAAGATTAAAAAAAAAAAAATTTTGGTGAGGATGTGGAGAAATTGGAACCCTTATTCATTACTGGTGGCAATGCAAAATGGTACAACAGATATGGAAAACGGTGTGGAGGTTCCTCAAAAAACTAAAAATAGAACTACCATGTTGTTGTTGTTAGATGCTGTCGAGTTGGCATATGACTCAGTAATTCCACTCGTAGGCATATACCCAAAAGACTTGAAAGCAGAGACTCAAAAAGAGATTTGGACACCATTGTTCATTGCACCACTATTCACAATAGCCAAAAGGTACAAACAACCTAAAAGCCCATTAACAGTTGAATGGATAAACAAAATATAGTACATACATACAATCAGATACTACTCAACCAGTAAGAGAAACGAAGTCTTGATACATGCTACAGTATGGGTGGACCCTGAAAACATTACACTAAGTAAAATAAGCCAATCACAAAAGAACAAATATTGTATGACCTCCCTTCTATAGAAAAACAAGAAAAGACAAATATACAGAGACCAAAGTTTACCAGCGGCAGGAAGGAGGATAAAAAGGGGTATTAACAGTGATGGAAAAATCGCATCGGTTAAGGTTAGAATTGCACAGCCCATTATTATAATTGCCCTTTTTTTTCTTTGAATTTTATTTATTTTTTGTTGTTCAGAAAATACACAGCAAAACATACACCAATTGAACAGTTTCTACATGTTCAGTTTAGTGACATTGACTACATTCTTTGAGTTGTACAATTGCTCCTACCCTCCTTTTCTGAGTTGTTTCTCCCTTATTAACATAAACTTACTGCCCCCTAAGGTTCCCATACAATCTTTCAAGTCACTGTTGTCAACTTGGTTCCATATAGACAGTTCTTAGAAGAGGATAATGTTCAAGGCAGACCTTTTTTACTAGTTAAGCTGAACTATTGCTCGGTTTTAAGAAGGCTTCAGGGGATATTTTTGGTTCAAGGTTCAAAGATTATCTCAGGGCAGTAGTTTTCGGGGTTCATTTACCCTCCATGGTTCCAGAAAGGGTGGAGTCCATGGTAATTTGAAATTCAGTTCTGCATTTTCCCTCTTTTGATCAGAATTCTTCTATGGAGTCTTTGATCAAAATGTTCAGTGATGTGAGCCAGGCACCATCCAGTTCTGTTTCAAAAGTACAGCCAGAATGCTCTAGAACCAAGGATTTCCAGACTACATCTCACATGCTTTGGTCATGTTATCAGGAGGGATCATTCCCTGGAGAAGGACATCATGCTTGGTAGAGGGTCAGTGAAAAACCGGAAGACCCTCAATGAGATGGATTGACACAGTGGCTGCAACTGTGGGCTCAGGCATAAAAACGATTGTGAGGATGGTACAGGACGGGGCAGTGTTTTGTTCTGTTGTGCATAGAGTCACTATGAGTTGGAACCGACTCGACAGCACCTAACAACAGCATCAACATCCAGTTCCTCTGGTCTTATGGCAAAGAAGGCAGTTGTTCATGGAGGCTATTAGCCACACAGTCCATATCCTCCTCCTATTCCTGACTCTCCTTCTTCCTCTGTTGTTCCAGGTAAATAGAGAGACCAATTGTTGTGCCTTGGATGGCTGTTTGCAAGCTTTTAAGACCCCAGGCACCATGCAGTGATCTAGGAGGTAGAACAGAAGGACTAATTATGTTATTAGGCCAGTTAACTGGGATGTCCCATGAAACCATGACCCTAAACCTCCAAGCCAGGGAACCAAATCCCATAAGGTGTTTGGTTGTACATAAGCAGCCAGCAGCTACTCTTTATTTTTTTGTCTTTGTTGTAAATATATCTGTCACACAATTTTTGTCAATTCAAGATTTTAGAAGTGTACAATTTACTAACAGCAATTACAATAATCAGCTGTGCAACCCTACCCTTAATGCGATTTTCCATCACCATTAACC
This sequence comes from Elephas maximus indicus, assembly GCF_024166365.1. Lineage (NCBI taxonomy): Eukaryota > Metazoa > Chordata > Mammalia > Proboscidea > Elephantidae > Elephas > Elephas maximus. Next base: position 111,366,206 of record NC_064828.1, on the reverse strand, counting down.
CCCCTTTTCCCCCTCCCTCCCAACCCTGAAAATGACTGATAATCTTTGACCTCAATACATTTACCTTTTCTTGTCTTTTTATGTAAGTAAAGTCATATAATATTTGTCCTTTTGTGATTGGCTTATTTTGCTCAGCATTGTTGTTGTTAGGTACATTGATTCAGTTCCAACTCATAGCAACCGTTGATTCAGTTCCAACTCATAGCAACCGTACTTATAACAGAACGAAAAACTGCCCCATCCTGAACCATCCTCCAATTGTTATGCTTGAGCCCATTTTTGCAGCCACTGTGTCAGTCCATCTCGTTGAGGGTGTCCTTTTTCACTGACACTCTACTTTACCAAGCGTGATGTTCTCCTCCAGGGACTGGTCCCTCTTGATAGCATGTCCAAAGCATGTGAGACAGTCTCACCACCCTTACTTCTAATGAGCATTCTGGCTATACTTTTTCCAAGATAGATTTGATTGTTCTTTTGGCAGTCCATAGTATATTCAGTATTCTTTGCCAACACCATAATTCAAATGCATCAATTCTTCTTTGGTCTTCCTTATTCATTGTCCAGCTTTTGCCTACATATGAAGCGATTGAAAACACCATGGCTTGGGTCAGGCATGCCTTAGTCCTCAAATTGACATCTTTGCTTTTTAGCACTTTAAAGAGTTCTTTTGCAGCAGATTTGTCCAGTGCAGTGCATCATTTGATTTCTTGTCTGCTGCTTCCATGGGCATTGATTGTAAATCCAAGTAAAATGAAACCCTTAACAACGTCAGTCTTTTCTCCATTTATCTTGATGTTGCTTCTTGGTCCAGTTGTGAGGAGTTTTTCTTTATGTTGAGATGGAATCCATACTGAAGGCCGTGGTCTTTGATCTTCATCAGTAAGTACTTCAAGTCCTCTTTGCTTTCAGCAAGCAAGGTTGTGTCATCTGCATGTGGCAGGTTGTTAATGAGTCTACCTCCAATCTTGATGCCCCATTCTTCTTCATATAGTCCAGCTTCTCAGGTTATCTGCTCAGCATACAGATTGAATAAGTATGGTAAATGGATACAACCCTGACACACACCTTTCCCGATTTTAAACCACGTAGTCTCTCCTTGTTCCATTCAAATGACTGCCTCTTGGTCTAAGTATAGGTTCTTCATGAGCACAATTAAGTGTTCTGGAATTCCCATTCTTTGCAGTGTTATCCCATAATTTGTTATGATCCACAGAGTCGAATGCCGTTGCATAGTCAGTAGAACACAGGTAAACATCTTTCTGGTATTCTCTGCTTTCAGCCATGTCTTCAAACTCCAGCCATACTACAGCATGTATCAAAACTACATTTCTCCTATTGACTAAAAAAAAAAATTGACTGAGTACTAGTATTTCATGGTATATATATATATATATGCCACATTTTGATTATCCGTTAATCTGTTGATGGATTGTGTCCGCCTTTTAGCTATTGTAGGCAGTGCTGCAATGAACGTAGGCCTACAAGTCTTTTTGAGTGTGAGTGTCTGCTATCAAGTCTTTTGACTATACACCTAGGAGTAGAATTGCTGAGTCATATGGTAGTTCTATTTCTAATTTTTTGAGGAAACACCACACTGTTTTCCACATCGGCTATACCACTTTGCATTTTCACCAGCAATGGATAAGAGTTCCAATTTCCCAACATCGTCACCAACATTTATTTTCTTTTTTTATCTTAGCCATTCTAAAGAAAAAAACAAACCCATTGCCAGCAAGTTGATTCCAACTCATCGTGACCCTATAGGACAGAGTAGAGCTGCCCCATAGGGTTTTCAAGGAGCAGCTGATTAGATTCGAACTGCCAGCATTTTGGTTAGCAGCTGAGCTCTTAAGTGCTGAGCCAGCAGGACTCCTACCCATCCTAGTGGGAGTATAATGGTATCTCATTGTGGTTTTTATTTGCTTCCTCTGATGGCTAATGACACCAAGTATCTTTTCATGTGTTTGGTGGCCATTTGAATGTCCTCGTTAGTGAAATGTCTATTCAAGTCCCTTGCTCATTTTACGATTGAGTAATTTGTCTTTTTGTTGTTAAGTTGTTGAAGTTTTATATATGTTTGATTATTAGATTATTGTCAGATACATAGCTTCTGAAGATACCTTCCCAGATGGTAGCTTGTCTTTTCACTTTTTTTTAAAGTCTTTTGATGAACAAAAATTTTTAATTTTTATGAGGTTCTATTTACTTATTTTGTTTTGTGCTGTTTGTGCTTTTGTTATTAGATAATCCATTGTTGAAAGCTAGGCCTGACAGCATTGCTCCTGCTTGTTCTTCTAAGAATTTTATAGTTTTAGTTTGCACTCTTAGGTACTTGATCCATTTTGAATTTGTTTTTGTGTATGGTGTGAGGCATGGACCCTGTTACGTTCTTCTCCATGTGAATATCCAATTTTCCCAGCACCATTTACTGAAGAGACTCTGCTTTCCCCATTGAGCGGACTTAGCACCCTTGTCAAAAGTCTTTGACCATAGATGTATGGGTTTATTTCTGAACTCTCAATTCTATTCCACTGGTCCTTCGTCTTGTCATACCAGTACCAGGCTGAGAATCCCAGAGCACTTAATTGTGCTCACAAGGAACCTGTACATAGATCAAGAGGCTGTCATTTGAACAGAACAAGGGGATATTATGTGGTTTAAAATCAGGAAAGGTGTGTGTCAGGATTGTATCCTTTCACCATACTTATTCTTTCTATATGCTTAGCAAATAATCTGAGAGACTGGACCATAGGAAGAAGAACAAGGCATGAACATTGGAGGAAGACTCATTAACAATCTATGATATGCAGATGATGACACGCTTGCTGAAAGCGAAGAGGACTTGAAGCCCTTACTGATGACAGCGAAATATTACAGCCTTCTGTATGGATTGCACCTCAACAGAAGACAAAAATCCTACAACGGGACCAATAAGCAACATCATGATAAACAATGAAAATATCGAAGTTGTTAAGGATTTCATTTTACTTGGATCCACAATCAACATTCATGGAAGTAGCAGTCAAGAAATCAAACGACATATGGCTCTGGGCATATCTGCTGCGAGAGACCTCTTCAAAGTGTTGAAAAGTAGTCACTTTGAGGACTAAGGTATGCCTGGTCCAGGCCATGATATTTTCAGTTGCCTCTAATGCATACAAAAGCTGGACAATGAATAAGGAAGACTGAAAAATAATTAATGCCTTTGAATTATGGTGTTGGCAATGGATATTGAATACTCCATGGATTGCCAGAAGAGTGAATGAGTCTGTCTTGGAAGAAATACAGTCAGAGAGCTCCTTGGAAGTGAAAGTGGTGAGAGTTTGTCTCACGTACTTTGGACATGTTATCAGGAGCAGCCAGTCCCTGGAGATGGACATCATGCTTGGTAAACTAGAGGGTCAATGAAACAGAGGAAGGCCCTCTACGAGATGGATTGACACAGTGCCTGCAATGATGGTTTCAAGCGTAGCAACAATTGTGAGGATGGCACAGAACTGGGCAGTGTTTCACTCCGTTGTACATAGTGTCGCTATGAGTTGCAATCAACTCAACAACAGCTGGTAACAACAGTTTTATTCTCTTAGATGCTATTGTAAATGGGATTGTTTCCCTAATTTTCCTCTCAGATGTCTCACTGCTGATGTATAGAAACCTAACTGATCTTTGTTTATTGACCTAGTATCCTGAAACTTTGCTAGCTCTGGAAGTTGTCTTGTAGACTCTTTGGGATTTTCTGTTCTTGTTGTTGTTAGGTGCTGTCGAGTCGGTTCCAACTCGTAGTGACCCTGTGTATAATACCGAACAAAACACTGCCTGGTCCTGCACCATCCTCACAACGATTGCTGTGTTTGAGCCCATTGTTGCAGCCACTGTGTCAATCCATCTCATTGAGGGTCTTCCCTCTACTTTACCAAGCATGATGTCCTTCTCCAGGGACTAGTCCCTCTTGATAACATGTCCAAAGTACATGAGACAAATCTTGCCATCCTCACTTCCAAGGAGCATTATGGCTGTATTTCTTCCAAGACAGACGTGTTTGTTCTTCTGGCAGTCCATGGTATATTCAGTGTTCTTCACCAACACCATAATTCAAAGGCATCAATTCTTTTTCAGTCTACCTTATTCATCGTCCAGCTTTTGCATGCATATGAGGCAATGGAAAACGCCGTGGCTTGGGTCAGGCATACCTTAGTTCTCAAAGTGACATCTTTGCTTTTTACCACTTTAAAGAGGTCTTTTGCAGCAAATACGCCCAGATATTTCCCGACTGCTGTTTCCATGAGCGTTGATTGTGGATTTAAGTAAAATGAGATCCTTGACAACTTCAGTCTTTTCTCCAGTTATCATCACTCTGCAACTTTGCTAGCTCTAGAAGTTATCTTGTAGATTCTTTGGGATTTTCTATATATAGCATTATATTAGCCATAAATAGAGATAATTTTACCTTTTCTTTTGCAATTTGGATACCTTTTATTTCTTTTTCTTATTGCTCTGGCTAGGAACTTCCAACACAGTATTGAATAGAAGTGGTGAGAGCAGGCACTATTGTCTTGTTCCTGATTTCAAGGGGAAAGCTCTCAGTCCTTCTCCATTAAGTATAATGTTGACCTTTGGCTTTTCATATATGCCCTAAATAATATTAAGGAATTTCCCTTCTGTTCTGATCTTTTTTAGGGTTTTTATTAAGAAAGGGTGTTGTATTTTATCAAATGCATTTTCTGAATTCATGGAGATTATCATGTGGTTCTTTTCCTTTGTTTAGTTGATGTGCTGTATTCTATTGATTGATTTTCTAATGTCGAACCATCCCTGCATTCTTAGAATAAATCTCAATTGGTCATGGTGTATATTTTTTTTTTTTTTGGTCATGGTGTATTTCTTTTTTACTGTACTGTTGGGTTCTGTTTGCTAGTATTTTAAGGGTTTTTGCATCTATATTCATAAGAGATATTAGTCTGTAGTTTTCTTTTTTTGGTGTGTTTGGTTTGGTTATCAGAGTTACGTTTGCTTAATAGAAATGAATTAGAGAGTGTTCCTTCTTTATCTTTTTTAAGAGTTCAAACAGTATTGGTGTCAATCCTTCTGTAAATGGTAGAATTCCCCGGTGAAGCCATCTGGTCCAGGACTTTTTTTTTTTTTTTTTTTGGGAGATTTTTGATCACTGATTCGATCTCTTTGTTATAGGTCTGTTGAGACTTCCTATTTCCTCTTGAGTCAGTCTGTTTAGGTTGTATGCTTCTGAGAATTTTTCCATTTCATCTGTGTTATCCACTTTGTTGCCATACAGTTGTTCATAAGATTCTGTCATAATTCTCTTTATAAAATCTTTTTTATTATGGATTATTTTTACAAACACAGAAGCTGAGGGAATAGCACCTCCATGCCCCTGTCACAGCTTTGACAGTTATCAACATACGGCCAGTCTTGTTTTATCCAATTGCCCCGCCACACTGACACACGGACTTAGACACACACACACGTTTCCCTCTCCTCGCATAGATAAGACATCTAATTTTATTCATAAATCTAAATAGTAGTATCCTTCAGTAAAGACTCTTTTTAAACAAAACCAAAACACTATGGTCACACCTACAAGATATAATGGTAACTGTTTATTGTCTGTATATATTCATTAAGTGTTCAAATCCCCCCTCCAAATTTTTTTTTCAGTTGGTTTGTTTGCATTTAGAGCTAAATACGGTGCTTACATTCGAACTGCCGACCTTTTGGTTAGCAACCATAGCACTTAACCACTACGCCACCAGGGTTTCCATTTGGTTATTATATGTCCTTAATTTCCCTTAATCTTATAGGTTCCTTCTCTCTTTTTAATTTTGCAATTTTGTTGTTAAAGAAATCCAGTTGTTCATGTCCATTTGAAGGATGTGATTCTCAACCAATGGTAATTTTGCCCCAGGAGACATTGGGCAGTATCTGGAGACATTTCTGGTTGTGGGTAGAGGCCAAGGATGCTCGGAAACACACTATAGTACAGTAGACAGCCCTCACGACAAAGAATTGTCTGGCTCCACATGTCAGCAGCGCCAAGGCTGACAAGCCCTGATGTCATTTCCCCATAGTCTGTATTTTGCAGACTGCATCCCTGTGAGTTGCTAACGTGTTCCTTTCTCCCCTGTATTTCTTTTAAAACTGGTAGTTGGGTTTCAAGGCTTGACCAGATTCAGGTTCGACATTTTTTTTTGCAGGCAAAAATACCTCTTAAGGAGTGTATCACACGTTGTATGTGGCACATAGGTGCTGTTAGTTTCATCTCTCCCAGATAAAATTGCAGAAAAGGAGAAATTTGAAAGATATCAGACAGTAGAATTGCTCGAGTGTAGGGTCTAAGGGTGGAGGGTTTGAGGAAGATGGTGGCATCAACCCAGGATCCCAAATCCAAGGCAGGGTTCAGGCTTTGGCTCTACCACCCACTGCCTGATCCCAGGTGAGTCGCTTCACTCTCTGAGCTCCAGAACCTCACCTATAAAATACTAAAGCCTTGTAGGAGGACTCAGAGGGTTACAGGCAAATTATGTATTAGCTGTTCCCAAGTTGTCTCCTACCAGGTCATAAGCCCCACGAGGGCAAGGGCCACATCCATGTCACTCATGGTGCCCAGCAGAGTGGGGACTCAGTAAATATCTGTGGAGTAAACAGGCCGCACGGGAAGGGAGGAGGTTGTCTGGGCCAGGTGTTGTTGTTAGTTGCTATCCAGTTGCCTCCAACTCATGGTGACTCCATATGTGCAGAGTAGAACTGTGCTCCATAGGGTTTTCAAGGCTGTGACCTATTAGAAGCAGATTGCCAGGCCTGTTTTCTGAGAGCCTCTGGGTGGGTTTGAACTAGTAGGGCAGTATCCTTTGGGGCACCAATGTTTGGAGTTCAGGAGAAGTTCATCTCTGATCTGTTTCTCCAGGAACCTTACTTTTCCACTCTGCTCCGTGACCTTCAGGACTTCCTCACTCTCCTTGAACCTCAACCCTTCCTTCAAGCCTCGTGAAGAGTGATTCTTAGAAGATAACCTCATACTGTTTCACACACACGCGCACACGCCACACACACACACCAGAAGCCGCCAAATAATTTACCGCAGTTTATAAAAAAAAAAAAAAACTCAGTGTCCTCGAGTCGATTCCGACTCATAGCGACCCTATAGGACAGAGTAGAACTGCCCCATAGAGTTTCCCAGGAGCGCCTGGCGGATCAAACTGCCGACCCTTTGGTTAGCAGCCGTAGCACTTAACCACTACACCACCAGCGTTTCCTACCGCAGTTTAAGCCCCCCGAAAAAAACCCATTGCCATCGAGTTGATTCTGACTCATAACCACCCTATAGGACAGAGTAGAACTGCCCCACAGAGTTTCCAAGGAGCACCTGGTGGATTTGAACTGCCGACCTTTTGATTAACAGCTGTACCACTTAACCACTATGCCACCAGGATTTCCATTTAAGCCCCAGATTAACACATTTACTGTGTCTGTCAGGCCTATCCTTTTCTTCTGTTCTGTTCAGACCCCAGGCTCCAGACCCCATTTCCTTGCCCAGTTATTTTCTCAACCATCTCTCCCTCTCTGCATCTCACCTATCCCATCTTAAAAACAGAGGGTCTCCTTTGGCCCTGCTTCTTCCTCCAGTGCCCAAGCTTTCTTCTCTTCTTCCCAGCCACATTTCTGAAGTTGTTGATGCTCTTGGTCTATGCCTCCTCTCCCTGTTGTTCTTTGGCTCTAGTCGCCTCCTCTCACACCGCTCCATGAAGCTCCTCACTCAGCACCCTGACTCCATGTCCCGAGTCCAGGAGACCCCTGTCTTCTTAGTAGCACTGTGACAAAGACTTTCTTGGTTAGCTTCAGTGATACCACCCCCTGATTGTCTTCGGTCTTCACAGGCTGTTTCCCTCAGCCCCTCTGTTCTTTCCTTCTGGTAGCTCTCCTCTTCCCACTGCCAGGTGGTCCTACTCATCCCGTGGCCTCAGTAACGGTCAGGTGCCAGCAACCTCCAAATCACCATCTCCAGCACAGACATCCTCACATTCCGACAGCGAGGATTTCCTGAGCGTCCGCCGTGTAACTGGCAGGCACTGCTCCAGGCACGGGGAGTCCGCTATCTCAAGGGCAGGGTAGGAGAGACAGTAACCAAGAAGTCAAACGAGAAAGACCATTTCAACTGTCGATTAGTGTAATAGAGGGAATAATGTGGAATCACTTATGGAAGAGTTGAGGAGAGAAGGTCATTTTGTATGTGCTGGAGTCGCTGTCTGTCACAGTGGAACTTCCTTCTCCTCCGCTTTCCTTTCCCGTCTCAGTGGCATGCCCAGCCATCCGCCCAACTGCGAAAGCCAGAAGGCTGAGCGTTCTCATTGACCCCTCTTCTCCCTTACCGCACATATCCAGTCTGTCTTCCGCGCTCTTGATTTTACCCTGAAATATTTCTGACTCTGTCCTGTTTTTCAAATTTATCTGCCACCGCCATGGTCCAAGCGAAAATTCTTTCATTTTGTTGAATTATTTTGTTGTTGAGAATATGCACAGCAAAACATACACCAATTCAGCAGTTTATACATGTACAGTTCAGTGACATTGATTACATTCTTTGAGTTGTGCAACCATTCTCAACACCCCTCCTTCTGTGAATTGTTCCTTCCCCATTGACACAAACTCACTGCCACAGCAGGTTCCTATGTAATCTTTTGAGTTGCTGTTGTCAACTTGATCTCATATAATCCCAAAAAAAGCATAATGCTCAAGGCAGACCTTTTTTAGTAGTTAAGCTAAACTATTGTTTGGTTTTAAGATAATTTCCGGGGATATTTTTGGTTTAAGGTTTAAAGATTATCTCTGGGCAGTAGTTTCAGCAATTCATCTAGCCTCCATGGCTCCAGAAAGTCTGGAGTCTACGAGATATGAAATTCTGTTCTGCACTTACCCCCTTTTGATCAGGATTCTTCTATGGAATCTTTGATCAAAATGTTCAGTAATGGTAGCTGGGCACCATCTAGTTCTTCTGGTCTCATGGCAAAGGAGACAATTGTTCATGAGCTTCATAAGGTTTTCAACACTGATTTTTTGGAAGTACATTGCCTGGTCTTCCAAGGTACCTCCAACCTTTCAGTCAGCACACAAGTGCTTTAACCATTGCACCACTCAGGAACGCCCATCTTTTTCCTGGAAAAGCCTCCTTATTGATCACTTTGCTTTCATTCTCATCCCTGCAATCTGTAGTCCACTCTGGAGCCTGAGTCATCCTTTGTAAAGGAAGCTCTGTTCGTGTCATTGCCCTGATTAAACCTCTTTGTTTGCCTTTCTGTTGCCCTTGAGATTTCCCAGAATTATTAACCTGGGCCAGCTGGCTCAGCCTGCTGCTCTGGTAGGTGCCTGCTGCTCCTCAAGCCTTCTAGGTGCGTTTCTTTCTTGCTCTGCTCTGTGGGCTGATCCTACTGAGCTCTCAAGCACTCAGTGGCATCTGCCTGTAAACCACTTCTCCTTCCCCTCCCCTACACACACACACTTTTGCCTCCTCTTCCTTCAGACCTCACTGCCGTTGTTCAGAGAAGCCGCCCCTGGCCTTCTCAGAGGTCTCTGTCATCACTTATGCAGCAGCTGTGTTCCCCTTCATGGAACTGGACAGAGAGGTGTCCAAGGCACACAGGCTCTGCGAGCCTAGAGCTGACAGTCCTGGTCAGAGAGGACTCCAGTCTCACAGTCACACAGATGGGTGTGAAGTCACAATGTGACAGGCTTACAGAAGGAAGCCTTGGGCTGTGAGGCACACGGCAGCAAAAGCTGACTCAGGAGCTCAGTGACGCCTTCATGAGAAAAGCAAGAACCTCCCCAAGATCTGAACAAAGAGGAGGTTAGCGCAGGGTGTGATGGGAAAGGGCAGTAACAGCCACAGCAGGCAAGGCCCAGATGGGAGGAGTGAGAAAAGGAGTGTGGCATGGATCAAGGCCTAAGAGGAACTTGGTAACCAAAGTACTCAGGGCTGTGTAGACCTGTTATTAAGCTAAAGGGTTATTGGTACACGAAAACTGGGAAAGCATTGACCTCTGTTAGCATGGAGCAACGGGACCGGAGTTGACCTGTGTTAGCATGGGTGATGGGACCAGTGTTGACCTGTGTTAGCATGGGACAGTGGGACCAGTGTTGACCTGTGTTAGCGTGGGGCAGTGGAAGCGGCGTTGACCTGTGTTAGCATGAGTGATGGGACCAGCATTGACCTTTGTTAGCATGGGTGATGGGACCAGTGTTGACCTGTGTTAGCATGGGACAGTGGGACCAGTGTTGACCTGTGTTAGCGTGGGGCAGTGGGACCAGTGTTGACATGTGTTAGCATGGGGCGATGGGACCAGCGTTGACCTGTGCTAGCATGGGTGATGGGACCAACATTGACCTGTGTTAACATGGGGCAGTGGAACCAGTGTTGACCTGTGTTAACATGGGCTAATAGGACCGGCACTTACCTGTGTTAACATGGGTGATGCAACCAGCATTGACATGTGTTAGCATGGGGCAGTGGGACCAGCAGTGATGTGTGTTAACGTGGGGCAGTGGGACCCAACGTTTACCTGTGTTAACATGGGTGATGGGACCAGTATTGACATGTATTAGCATGGGGTGATGGGTCCAGCATTGACTTGGGTTAGCATGGGGCGATGGGACCAGCATTGATCTGTGTTAACATGGGTGATGGGATCAGCACTAACATATGTTAGCATGGGGTGATGGGACCAGCACAGGCCTGTGTTAGCATGGGGCGATGGGACCAGCGTTGACCTCTGTCAGCATGGGTGATGGAACCAGTGTTGACTTGTGTTAGCATGGGGTGATGGGACCAGTGCTGACCTGTGTTAGCGTGGGGTGATGGGACCAGTGTTGACCTGTGTTAGCGTGGGGTGATGGGACCAGTGTTGACCTGTGTTAACACGGGGTGATGGGACGGTCTTTGGCATGTGTTAGTGTAGATGAAGGAACCAGCATGTTAGTGTGGGGGGATGGATCCAGCATTGATCTGTGTTAGCATGGGTGTTGGGGTCAAACTCTTTTTTAGAAATTCACTCTGCCAGCTCCAAGGAGGATGCACTAAGTTAGGCAGGAGTGAGAGGAGATGCTGTGGCTTGGAGTCAGCAAGTTTAAGGGATGAATTTTATTTTCTCAGACATTAGAAGCTTTACCTCAGCCTGTTTCCTTGCAGTGGGCTGTGCATAGCTGTGAGTTTGATTCTGTTTGAAGAGTTAGCCCAATCACCAAATCCTGCTCCCATGAGCTTTGTTACATAAGATGCAGACTTGGGGTGGGAGGCAGCAAGACAACTACTCTTGTTAATCTATAGACCCGATTGTTTATCAGGGTCATTATGTAGCAAGGGGCTCAGCATTATAGAAAAATCAAAAGAAGATACATTTTAATCTACTAGAACACAATGTGTATATAATTTAAGGCTTAAAAAAGGTAACAATTGCTAGGAGTAGCTATCCGAAAGTAGAGCATTCTTATGAAACCTTTCCTAACCTGAAATGGCATAAAGTGAAGAAGCAATTACCATTAATTTATGTGGGAAAATTTTGTGAGTGTTCCCAGACCCAAAAAATAACTTACCAGATCATACCAAAGAACACAAGAAACCTTTAGCAGTCTGTTAGGCTTTCCTGACACCTTAGGACACACCTTGCTAACAGATGCACAAAAGAAATCGAAATAGAGCCTAGACGCTCAGACAGGGTTCAAAGCCATGGTGGGTGGATGGGGGAATGCTGGGTGTAGTTTCCGGGGAGGAGCTTGGCCATGTCACTCTCTCGCTGCTCGCTCGGGATGCATGCTGCATCTTTAATGGCTCGCTGCAAAACAAATGCTGAACACACTTTTCACCTTTTTTTTTGTTTGTTTGTTTTAAAAGGGAAAACCCTCTTCGGATTTCATTTGGTTAGCGAAAACAGGTACTAATGTAGGTCTTCCATAAAAGCAAAGTGGTGAAAGCGAACTTTCAAAACGCCGGGGATACCCGTACTGGGGTTTTCTGGAGGTATCTAGAAAAAGCTGAGCAGAAAAGTTTTGACTTGGAGGATTCCGTGGATGGAGGTGAGTTAAGGGTAGGGCTTTAAGGAGGAAAGGCCCGTGCCTTCATGATCAGGGAAAGAATGACAAACGTCAGGGCCAAAACCCAAGAAAGCACGTTTCGAGGAAGAAGCCGCAGACTGTGGGAGGACAGAGGACCTGAGACTAGCCCCCACCCCCCAAGTTCAGAATACGGGCAACTGTTCAGGATGGTCTCTCATCTTGGAAAACCATTTCCAAGCATTCTTAAGCACTTTATTAAAAAAACAAAGCAACTCTTAATTCTTGGTAAAAAAAATTCATCTGTGTCTTGGTTATCTAGTGCTGCTGTAACAGAAATACCACAGGTGGGTGGCTTCAACAAATAGAAATCCATTCTCGCAGTCTAGGAGGCTAGAAGTCCAAACACAGGGTGCCAGCTCCATGGGAAGGCCTCCTCTCCCTGTCAGCTATAGGGGAAGGTCCCTGCTGTCTAGGAGCTCTAGGGGCAGGTCCCTGGTCTAGGAGCTTCTCAGTGCAGAGACCCTGAGCCCAAAGGATGCGCTCCACTCCTGGTGCCTCTTTCCTGTTGGCTTCAGGTCCCTATCTTCTCCACTCGCTTCTCGCTTCCATATCCCCAAAGAGACTGATTCAAAACACAGCCCAGTCCTGCAGATTGTGTCCCGTTTCACCAACCTAACTGCCTCTAATCCTGCCTCATTAACACCATAGAGGTTAGGATTTACAACATCTAGGATAAATGCATCAGATCTCAAAATGGAGGACAACCACACAACACTGGGAATCATGGCCTAGTCAAGCTGACACACCTTTTGGGGGGACACAGTTCAATCCATGACAGAGGGTGAGAGCAAATTAGATTGCGGCTCGAGTTGGTGTTTTTACTGTCCTTGACTTAGTGGGTCTGTGTTTCTGGGACGGAGTTTGATGACCTTTCTAAAAGAGCATGTATGTGAGGAGACGACCTCCTCTTGGGCATACTGGAGGGGCTGGGGGTGGGGTACAGAAGTTGCATAAAGGATCTTGACCATTGACGCATAGTACTGCAGCTGTCAGTGTCAGTGCTGGGCGGTGGCAGGTGGGTCCTCGTGCAGCAGTCGCACACCTGCATGGAGTTGTCTGCGACCCCTCGGGCTGGGGGCCCAGGGCACATCTCAGCCCCACGGGGGTCCCTTTACAGCTCATCCCTTTAGACCTGTCTGGGTGACAGGGGACCCTCCACTGCTGCTGTGTGGATGGTCAGACAGCCATCCACGTCTGCCTGAGCATTTCAAATGACACACCACTCCCCACTGTGCTAGCCAGCTGCCCATGGTCGGACAGCCATGGCTGCTGCAGTGTGGCCCTGGAGTGAGCATTCTAGATGACAGCGAGGACAGAGATGCCTAGAAAGAGGAAGATTTCTTGAGGCTTAAGGAGAAAGTAGTCTGTTGCCATCGAGTTGCTTCTTGGAAACCTTGCAGGGCAGTTCTACTCTGTCCAATGGGGTCATTATGAGTCAGAATCGACTCAGCAGCAATGCATGAGGGGAAAGTGTTGCTATCATTTTTTTATTGTGGTGAAGATATATACGATAACCACTAATAAGCTTTGCTCTCTATGTACACTTGCCTATTCTAGATATTTTGTATAAGTTGGATCATACAGTGTTTGTTCTTTTGTGTCTGATTTATTTTACTCAGCATAATGTTTCGAAGTTCATCCATGTGATGACATGTATCGGGACTTTATTTCTCTTTATAGCTGAGAATATTCCACTGTATGGATATACAGTGAAACCTGAGAGAGCCAGACTCGACTGGACTGCCTTGTTTTCCACCTTCGGCAGGGTGCAGTCTTACCACTTTTCTATTTGCTCGTTTTACTGGAAAATACTTGAGATTTCCTTCTCTGACAGGTTTCGGCCGTACACAGGTTCTGGCCCTTGCGAGCTTTACTGTTCCACATTTTGTTTATCCATTTATCTGTGATGGTCCCTTAGGTTGTTTCTACCTTTTGGCTGTTGTGGATGGTGCTGCAGTAAACATGGATATACAAGTATACTTGTATTCCTGCTTTCAATTCTTTGGAGTATGTACCCAAGAGTAGAATTTCTGGGTCTTGTAGTAATTCTAAGGAGCCCTGGTAGTACAGTGGTTAAAGCATTTGTCTGCTAACCAGGCCAGTGGTTCAAACCCACCAGCCACTCCGTGGGAGAAAGATGTGGCGGTCTCCTTCCGTAAAGATTTACAGCCTTGGTTTGGTTTTTGGTATGGTAATCCTACATTTAACTTTTGGAGGAACTGCCAAACTGTTCTCCACAGCACCTGTACCATTTTATAGTCCTGCCAACAACGGATAAGGATTCCAGTTTCTCCGCATCCTCGCCAACATTTATCGTTTTCCATTTTTCTGATAATAACCGTCCTAGTGTGGGTGAAATGGTATCTCATTGTGGCTTTGATTTTCATTTCCCCGATGACTAATGACATTGAGCATCGTTTTATGTGCTTGTGGGTCATTTGTCTATCTTCTTTGGTAGAATGTCTGTCCATATCCTTTACCCATTTTTTGATTGGGTTGTGTATCTTTTTGTTGTTAAGTTATAGGAGTTCTTTATATATTTGGGTGTTATAGTTCCCAAAATTTTCTCCCAGTCTGTAAATTGTCTCTTTACTTTTTGATAAAGTCCTTTGATATACACAGGTTTTTAGTTTTGATGAGGTCCAGTTTGTTTGTTTTGGGTTTTGTTGCTTGTGCTTTAGCATCATGTCTAAGAGTCCATTGTCAAAAACTAGGTCCAAAGCATTACCCCTGTATTTTGTTCTAAGAGCTTTATGGTTGTAGTTTTTACCTTTAGGTCATTGTCCATTTTTGTTTATGGTGTGGGGTACGGATCCAGCGTCATTCTTTTGCATGTGGAGATCCAGTTGTCTTGGTACCATTTACTGAAGAGACTATTCAAGGGGAACGTGCTTTCATACAACATTTGCTGATTTTGGGGGGCTGAGTGGTTAGCTCACAGGGAAAATGTGTCATTTTTGAGGTATTCAACTGTCAACTGTATTAGTTCCCTATGGCTGCTGTACAAATTACCACAAACCTAGTGGCATAAAACAACACAGACTTAGTATCTTCGAGTTCTGGAGGTCAGAAGTCTAAAATAGGCTTCATTGGGCGAAATCAAGGAGTCATCAGGGCTGCTCTCTCCAGGGACTCTAGGGGAGAGTCCATGTTCTTACCCTTTCTGGCTCCTAGAGGCCACCTGCATTCTTGGCTCCTGGCCCCTTCTGTCTTCAAAGCCAGTAGCGTAGCATCTTCACATCTCGCTCTGTTTGATCTTCTCGTTGCCTTCTCTTGTCTGACCCTCCTGTTACCCTCTTGTAAGGACCCTCGTGATTATACAGGGCCTACCGTGAAAATTTGGGATAATCTTTCCATTTCAAATTCCTTAAGTTAATCACATCTGCAAAGTCCCTTTTGCCAAGTAAGGTAACACATTCACAGGTTCCAAGGATTAGGACGTGGACCTCTTCGGGAATCACTGTTCAGCCAGTCATACCAGCCTGTTGTTAGTTGCCATCGAGTTGGCTTCGACTCATGGTGACCCCAGAGTAGAACTGAGCTGCATAGAGTTCTCTTTACTGTAACCTTTACGGAGGTATGTTATGAGGCCTGTCGATTAAATAATTAGGAATCAGAAGTTTGAAGGAATATATAAAAAATTGGGTGTATCTATGAATCTCTCAAAGTTTAGCGTTACTAGTGATGGGATATGAGCCTCAGCTCCAGCAGCTATAAGAAATTACATATTTTACAGTGGCATGGGAGGAGACCATCCCAGAGTAAAACTTGTATATGTTTTTTTCTGTATTTTAATTGCTTTTATTTTGGAAACAGATTGCCAGCAGGAAAAATAGCCTTGTTGCTGTCCAATCTGCAACATCTAATAAAGTAAAAGTATCCGTCCCTCAGCCCGTAGTGAAGAAAGACAAACGGCAGAACTCCACAAGGTTTAACTCCAGCAATAATAGAGAACTTCAGAAACTTCCATCTTTAAAAGGTACTTTTCATTATTTGTCTTTTATAAGTTAAATTTTGGCTATGGGTTGGGAGAAGAGTAATGTTTGGATAGTTTGCTAGCATTTCTTTACATTTTCTCTGTTAATGTTTTATGTATATATTTTGCATCTTTTCTTTTTTAGCAAGCTTATTTAGAGTGAATGCGATGAATTTATTTATTTGACTAGTAATTTAAATTCCAGACCTATTTCAGGTAAAAATCTAATCCACTCATGTACTATAGGTATAATAGACTTAAAAAAAAAGGGGGGGGGTTGTCTTAAAATCTTTTCATATTAATTGTAATTAAAGCTAGTCAATTTTTTTTTTTTCCATTTGGCTTCAAACTCTAGCAGTTCTGAACGGAGTTACTACAAATAGAATAATTGTAAAATTTATGGTGGAGCCTCTTCATTTGCATAATGTCAGAGACATAATTACTGTAACTGTAGTCCTTCATGGACTTTCTCCATTGTGAGTCATTGGGTACTACCCCTACCCAGCAGCCTTCTAGGAGATTAGTCAGGAAAAGTGCTCTGTACTTGACTCAGGCACAGTCACCCCTTTCCAGATGAGGGTGTGTGGGCCCTGAAATTCTTTCTTGGGGGAGGTTTTGATGTGAAATACTTAAAATTTTATCAAGGAAAACAGGGTAAGGGCCCTAAAGTGAACGTGAACCTCTGAAAACCTTTGTATTTACCAAAACATAAGACTAGTACATGCAATAGAGAAAGCATGAAACATTTTTCATACCTTAAGTTCATAATAATAGGTCTTCCAATTTCTTTTTATTGAGAACTCATGAGAGTTGTAAGTTTGGCTTGCTTACAGCAATATTCCCATTGCCTTCCACACTGTTTGGCGTATAACAGGGATTCAGCACAAATGTGCAGGAGGGAAGGTAGATGATGCGAGGATGAATGGGTGGATGATGGATGGGTTGGTCGATAGAGTTCTTGCCCCTCACTTGCTAAAAATCCAGGCTCTCCTCTCACTATTTTACAGTGCTTGTGTTTGGCTTATATTTGGTTTACTTTGTGGTAGCTAATATGCATACTAAGTCATTTCGTCCTGAGTCTTCCCCCTCCCAAATAGTCCATGCTTTTCTGATGCCCTCCATTCATTCAATAAATATTTATTGAGCACCTACTGAAACAGGTGCTGTTCTGGGTACCAGGGACACAGCATTAAACAAAACCAAACCCCTGTCTCTGTGGAACTCACATCCTGATGGTGGGAGATAGTCATTACAGAATAAATGAATAAATGCATATGACTCCTCCTACCAGTACCCTCAGGAGCCCCAGAGTCAGAATAATAGGAATGCCTGGGATGAAAAAGGCTTGGTATAACTATTATTGAACCTTTATTTTCCAAGCCATGTCCCTAGTACCCAGTCACAGCTGGACCTTGGCTCTTGCCTTGATAACTACGTAAAAGGCATGTGCCCCTTGCCCCTTTCGTGCACATTGCAGAGCAAGTGCAAGTGTGGGTCTAGGCCCAAGTGTACTTCCCCATCTTCCCTTATCTCTTTCAAGGAGTCACTGCACAAACCTCTTCCTCCAGGCTATCTTTTCTACCTCTGCTTGCTATTCTCAACCTCTAAGTTCCTCTTTTCCTCATTATATCTAATAAGAATGACATGCAGTTGACTTACCCTGACACATAAATATTCAGTGTTCCCCAAGAGAATAAATTATACGTGGTAAATTCACATAGCCAGGAAAATTTTAGGGCAGCTAGCTTAGGGGTGCGTTATTGTTTTTATGCATAAGGAGCACTGATTGTAAGCAGAGACCTTAGTCAGTAAGCAACTCTCTACGCTTATTGACTGGTCAAACCTCTGCCCCTCAGCAGTTATGTTGGATAATTCTTTCTTAGCTATTCTAAAATATTAGTGTTTCTGTATCTATGTTAAAATAATTTTGTCCAGATCAGAAATAATAGGAATTGATTGGAATTACATTAAAATTTATCAGGATAAATGGCAAAGAAATTGAAATCGTCAAACATTTTATTCTTCTTGGGCCAACAATTAGTGCCCATGGAGGCAGCGATCAAGAAATCAAACAGTGTTTTGTGTTGGGCAGATCTGCTGCAAAGGACCTTTTTAAAGTGTTGTCCAGGCATGGACCAGTAACATGAAATTTGCCTCCAAAAATGGAAAGCGCTGAGAGACCGAAGAAAGAGGCGGGCAACACCAGGCTGGCAGCAAAGGAGTTTATTAGGGAGACCTACACACGAGGCAGGTTCTAGGTGGCCAGAGAACCAAGCAGATCTCCATGCTCTGCGGTGGGAGGGCAGAGGTTTTATAGTGGTGGTAGACAATAGTGGCTATAAGCCAGAGGCTTACATAAGGACAAACTCAGCAAACTGTAGTGAACTGGCAGACTGCAGGAGGGCGCTCATGTTCAGCCTCACAAAGCCTGTTTCCCCCTCAGTCCACCCTTCAAGGCCAGCTCCTACAATCTGGCACGTTCCCCCTATTGTGCCATAGTACAAGAGACCCCGTTCCTTCCCCACTGGAAGCATATAGAAAAGGGGTTGGCCAAGTGCCATGTAGTGCCTGCACATATGCAAGAGGCAGAGAAGGTTACTATGTGCCCAGAACAGGGAAGCCTTCCCTGATGAGGAGGAGTCAGGAGAGAGAAGGCGACCCAATCCCCGGCCTCTTTATCAGAGAATGTTCTGGGCCCAAGGCCTTTATTTACACAGCCTGGGTGGGAGGCATAGAGGCAGACCATTCCCCCAACAAGTGCTAAAAAGCAGAGATGTCAGTTTGATGACTAAGGCGCACCTGACCCAAACCATGCTATTTTCAGTCACCTCATATGCATGAAAAAGGGGACAGTGAAACAGGAAGACCGAAGAAGTGACCCATTTGAATTGTAGTGCCGGCAAAGAATACTGAATATACCATGGACTTCCAGAGGAACAAGCAAATCTGCCTTGGAGAAAGTACAGCCAGAATGCCCCTGAGAATTGAGGATGGGCTATGGGCATATCATCAGGAAAGACCATTGCTAGAAAAGAACATCATGTTTGGTCAAGTAGAGGGTCAGTGAGAAGAGGCAGACACTTAATACGATGGATTGACACAGTGGCTGGGCTCAAACATAGAAACAATTGTGAGGTTGATGCAGTACCAGGCAGCGTTTCATTTTGTTGTACATAAGGTCACTATGTGTCAGAGACAACTCGACAGCACCTAACAACAACAAGAACTTATTAAAGTTATTATATGTTAATTTGGAGGAGATTGACACTTTTATGATACTCTTTTCCCATCCAGGAATATGATACGTCTCCACCATTTTTCTCGGTATTTTTTTATGGCTCTTTCTAAGATTTTATTATTTTCTTGTAAGTCCTTACCCTTCCATTAAATTTATTCCTATGTACTTTCTAGTTTTTGTCACTCTTGTGCCTGGGTATACTTTTATCGATTCCTGCTTCTAAGTGGTTCTTGCTAATATTACAGCACTGGGCTGGGTAATATAGAGAAAAGCCATTGTTTTCTGAATATAATGTCTCATCACCTTACGAAATTGTCTGGTTAATGTTAATTTTTTTTACTAAAGCCTGCGTATGTAAAACCCATACCAAAACCCATTGCCGTCGAGTCAGTTCTGACTCATAGCGACCCTACAGAACAGAGTAGAACTGCCCCATAAGGTTTCCAAGGAGCAGTTGGTAGATTCAAACTGCCGACCTTTTGGTTAGCTGCCGTAACTCTTAACCACCATCCTGCCAAGGTTTCTTTTGCATGTATAGCCCTTTCAGTTGTAATTAAATGCTTTCATTTCTCTTAAAACATTTTTACCAACATATACTAGTTAATTTTATTATGGCATTCATTAGCTAGGACCAACGAAAAACTAAATAATAGAGGTGATAGCAAGTATCCTGTTTTCTTCCATTTTAGCAAATGACTTCTGTGTCTCCTCATTTGATATGGAGGTGGCTCTTGGTTTCTGGTGAATCATCTTTACCAGGCGGATGGTGTTTCATGATCCGCATAGCGTGGCCATACAGCACCCGTTCTGGCTGGTTGGTGCCATGCCAGGGTGGACTGGTTGTTCACTACTGCTGAGTTTTATCAGATGCCCCATGATTTTTCTCTTTAAGATGTTGCTCTAGTAGCTGCGAGGTTGACAGGTTTTCTGGGTTTGAACTATCCTGTATTACTGGGATAAACCTCACTTCTGTTGCTTATATTATTATGTTTATACAGCACTGGGTACAGGTTATTCATTTTCTTTGGAATCTTTGCTTCCATATTGACTACATAAAGATAGTCTGTAGTTTTCTTCCTTTTTTGTACTTTCGGGTTTCATCAAATCTAAGATACAGGTAGTTCCCAACTTACAACAGGGCTCCGTTCTGACGATGCTGTCGTAAGACAACTCTGACACAAGTTGAATTCCTTTTTTTTTTTGTTTTTTTCAGTTTTTATTGTTGTTGTCGCTAAGTGCCGTTGAGTCGGTTCTGATTCATAGCGACCCTGTGTACAACAGAACCAAACACTGCCCGGTCCTGTGCCATCCTCACAGTCGTCATGCTTGAGCCCGTTGTTGCAACCACCACATCAGTCCATCTTGTTGAGAGTCTTCCTCTTTTTTGCTGGCTTTCTACTTTTCCACGCGTGATGCCCTTCTTCAAGGACTGATCCCTCCTGACAGCATGTCCAAAGTATGTGAGATGTAGTCTCACCATCCTTGCTTCTAAGGAACATTCTGGTTGTACTTCTCCCAAGACAGATTTGTTCTTTTGGCAGTCCATGGTATATTCAATATTCTTCTCCCAACACCATCATTCAAAGACGTCAGTTCTTCTCTGGTCTTCCTTCTTCATCGTCCAGCTTTCGCATGCATATGAGGTGATTGGAAACACCACGGCTTGGGTCAGACGTACCTTAGTCTTCGAGGTGACATCTTTGCTTTTCAACACTTTAAACGTGTCTTTTGCAGCAGATTTGCCTGATGCAATGCATCATTTGATTTCCTGACTGCTGGTTTCATGGGTGCTGATTGTGGATCCAAGTAAAATGAAATCCTTGACAACTTCATTCTTTTCTCCATTTATCGTGATGTTGCTTATTGGTCCAGTTGTGAGGATTTTTGTTTTCTTTATGTTGAGGTGGCTGTGGTTTTTGATCTTCATCAGTAAGTGCTTCAAGTCCTCTTCACTTCCAGCAAGGAAGGTTGTGTCATCTGCATATTGCAGGTTGTTAATGAGTCTTCCTCCAATTCTGATGCCCAATTCTTCTTCATATAGTCCAACTTCTTGTATTATTTGCTTAGCATACAGACTAAGATACAGTGAAAGGATACAACCCTGATGCACACCTTCCCTGACTTTGAACCACACAGTATCCCCTTGTTCATTTCAAACGACTGCCTCTTGATCTATGTACAGGTTCCCATGAGCACAATTAAGTGTTCTAGAATTCCCATTCTTTGCAATGTTATCCATAATGTGTTATGATCCACACAGTCGAATGCCTTTGCATAGTCAATAAAACACAGGTAAACATCTTTCTGGTATTCTCTGCTTTCATCCAGGATCCATCAGACATCAGCAAGGATATCCCTGGTTCCACGTCCTCTTCTGAATCCAGCTTGAATTTCTGGCAGTTCCTTGTCGATATCCTGCTGCAGGTGCTTTTGAATGATCTTCAGCAAAATTTTACTTGTGTGTGATATTAATGATAAAAATATTGTTCGATAATTTCCGCATTCAGTGGGATCACCCTTCTTGGGAATAGGCATAAATATGGATCTCTTCCAGTCGGTTGGCCAGGTAGCTGTCTTCCAAATTTCTTGGCATAGACGAGTGAGCACTTCCAGTGCTGCATCCATTTGTTGAAACATTTCAATTGGTATTCCGCCAAATCCTGGAGCCTCATTTTTTGCCAGTGCTTCAGTGCAGTTTGGACTTCTTCTTTCAGTACCATTGGTTCCTGATCACATGCTGCCCTCTGAAGTGGTTGAACATCAACCAGTTCTTTTTGGTATAGCGACTCTGTGTATTCCTTCCATCTTCCTTTGATGCTTCCTGCATCGTTTAATATTTTCCCTGTAGAACCCTTCAGTATCACAACTGGAGGCTTGAATCTTTTCTTTAGTTCTTTCAGCTTGAGAAATGCTGAGCATGTTCTTCCCTTTTGGTTTTCCATCTCCAGGTCTTTGCATATGTCATTATAATACTTTACTTTGTCTTCTGAAGCTGTCCTTTGAAATCTTCTGTTCAGTTCTTTTACTCCACTATTTCTTCCTTTCGCTTTAGCTACTTATTGCCTATTATCAGTATCTTTCTAAACCCTAACATTGAACATCTGAGAATGGTAACATCCGCAAATTACATGCTGCAACACTGCACCTAGCACATATTACTAGTGATAAGATGTACAGAAACAGGTGATGGTAAGTGCAGTTCATCATAGCTCACATAAGTCATAAGTCAGGGACTGCTTGCACTTTGACACTGGCACTCTGTGATCTTTCTAGAAGGTGGTTTTTATACAACTGTCTCATGCTGCCATCTGACTGCCAGTGCTTGTAAGATGCACTCTGATTTCAGAAATATTAAAATGTGGACTAACAGTGCCCAGCCACAACCAATGACTGCCCTGACAGGGAGCACAACAGAGAACCCCTGAGGGAGCAGGAGATCAGTGGGATGCAGACCCCAAATTCTCACAAAAAGACCAGACTTAATGGTCTGACTGAGAGTAGAGGAATCCCTGCGGTCATGGTCGCCAAACCTTCTCTTGGCCCAGGACCAGAACCATTCTCGAAGACAACTCATCAGACATGGAAGGGACTGGACAGTGGGTAGGAGAGAGATGCTGATGAAGAGTGAGCTACTTGTATCAGGGGGACACTTGAGACTGTGTTGGCATCTCCTGTCTGGAGGGGAGATGGGAGGGTAGAGAGGGTTAGAAACTGGCAAAACGGTCATGAAAGGAGAGACTGGAAGGAGGGAGCGGGCTGACTCATTAAGGGGAGAGTAAGCGGGAGTATGGAGTAAGGTGTGTATAAGCTTATATGTGACAGATTGACTTGATTTGTAGACGTTCACTTAAAGCTCAATAAAAATTATTTAAAAAAAAATGTGGAATAACATATGTATCTTAAAAATCCATGAAATGGTGTTGAAAGTTGGCCTTAGAACTCAGCTGGACCTGGTGCCTTTCTTGATGATAAATCTGTAAATTCCTTCCATATTGGGTCACTTTAGAGTGGGTCATGTGTTCACTTGTACGTGATATTCTTTAATGAGCCTTTTAACCTCTTCAGCATCTGTAGTTATGTCTTCTTATTTTTGAATACATATATTTTACCATTCCCCTTTTTTCTATAGTTCACAAGGTTTTTAAAAATGTGGTTTATTGGACTGTTCTGACAACCAACTTTGAGTTCATTTATTCTCTTCAATATCATTTATTTCCACTTTTATGTTTAATTACTTACCCTACTTTTGGATACTTTTTTTGGTTTATTTATTCTTTTTTATTATGTGAATTCTGAGTTCATTTATTTTTAGTTTTTGTTTTTAAAAAAGAATGTGAAGTCGTGTTCCTCTAAATACAACATCAGCTTTATCCATGGTTTTTTTTTCTGTCTTTTTTCTTTTCTAACTTTTCAAGCCATGGGTTTTTTTTTTTTTTTTTTACAATATTATTGAGGTATAGGACCCCTGGTGGCACAGAGGTTAAAGCACTCAGCTGTTAACTGAAAGGTCAGTGGTTAGAACCTAGGAGCCACTCCAGCGGAAGAAGATGTGGCAATCTGCTTCTGTAAAGATTACAGCCATGAAACCCTATGGGGCAGTTCTACTCTGTCCTATAAGGTCCTTATGAGTTGGAATCAACTTGATGGCAGGGGGTTTGGTTTGTTTTTTTTTTTTTTATTGAGGTATAATCTACTTACAATAAAATTCATGCATTTTAAGTGGAAATTTTATTTTAACACATGTATAGAGTTTGTGCAACTATCACTACAGTCTGGTTTTAGAATGTTACCTTCTCCCGCAGAAGTTCCCTCGGTCTGTTTGCAGTCAGTCCCTGCTCCTGTTCCCAGCTCCAGGCTCCACTGATCTACCGTTTCTAGATTGGTCTTCTCTGGATGTTCTTTTAAGTGCAGTCACACAGTACGCAGTCTTTTACCTTGGATCTCATTTGGATGTTCATATAAGTGCAGTCATACAGCATGTAGTCTTTTACATTTGATCTCATTTGGTGTAATGCTTTTGGGGTTCATCCATATTGTAGCAAGTATCAGTAGTTTGTTTCTTTTTAATGTTGAACAATATTCTTTTATACAGATATACCACATTTTGTTTATCTGTTCACCAGCTTATGGACATTGGAGTTGTTGCCAGTTTTTGACTACTGTGAATTATGGTACAAATATTTGCATACAGGTCTTTGTGTAGACATATATTTTATTTCTCTTGGATAGATGCCTAGGAGTGGAGTTGCTGGTTTTGTGGTAAGTTTATGTTTAGCTTTTTAAGAAACTGCCAAACTGTTTTCCAAAGTGGCTGCCCCATTTTACATTTCCACCGGCAATGTATGAGGGTTCCAGTTTATCTCACTGTGGTTTTAATTTGCATTTCCCTAATGACTAGTGATATTAAGTATCTTTTCATGTGTTTACTAGCCATATATATGTTTCTTTTGATGAAATATCTATTCATATCTTTTGCCTATTTTTTAATTGGATTGTTTGTCTCGTTACTGAATTGTAACATTGTTTATATATTCTGAGTATGAGTCCTTTATCAGATACATGATTTGCAGATATTTTCTCCAATCTGACATTGTGTCGTTTGAAGCACAAAATTTTTGAATTTTGATGAAGTCCAGTTTATCAAGTTTTTCTTTCATGGGTCTTGCTTTTAGCATGGTATCTAAGAACTCTTTGCCTAACCTACCAAAACCAAAAAAAAATTTTTTCCCTGTGTTTTCTTCTAGAAGTTTTATAGTTTTAATTCTTATATTTAGGTCTGTGATCCACTTGAAGTTAAGTTTTGTGTATAATGTGAGGTAGGAGTCTAAATTCATCTTTTGGGTATAAATAGTTGTCCTAGCACCATTTGGAAACCCTGGTAGCACAGTGGTGAAGAGCTACGGCAGCTAATCAAAAGGTCAGCAGTTCAAATCCATCAGGCGCTCCTTGGAAACCATATGGGGCAGTTCTACTCTGTCCTGTAGGGCCACTATGAGTCAGAATCGACTCAACAGCAACAGGTTTGGTTTTTGGTTTTAGCACCATTTATTGCAAAGACTGTCCTTTCCCCCATTGAATTGTCTTGGCACCTTTGTCAAAAATCAGTTGACCATAAATGTAAGGATTTATTTATGGACTCTCAGTTCTCTTTGAAAGTAGCCTGTGTGTCACAAATGGTTTCCAGTTGCTGCTCATCCTGAGGTTGGCGGTTCAAACCCACCCAGCAGCTCCACAGAAGAAGGGCTTGGCGAACTGCTTCTGTAAAGATTACAGCCAAGAAAATCCTATGGAGCAGTTCTGCTTTGTAACACATGGCTTCGCCATGAGTCAGAGCCTGACTCAACAGCAGCTAACGACAGCATTTCCCTTCCACTGACCTGTTATGCCTACCTTATGCCAGTACCACACAGTCTCTTT
Organism: Elephas maximus indicus; assembly: GCF_024166365.1. Lineage (NCBI taxonomy): Eukaryota > Metazoa > Chordata > Mammalia > Proboscidea > Elephantidae > Elephas > Elephas maximus. Next base: position 111,340,461 of record NC_064828.1, on the reverse strand, counting down.
GTGGTACCTCATTATTGTTTTAATTTGCATTTCTGAGATGAAGTCAATTATCTTTTGAAATGTTTATTGGCGATTTTTCAATTGGATTGTCTGACATTTTTTAATTTCTTGTAATTGCTCTTTTTTTATCCTGGCTGTAAACTCTTTAGTATTTATATGTGTGTTCAAATACCTTTTTCTACTATAGTTTGTCTTTTTTGTTTTAGCCATTTTGGTTGGTATATAATGTTATCTCCTTCTGGCTTTAGTTTCTAGTTAATTGAAAACTAACCAAGTTGAGCATCCTTTCCTGTGTTTCTTGGCTATTTGGATACATTCCTTTTTGAAATGCCAGTTTAAAGCTTTGGGTCCATTTGTTTCTATTGGGTTGTTACATCTTTTTAAAATCAGATTTGCAGGAGCTCAGATATAAGTCCTTTGTAGACAACATGAATTGCAAATTTTGTCTACTCCATGTCTTGAATTTTTACTCTCAAAGATATAAATACTTTAAGAGTACTTTTTATGTCCTATTTGATAAATCTTTGCCTTCCACAAAGTAATGAAGGTGTGAGCCTACTTTTTTTTCTTAAAACTTTGCTGGACAGTCCATGTAGAATTGATTTTTGTGTCTGCTGTGATGTTAGAGGTCAAGATTCAGTTTTCCCAAACGGCTGTCCCTTTGGCATAGCACGCTTTGTTGAAAAGATCGTCCTTTGCCCGTTGCAGTGTCATCTTTGTCATGAGTAAAGTGACTGTAAACATGTGGTTCTGTTTCTAGGCTCTATTTCGTTGATTGGTTTGTCTAACCTTGCATCAGTACAACACTATGACATCAAAATAGGTCCTGATATGTGGTAACATAATTCCCTCAGCTTTTTTTTTCATAATTGCCTTGGCTCTTTTTATTTCCATATAAATTTTAGAATCAGCCATTTCCCTGAGAAGCCCTGGTTTCTTTTAGTGGGAAATGGTATTTCAAGACCACAGTCGGGGTACTGGGATGATCATTGCTTTTGGCATGGTCATTGTTTGCAGGCCTTTTCAGTGAACCAAACTAGAAAATATATTTTTCTGGGATATAGCTTGCGAGGAGTTCATATGGATACTTTCAATTCAAATTCAGAATTATTTTGATAGACACCTGGGTTGTTTCCGTCTTTTGTCTATTGTGAATAATGCCGCTCTGAAGATCGGTGTACAAGTATATCTTCATGTTCCTGCTTTCAGTTCTTTTGAGTATATATACTGTCGTGGATTGAATTATGTCCCCCCAAAAATGTGTATATCAGTTTGGCTGGGCCATGATTCCCAGTATTGTATGGTTGTTGTCCTCCATTTTGTGATTGTAATTTTATGTTAAAGAGGATTAGGGTGGAATTATAACACCCTTACTAAGGTCACATCCCTGATCCAACACCACAATTCAAAGGTGTCAGTTCTTCTTCGGTCTTCCTTATTCACTGTCCAGCTTTCACATGCATATGATATGATTGAAAATACCACGGCTTGGGTCAGGCGCACCTTAGTCTTCAGTGTGAAATCTTTGCTCTTCAACTCTTTGAAGAGGTTCTTTGCAGCAGATTTACCCAATGCAGTGCGTCTTTTGATTTCTTGACTGCTGCTTCCATGGGTGTTGATTGTGGATCCAAGTAAAATGAAATCCTTAACAACTTCAATCTTTTCTCCATTTATCATGACATTGCTCATTGGTCCAGTTGTGAGGATTTTTGCTTTCTTTATGTTGAGGCGTAATCCATACTGAAGGCTGTGGTCTTTGATCTTCATTAGTAAGTGCTTCAAGTCCTCTTCACTTTCAGCAAGCAAGGTTGTCTCATCTGCATAACACAGGTTGTTAGTGAGTCTTCCTCCAATCCTGATGCCCCATTCTTCTTCATATAGTCCAGCTTCTCGTCTTGTTTGCTTAGCATACAGATTGAATAGGTATGGTGAAAGAATACAGCCCTGACACACACCTTTCATGACCTTAAACCAATCAGTATCCCCTTGTTCTGTCCAAACAAACGCCTCTTGATCTATGTAAAGTTTCCTCATGAGCACAATTAAGTGTTCTGGAATTCCCATTATTCACAGTGTTATCCATAGTTTGTTATGATCCACACAGTTGAATGCCTTTGCATAGTCAATAAAACACAGGTAAACATCCTTCTGGTATTCTCTGCTTTCAGCCAGGATCCATCTGACATCAGCAGTGATATCCCTGGTTCCACATCCTCTTCTGAAACGGGCCTGAATTTCTGGCAGTTCTCTGTCAATATCCTGCTCCAGCTGTTTTTGAATGATCTTCAGCAAAATTTTGCTTGCGTGTGATATTAATGATATTATTCTATAATTTGCACGTTCGGTTGGATCACCTTTCTTGGGAATAGGCATAAATATGGATCTCTCCCTGTCAGTTGGCCAGGAAGCTGTCTTCCATATTTCTTGGCATAGATGAGTGAGCACTTCCAGCGCTGCATCCATTTGTTGAAACATCTCAACTGATATTCCATCAATTCCTGGAGCCTTGTTTTTCGCCAATGCCTTCAGAGCAGCTTGGACAAGAGATAAAAGGAAAGGGAAGCAAGCAGAGACCGGGGAACCTCATACCACCAAGAAAGCAGTGCCAGGAGCAGAGCGTGTCCTTTGAACTGGGGGTTCCTGTGAAGAGAAGCTCCTGCTCCAGGGGAATATTGACAAGAAGGACTTTCCTCCAGAGCTCACAGAGAGAAAGCCTTCCCCTGGAGCTGATGTCCTGAATTTGGACTTCTAGCCTACTAGAGTGTGAGAAATTAAGTTTCTCTTTGTTAAAGCCATGCACTTGTGGTATTTCTGTTATATCAACACTAGATGACTAAGACATATACCCAGGAGTGGAATTGCTGCGTCATGTGGTAATTCCACATTTAACCCTTCGAGGAACTGCCAGACCATTTTCCATAGTGGCTGCACCATTTTATATTCTTACCAGCTGTGGACAAGGGTTCCAGTTTTTCCACATCCTCACCAACACTTGTTATTTTATGATAATAGCCACCCTAGTGGGTGCAAAGTAGTATCTCATTGTGGTTTCCCTCATGGAGCCTTAGTTCTACATGTAAGTATATACTTAACGGTCACCACCAGTTTTTATGCTCACATTTCTGCAGTTATTTTGGTCTTCTGAAGCTTGCTCTCCAGATTCCTGCTTCAAACTTGAAAGACTGTCTGGATAGAAAATCCTTGGCTCCATATGTTCTTTTCCTGAGTACTCTAAGAATGCTGTTCCATTTCCTTTTGTCATAAAGCGTTGCTGTCAAAGTCAGATGTCAGTCGTTTCCTTCACCTCACACGGCACTTGATCTTTTTGCTTTGATGCCTAAATAATTTTTTGTTTTTAAGTCCAGTATTTCCAGAATATATTGTTTTGGGTTTATTTTCTACATATATGCTATGCTCTTTCAATATGTAGTACCAAATCTGTTTGGTTTTTATTTTTCAGGATTTTTTTTTTTTTTGTAATTTTTGGAATTAGTTCTGTTCCCTTCAGTTTTCTTCTTTGGGGGCTCTTATATGAATATTGGATATTTTTTGCCTGTTTTTATATTTCCTTATCTTTCTCTTCATTTCTTTTTTAATTTTTTTCTCTTTCATGTTCTATTCTTGTAAAGCATTTTATATTGTGCTTATTTGCTCTTATATTGTGCTTATTTGCTCTTATATTCCTTCTAGTTAGTCTTCATTTTTTTAATTATTTTTTACTTTTAGTTCTTTACAGAGTTGTTACCTTTTTCTGAGCTGTTACCTTTTTGTGAGTTTTTTTATTAAAGGTTCCTGAGGTCCCTTTACACTATCAATCCTTTAATGTCTTTTGGCTCATCTTGAAAATATCAGGTTACAGTTTTTAATGTCTGTAACAGGATGTCTTTCTGGCCTACCTTTGTTGTCTGCAGAGATGCTATTCTCTTCCTTAGTCTCTTTTTTTCTTACACTAACTTTGTATGGGGCTTGACTTTGATCCCTTCCTGCTCCTCATGTATATGTAAATTGGAAAAGAGGGACTTGGGTTTTAGAGCTCTATCTCTGTTATTTTTACAAAATTTTCAAAAAAGGTGGCAACTCACCTTCTGAGCTCCCCAATTCAATTCTCTTCCCCTGCTTGTATGTGATCCTTCTTTTCCATTTCCTCTCTTGCTCCTCTCCTTTTCACTTTGTAGTCTCTTCATTCTATCAGCCTTTTCTTTCAGTTGTGGCCTAGTTAAGGAGGGGAACTTAGGCTGCTGAGTTTTGACAGTTCATGGGGCCCAGACTTATGCCAGCCTCTTCAGACTTGACTGTGGACTCCTGGCACTCCTATTGGAGGGAACAGACTCCTTCCATTTTCAGCTGCTGTTCTCAGTTGGGTTCACCAAGCTTTCTGAGTGAGAACCTGTTGGAGTTCTCAGGAGTGTTGACATCCTGTTGCTTCTCTCTGCCTTCTCCCTCACTGACACTGATACCACACACGTCTTGTCGCTGTTGGTAGTTTATTCCCCTATGTTTACATTCTGGGCTTCGTGAGAATTCATATTCACTTAATTTTGTGTAAGTGTTGTCCACGGGCTTTTTTTGGTTTTGCCATTTTGTTTGTCCTGATTTTCTGTAGGAAGTTGGAAAGATTAAAAAACTGCCTCTGCTACCATCTTCTTACAATCTCCTTGGTGTTGTGTATGTGAATTCCAACCTTTTTTTAATCCTACATAACATTATTATTGTTTTAGTCTGTCAGTGATCATTTAGATTTACCCACTTATTTTCAACTTTATTCTTCATTCCTTTTTTGCATCTGAGACTTTCCATCTGCAGTCATTTTCCTTCTATTTAAATACATTCTTTAGAACTTTCTTTTATAAAGGACTGTTGCTGTTAGGTGCCTTTCAGTCGGCTCCAACTCATCGTGACCCCATCTACAACAAAATGAAATGTTGCCCATTCCTGCACCATTGTCACAGTCATTACTGTGTTTGAGCCTATTGTTACAGCCACTATGTCAATCCATCTCATTAAGGGTTTTCCTCTTTTTGGCTGACCCTCTATTTTGCCAAGTATCATGTCCTTCTCCAGGGATTGGTCCCTCCCGATAACATACCCAAAGTAAATGAGACAAAATCTCACAATCCTCACTGCTAAGGAGCATTCTGACTGTACTTCCTCCAAGACAGATTTGTTCATTCTTCTGGCAGTCCATGGGATATTCAATATTCTTCACCAGTACCATAATTCAAGTGTATCAATTCTTCTTCCATCTTCCTTATTCACTGTCCAGCTTTCACATGCATATGAGGCGGTTGAAAATACCAGGGCTCGGGTCAGGTGCACCTTAGACCTCAAAGTGAAATCTTTGCTTTTGAACACTTTGAAGAGGTCTTTCACAGCGGATTTGTCCAATGCAAGACATCATTTGATTTCTTGACTGTTGCTTCCGTGAGCATTGATTGTGGATCCAAGAAAATGAAATCCTTAACAACTTCAATCTTTTCTCCATTTGTCATAATGTTGCTTATCGGTCCAGTGGTGAGGATTTTTGTTTTCTTTATGTTGAGGTCTTTATGTATGAATCTAGGAAAATTGGAAGTCATGAGAAACAAAATGGAACACAAAGATTGATATCCTAGGCATTACTGAGCTGAAAGGATTTGTATGGGTCGTTTTAAATCAGACAATAATATGGTCTGCTATGCCGGAAATGACAAATTGAAGAGGAATGGCTTGCATTCATCATCGAAAAGAACTTCCCAAGACCTATCCTAAAGTACAGCACTGTTAGTGATAGGGTAGTATCCATACACCTACAAGGAAGATCAACTAATACAAATATTATTAAAATTTACGCACCAACCACTAATGCCAAAGTTGAAGAAGTTGAAAATTTTTACCAACTTCTGCAGTCGGAAATTGATCAAACAAGCAATCAAGGTGCATTGATAATGACTGGTGATAGGAATGCGAAAGTTGGAAACCAAAAAGGAAGATCAGTAGATGGAAAATATGGCCATGGTAATAGAAAGGACTCCAGAGATCGCATTATAGGATTTTGTAAGACCAATGACTTATTCATTGCAAATACTTTTTCAACAACATAAAAGGCAACTATACATGTGGGCCTACCAGATGGAATATGCAGGAATCAAATTGACTACATCTGTGGAAAGAGACCATGGAGAAGCTCAATATTACCAGTCAAGACAAAGCCAGGGGCCAACTGTGGAATACACCAGCAATCGCTCATATGCAAGTTCAGGCTGAAGCTGAAGAAAATCAGAACAGGTCCACGAGAGCCAAAATACAACCGTGAGTATATCCCGCCTGGATTTAGAGACCGTCTCAAGAATAGATTTGACGCATTGAGCACTAATGACCAAAGACCAGACAGGTTGTGGGATGACATGAAGTACATCATACGTGAAGAAAGCAAAAGGTCATTAAAAAGAAGGAAAAGATAGAAAAGACCAAAATCGATGTCAGAAGAGACTCTAAAACTTGCTCTTGAACATACAGCAGCTAAAGCAAATAGAAGAAATGATGAAGTAAAAGAGGTCAACGGAAGATTTCAGAGGGTGGCTTGAGAAAACAAAGTAAAGTATCAAAATGAAATGTGCAGAGACCTAGAGTTAGAAAATCGAAAAGTAAGAACATGCCCGGCCTTTCTCAAGCTTAAAAAACTAAAGAAAAAACCCAGGCTTTGAGTTGCAATATTGAAGGATTCTTTGGGCAAAATATTGAACGATGCAGAAAGCATCAAAAGAAGATGGAAGGAATACACAGAGTCATTGTACCAAAAAGAATTGGTTGACATTCATCCATTTCAGGAGGAAGCATGTGATCAAGAACTGATGGTATTGAAGGAAGAAAGTGAAGCTACACTGAAGGCATTGGTGAAAAACAAGGCTCCAGGAATTGATGGAATACCAACTGAGATGTTTCAGCAAATGGACGCAGCGCTGGAGTCGTTCATTTGTGTATGCCAAGAAATTTGGAAGACAGCTACCTAGCCAATCGACCGGAAGAGGTCCATATTTGTGCCCATCCCAAAGAAAGATGATCCAACAGAACGCGGAAATTATCGAACAATATCATTAACATCACATGCAAGTAAAATTTTGCTGAATTCCAGAGTGGTTGCAGCAGTATATCGACTGGGAACTGCCAGAAATTCAAGTCTGATTGAGGAGAGCATGTGGAATGAAGGATATCATTGTTGATATCAGATGGATCTTGGATGGAAGCAGAGAATACCAGAAAGATGTTTACCTGTGTTTTATTGACTATGCAAAGGTATTCGACTGTGTGGATAACATTGCAAAGAATGGGAATTCCAGAACACTTAATTGTGCTCATGGGGAACCTGTACATAGACCAGGAGATAGTCGTTCAAACAGAACAAGAGGTGGTTTAAAGTCAGGAAAGATGTATCAGGGTTGTAGACGCTCACTATACTTATTCAATCTGTATGCTGAGCAGATATTTGGAGAAACTGGACTATATGAAGATCTCTGCATCAGGATTGGAGGAAGAGTTATTAACAACCTGTTTATGCAGATGGCACAACCTTGCTTGCCGAAAGTGAAAAGGACTTGAAGCACTTACTGGTGAAGGTCAAAGACCACAGCCTTCAGTATGGATTACACCTCAACATAAAACAGAAATCCTCACAGCTGGACCAGTAGGCAACAGCGTGATAAAGAGAGAAAAGATTGAAGTTGTCAAGGATTTCATTTTACTTGGATGCACAATCAACACCCATGGAAGCAGCAGTCAAGAAATCAAACACTGTATTGCATCGGACAAATCTGCTGCAAAAGACCTTTTAAAGTGTTGGAAAGCAAAGATGTCACTCTGAGAACTAAAGTGCACCTGGCCCAAGCCATGGTATTTTCAGTCGCTTCGTATACATGCAAAAGCTGAACAAGGAATAAGGAAGACCGAAGCGGACTTGACACCTTTGAGTTATGGTGTTGGTAAAGAACACTGAATAGTGCACGGACTTCCAGAAGAACGAACAAATCTGTCCTGGAAGAAGTACAGCCAGAATGTTCCTCGTATGCAAGGATAGTGAGACTTTGTCTCACATACTTTGGACATGTTATCAAGAGGGGCCAGTCCTTGTAGAAGGACATCATGCTTGGTCAAGTAGAAAAGGATCTGCGGAAAACCCTTAACAAGGTGGACTGACACAGTGACTGCAACAGTGGGCTCAAGCCTGGCAGCAACTGTGAGGCTGTCGCTGGACCGGGCAGTGTTGCGTTCTGTTGTACGTGGGGTCACTATGAGTCAGAATCAACGCGACAACACCTAACAACAACAACAGTGTTGAGGTCTACTGGTAGCAAAATCTCCATTTGTTCGTTTGTTTAAAAAAAATACTATTTTCCCCATTCTTGAAAAATATTTTCACTGAGTATCAAATTCTAGGTTAAGAGTTATTTTTCTTCAGTATGATGAAGATAATCCTTTAATTGTCTTTTGACTTCCAGTAATGTTGAGAAGCCAGAGTCATTCTTCATAGGTTATGTGTGTGTTTGTGTTTTCTGGACACTTTTCAGGTTTTTGTCTATCACATTGTGTTTTTAGTAATTCCACCGCTAGGTGTCCAAGTGTACACTTCTTTATCCTTTTTGGGATTCATTTAGTATCTTGAGTCTGTGGATCATTGTATTTCATCAGTTGTAGAAAATTCTCAGCTATTAACTTTCAGTTATCTCTACTTCAGTCTTTTTTAAAGAAAAGACTCTAATAAGAACATTTCTTGGACTTTCTCATTTTCTGTTTTTATTTAATTCTCATCTATAATTTTCAGCCTTTATGTGACTTACCATGCTTTATTCTAGATCAGAGTTTCAAGCTATCTTTGGTAAAGGACCATTTGTTTCAGTTTTTAATTTTCAATTCATCACAGATTGCTACTTTCATAAAATATAATAAAAATAAATTTCTATAAAAATGAAATGCGGAACATAAACTCAGATGTTTTCATTGTAATCAGTAGACGTAAAATTACCCTGTTAAAATACCATCAAAGGTTCTCAACACTTATTCCCAATTTCTGTTACCTTGTATAGACTCTTCAGCTTGGTTTAATGTGTGTGAAGCCCATATATTGAGCTGTTAATTTCAGATATTATTTTTTTCATTTCTAAAGGTTCTATTTGGTTCTTTTTAAAATCTGTAACATCTTTCTTTAGTATTTTCCTATTTTTAGATATTATCAAATTGTCATTCTTTATACATAGCAAGTACAGGCATTTTATAATCTGTCAGGTAATACCAGTATGTGAAATTTTATGATGTCTTATTTCCTTGTGTACTTGATTATTTTTTATTGTATTTTTATTGTCTTTGTGATTCAAATAATATGGATTAGTTTGATACCTAGACTTTCTTTTAACAGTGTTTTTGCCTCTCCCAGCCACTTGGGGGCACTACCAGCCTGGGAACACTTTAAACCACAACACAGACTTGTTAAATTAGCAAGCCAGCTGTCCTGTAAAATACGCCACCAACCGACGACGGCAGTGGGGGGTTGTTTTTTTTTTAAGTCCCGATATGGAGCCCTGGTGGTGCAGTGGTTAAGAGCTCAGCTGCTACCCAAAAGGTTGGCAGTTTGAACCCACCAGCTGCTCCTTGGAAACCCTACGGGGCAGTTCTACTTTATATATTGGGTTGAGTATGAGTCAGAAGTGACTCGATGGCCACGGGTTTGGTCTTCAGGTTTTTATTCCCGATATTTCCTGCCAGTGGAAAACTTTATTTGGGCTGGGATACCTCAGAGGCGATGCTGTATAACCCAGGAGAAAGTGTCACCGTTGTGGGAGATAACACGATATCTGGTTGACTTCTCAGAAGTGATGCCCCATTCTTTTCATTGTTGTAAAGATATGTATGGACAATTTGGGTGGTGCAGACCGTTAAGCTTTCAACTACTAAACGAAAGGTTGGTGGTTTGAACCCACCTGGAGATGTTTCGGAAGACAGGCCTGGCGACCTGCTACTGAAAAGTCACGGCCTTCAAAACCTTATGGAGCATTTTTACTCTGACACTGATGGGGTTGCCATGAGTCAGAGTCAATGACAACGAACAACAAAGATACGTGTAACACATTTGCCAAGTCAACATTTTTTTCACGTGTACAAGGTAGTGATATCAATTACATTAATCGTGTTGCGCAACCATCACCCGTAATCATTGTCAGATTTCCCATCGCCATAAACAGGAACTCACTGCTTCCTAAACAAGGACTCCCACTTTCCCCCTCGCTCCCACCCCTGGTAACCACTAATAAAGCTTTGGCCTCTGTACCTTTGCCTGTTCTATATATTTTTATATAAGTGAGATCATACAATATTTGTTCTTTTATAATTTGTCTTTCATAAAAGAAATACAGCCAGAATGCCCCTTAGAAGGAAGGATGGCGAGACTTCATCATACGTACTTTGGACATGTTATCAGGAGGGACCAGTCCCTGCAGAAGGACATCATATTTAGTAAAGTAGAGGGTCAGGGAAAAAGAGGAAGGCCCTCAACAAGATGGATTGACACAGTAGTTGCAATGATGGGCTCAAACGCAGCAACGATTGTGAGGATGGTGCAGGACCACGCAGTGTTTCATTCTGTTGTACATAGGTCGCTACAAGTAGGAGCCGAGTCAGTGACACCTAGCAAAAACATAATGGACTTACTTCACTGAGCGTAATGTTTTCAAGGTTCGTCCATATTGTAGCATGTATCGGGACTTCACTGTGAGTTAGAATTAACTTGATGGCGGTGGGTTTTTTTTTTTCCAATTGCAACTCAAGGCGACCCCATGTGTTTCAGAGTAGAACTGCACTCCATAAGGTTTTCAATGGCTTTTTTTTTTTAATTGTGTTTTAGATGGAGGTTTACAGAGCAGGTTAGTTTCTCATTAAACAGCTAATACACACATTATTTAGTGACATTGGTTCCCAACCCCACGATGTGTCAACACTCTCCCCTTCTCGACGTTGGGTTCCCCATTTCCATTCATCCAGCTTTCCTGTCTCCTCCTGCCTTTTCGTCCTTGCCCCTGGGCTAATGTGCCCATTTCGTCCCGTATACATGGTTCAGCTATGTGTATTATTGTTTTAGGGGCTTGTCTAATCTTTGTCTGAAGGGTGAACTACAGGAGTGACTTCAGTACTGAGTTAAAAGGGTGTCTGGGGACCATATTCTCAGGTTTTTTCAGTCTCTCTTTTTTTTTTTTTTTTAATCAGACCAGTAAGTCTGTTTTTTTTGTGTGTGTGTGTGAGTTTGAATTTTGTTCTGCAGTTTTCTCCTGCTCTATCTGGGACCCTCTATTGTGATCCTGGTCATAGCAGTCAGTGGTGGTAGCTGTATACCGTCTAGTTGTGCTGGACTCAGTCTGGTGGAGGTTGTGGTAGTTGTGGTCCGTTAGTCCTTTGGGCTAATCTTTCCCTTGTGTATTTGGTTTTCTTCATTCTCCCTTGCCCCAGATGGGATGAGGCCAGTAGATGTATCTTAGATGGCCAGTCACAAGCTTTTAAGACCCCAGACACTACTCACCAAAGTAGGGTGCAGAATATTTTCTTTATAAACTATGTTATGCCGATTGAGCTAGATGTCCCCCAAGACCCAGGTTTGGTTTTTGTGTTTGTTTGTTTTTCTGTGCATCAGGACTTCATTTCTCTTTATGGCTAAATAATATTTCATTGTGTATACATACCACATCTTGTTCAGCCATTCATCTGTTGACAGACATTTGGGTTGTTTTCACCTTTTGACTGTTGTGAGTAGTGCTGCTATGAACATATTGGTATGTGGTGCTACATTTTACCACTGTGTTAGGGTGCTGACAGAGTGAATTGATCATTCTGCTGTACAATTACATGTTTCCCTTTGCAACTCGATGTACTAGTGATACTCGGAAGGTATTTTGGCATCCTGCAAATGTCGTTCCCCGTCGACCATATGCTAGTGCTTTAAACACCGCTCGATAATCCTTGCCTGAGTCAGTCATCTCATTCAGGATTTCATCATTTAAGCTGGCATTCTTCTGATGGCCAACAAAAAGAAAAAAGAGTTTTTCTTTTTTTCCGACTGGAGATAAATTTGGTTATCCTGAAACATAGCTCTTAACTGGAAAGGCAGAATAAGCTTAATTCTTTACCTTTTAGTTACCACTTTTCCTTAAACGGTGGCAACTTAAGTTTTCTTTCTGGCTTGCTCTTTTTTATGTGTGTGTGTGTGTGTGTGTGTGTATATATATATAATTTCATTTATTTCATTGTGGTCTTTGAGAATATACACAGCAAAACATACACCAATTCACCAGTTTCTATGTGTACCATGTAGTGTCTCTGATTACGTTCTTGGAGTCATGCAGCCATTCTCACCTTCCTTTTCTGACTTGTTCCTCCCTCATTAACATATATTCACTGCCCCGTAAGATTCTGATCTAATCTTTTGAGTTGCTGTTGTCAATTTGATTCCGTGTAGATAGTTCTTAAAAGAGCATAATGCTCAAGGCAGACCTTTTTTATATTTAAGCTATTGTTTGGTTTTAAGATAACTTCAGGGGATATTTTTGGTTTAAGGTTTCAAGATTATCTCAGGGCAGTACTTTCAGGGGTTCATTCGACCTTCACAGCTCCAGGAAGTCTGAGGTCCATGAGAATGTGAAATTCTGTTCTGTATTTCCCTCCTTTTGATCGGGATTCATCTATGGAACCTTTGATCAAAACGTTCAGTAATGGTTGCTGATCACCATCCAGTTCTCCTGGTCTCCTGGCAAAGGAGATAGTTATTCATGGAGACAGTTAGGCACACCTTCCATATCCTCCTCCAATTCCTGAGTCTCCTTCTTCCTCTGTTGTTCCAGGTGAAGTGAGACCAGTTGTGCCTCGGATGGCACTGATGGATGGCCGCTTTCATGGCTTGCTCTTTTCTAAATATCATTAAGGAGTGATGTATTTTCACTGATGTCAGTCTGTGGCTATTCTATAGTTTTTCTTCTTTCTGATGTTCAAATGTATAATTTTAACCACCGGGTGCTGCCTCAGACTAGCTCCTGTGTGTTTTTTGGCATGGCCTCATTTATGTTTGATTCCTTGATTTGTGGCACAGTGAGTCCCCCAGGCTCATCTTGTACCTTCCCTGCCCTAGACTTCGGATCAGCCATATTTCAAAGAGCCCTGGCTCCTTTCAGTGGGGAATGATACTAAAGACCAAAATCTAGGTACCAGGGATGCCCATTACTACTACTGATACTGCCTTTAGGTGATTTCAATTGAGGGAGCTAAAATATGAATTAACATTTTCTAAATTAAGCATTCATATTGATGTTTTCAATTAAATTTTTAACCTTATAGTATTTTCACTTAGTGTCTTGGATTTTCATAGTTGTATCTTTTTATCTCACCCTGGCAATCTTTATTTCTAACATCATTGACATAATTATTGCTGTATCACAGTAAAATAATTGACAGTAACATGTTGATTTTATTACAAACAGTAGGAACTTTGAATTGGCTTATTTTATTGCAGAAAAAAAGCTGTTAGTGTTTTTATTGGGATCCCTTTAGATTTTTTTTTTAATAACTGAGAGAGGATTGGCATGTTTATGATGTTTGAGTTCCCTTATCCAAGAGTATGCTGTGTCTTTCTATTGGTTCAAGTCCACTTTTGTGTCTTTTAGGGATGTTTTTAAGTTTCTCTCTTGTGGCTTTTGCACATTTTTTATTAAGATTATGCTGTCGTAATGTGTCTTCTCTTCCACTGTGTCTTCTAAATAGTTGTTAATTCATTTTATGAAGGGTATTGATTTCTGTGTGTTGATTTCATATCCTTCTACCTTACTGATTCTCCTAATTGTTTCACATCAATTTTTCAGCTAATTTTCTTGGGTATCCAGGTATTCAATCAGATCATCTATATATAATTTTACCTCTTGGCTTATAATTCTTACACCTCTAACATCTTTCACTCGAGTTGGCTAATAATTCCAATAGAATGTTAAGTAGTAGTGGTGAGAGTGGGCATCCTTGTCTTGCTCCTGACTTTAGGGGGCCTGAGAGATACGATTTGTAACGACTGTCTGTGGGCTACTGTCAGTAGTGCTGTGATATAAATCTCTTTTGTTGCTGATATCTTTGAGCCATTCCTTAAGCTGGATTCCAAGGAAAGAAGGTACTGGCTCAGAGACTGAGTTTCCAGAAGCTGTAGCTGTTGTCCAAGTGCTTTCCAGAGAGGACCGCCATGTGCACTTCTACTCTGCGTGTGTGACATACCTGTCACACCACACCTTGCCATCGCTGCGAGCATGTAGAAGCTCTAGTCAGGTGTTAATAGCATTACTAATAGTAGTCCATATTTTTATTTCTTTAAAAATGGAAGAAAAGTCGAATGGAGTACTTCAAGCCCTGTTCTTTGAAATGTTTTTTTTTTTTTCTGAAAATTAGTCCGTTTGTTTAATGTTTTGGGTTTGGAGGGTAGGAAAAAAAAAAAACCAAACCAATTGCCATCAAGTCAATTCTGACTCATAGTGACCCTACAGGACAGAGTAGAACCACCCCACAGGGTTTCCAAGGAGCGCCTGGTGGATTCAAGCAGCCAACCTTTTGGTTAGCAGCTGTAGCTCTTAACCACTATGCCACCAGGGTTTCCTGGAAGGTAGAAAGAAGCGTTAAATGAAGAAGCCATTTTTTTTAAGTGACTTCCCAGAGGAGTACATTAATCATGGACTTTGTCTCTTAAGGCCATTTTCCCCTGTTTTAGAAAAGAAAAGCCCAGGAGAAGTCAAAGTTGTAAGGGAGCATTATAGGCTTTGATGATCAATTAACTAAAGACCCTGGGGCAGAAGTTTAGAGTTGCCAAGTATCTGGCCTTTCATGAAAGAATTTGGTACGTTATTGTTAGGAGAATCTAGTTGAATTTTTAAAAACTGACTTTTGAATAGCAGTTAAATATTTTGTATTTCTTCTCTCTCCTTTGGTGAAAATACCTCAACATCATTCAAAGCAATTTATTTTCTGAGACAATTGCAAGCTTTCCATGAAAGCAGATAATTTTTACAGCTTAAAAGTGAATTCTGCCTATGTGTAGAGGAGTGTTGGCCTTCTGTTACTGCTTGGAGGATAATAAAAATGGAATGTGAGGAAGTTTTCAGAGCGCCCTCTTACTCTGGCCAGTTCAGAAAGAGCCAGTTGCGAAACTCTGGCTTCTCTTGTCCAGCCGTTCCTTGTATCACCTGCTTTGATTCTGTCTTTTCTCTTTACTGCCCGCGGTGTGAGGGGAAACAGCAGCAGGCGAGGCAGGTGCCAGGGCAGGCCTCGGTTTAATTCAGCAAATATTTACCGACCATCTGCCCTGTTCAGAGCACAGGGAGGTGATCAGAACAAGGCCCAAAGGTGGCCCCTGCCCTCGGGGAGCCGGCGGACTCAACGACCATGGTTTTCTAGCTCTGAGTCTCTCTCAGCTCCGTTCTGTAAGCAGCTGGGCCACTGAGGCGTCCCTCCCCCCCGCCACTCTTGTTAATGAGCGGAAACTGGTTTTATAACATCCAGCCAGTGCCAGCTGCAAAGAAGGCTGCCAGCCCTGCCCCTCCTGGGTACCCTCCTCTCCCCCGCCCCTCGGGCCAACATGTGGCTATTACTACAGGACTCAGTCCTAGGCCTCTGCAGTTTGTACCCCACGTGCCCTCCCAGGGCAGCCCCCGGGGCTTTGGGTTCCACTACCACCTTCAGTCTCACACTCAATGTTCAGCTCAGGCCTTCCCCCAGACCTCAGCTGGGTTTCTCACAGCCCTTAAATTTACACACCCACGTGCACATGTGCACACATAATGGCCGCTCCTTGGGTATCCCCAGCCCCTCTAACACAGCACCTTAAGTTTACACACACATGCGCACCCACACACGCACACACTCTGGCCACTCCTCCGGCGTTCCCAGCCCCTCTAACACAGCACCTTAAGTTTACACACACACGCACATGTGTATACATGCAGGCATGCATGTACACTGGCCACTTGGGCACATTCCCATCCTCTATAACACAGCACTGTTGGTTTACACACACACACGGACACTGGCCACTCCTTGGGCATTCCCATCCTCTATAACACAACACTTTACGTTTACACACACATACCCAGGCACGCACACACACACACACACACACACACTCGTGCACACTCACACATGCACATCCATGGGTGCACACGGACTGGGCATTCCCCTCCTCCCTGCAGTCACTCCAGCCAGCCAGAGGCCTGAATTCCATCCTGGATGCTCTGCCTTCCCCAGAGGCAGCCTCCACACCCGCTGGCCCTGCCTCCTTGAGTGGTCCTTGAACTGCCCTGGCCCAAGCCTTCCTTATCTGCCATCATGGCCACTTACCCAGCCACTGAGGGAACGAGCTTGTCTTCCCCTCTTCACCCTTGTCATCTTCAGATTCATCTTCCGCCCAGCTGGCAGAGTAATCTCTCTGAAGTACTCGTCAGACCATGTCACTCTCTGCTTAGGAATGCCATCCAGTGGCCTCCTGGCCCTAGCCTGGCATGAGAGGCCCCCAGCCCTGCTGCTCCTGACTTGCACGGGACACAGAGACCTGCGACTGGGATTCCTGCACTCACCGTCAGTGCTGCTGGACTGCCCTCCCCTTCCTCCCTGTCACGTGGCCGGCCCCTCCGCATCTTCTAAGACTTCACCGGGAGTCACCTCCAGTGGGTTGGGCTCCACTCACTGGGGTTGCAGAGTGCTCACCACACGTGCTGAACGTCCCAAGGGCTGGAGCCCCAAGGGCTGGGGCCGTGCGCTTGTCCCCACTCTGGCATCTCTGCGAGCCAGGAAGCACACCGCACATTTGCTGAAGGAATCTGAAGCCTTTGGCCCCCTGCCATCCTGTCCCCACGCCCTCAGTTTTCACAGGGGGACGTTGTGATGTCACCTCTCTTGAGGTCACCAGAATACGGTCCAGGCTGCAGGACCCACTGCACAGCTTAGGAGAAGTCCCTTAACCTCACTGGAACTCCGTCGCAGTTTTCTTTGTAAGATATTGTAAGGTGAGGGTTTATTTCTGACTTGGTCTACTTTGAGGGTCAGTAAGGGTGTTGGCAGATTGAATAAAATAGTTTCTACAAAGCACTTTGATAAGGTTGTAAATACTTTGTGTTGGTAATTTACTTTGTGAGTAAATGCTTTGGTCTTAAAGGTTTTCCAGCCTTGCTGCAGGGAGGATGGGAGTAAGCTCAGGGAGCGCTCAGAGCAGACTCCACCTGCCTGCGAGAGGCCTTCCTGTGGGCAAGCTTGTCTGCCCCCTTTAATCACTCATAGCACTCCTCCCGTCAGCAGGCGGCAGGCCCTGTCCCTTTGTCCTTGCTGTTGGCAAGCAGAGGACTCCCTGGCAACCTTTGAACACAACTCAATGTTACGTGGCTTTGATCTGTGTAAGGAAAAGTTCTATTTTAAACTGTAAGTCAGGCCAGGTTTTTAGGTTACATTTCTTACCCAACAAAACATGTTGCCCATGCTCCTGTAGTTTCCAGTTTCAAGAGAAATGGTGGCCGCCCCATAGGATGTGAGTGCACTTCAGTTGTGATGTCACAGGTCTCTAGGTTCAGAGACCTTTCTTTTAATTGCTGCAAAACTTCACCTCCAAAATTGCCCAGGGAGATCAAAAATAAAAACGTGGGCAGGACATAGAACTGAAAACCTGAGAATATGACTCAGACACACTAACTAGAAATAAAATCAGTGGAGTGTATTTACTTGCATCTGGTTTTTAAATAAAGAACTTAAAACAATGTGAAGTAGGGGCCAGAGAATAAAGAATAGTCCCTTTTCAAACCTTACTTTTATGTAGTACAAAGATGATTGTTCCTGGTGTTCAGTGGGAGAATGCATTTGAGAACTGTGGGTCCATTTACCTATTATCAGTTGTAGAAGGCGTCATGGGCTGAAGCCAGGAAGGTGCCTCTCCTTGGCATTAGCTCAGGCCCTCAAGATTCAGCAGCTGATGTCAGGAGGGGAAAGCAGAGCAGAAAAAGGCAGAGGAGAGACCTGGAAGCATTGTCCTGAGGAAGTAGGTATCTTGAAGGTCCCCTGCCAAGTGGGCGCACATGGGGCTGAGAGCGAAGCCAGCGGCATCTGGGGCTGGGTCACAGGTTATGGTTGGAGGGCTGCCACTCATGCACCAAACTCACTCAGGACCCGGAAAGGGGCTGTGTGTCCAGGCGAGTTGGAGGGGTTACTGTTGAGATGCTGTATCCCTCCAGGGAAGAGGTTTCAAGAGCGGTAAAGTAGGAGTAAAGAGTAGGAAGTTCTGCTGGATCAGAATTGGGTGCTCTGACTTGATTCATTCACTCAGTAAATTTCACTGAGCGCCTGCTGTGTACTCGGTATTGTCTAGGGGGGCGGACCCGTGAGTAGAACAGGGAGAGGTGGGGAAGACTTCCCGAGGGGCTAGCCTGAGCAGAGACTTTGCTATGCCAGATCCTGACTCAGCTCTGCTTAAGATGTGGAGGTCAGCAAACGTGCTTCACGGGCTAACCTTGCACTTGGCTTCATGGGTCCCCACGGAGAACAAGCAAGACACACTTGCTCCTGCCCTTGTGGCCTTATAGAGGGAGAAACACACGCAACACACACACACACACACACACACACACACAAAGTTGGCCTGGCAGCCACGAGGAGGCTAGAGGAAAGTCATTGCCCTGGGGCCTCCCGGGAGCTTCGATAGAGACCCACGTCCTGCACAGACTTGCTGGGCCTCTCGTGGCTCCGTGGGCTGCACCAGACTTCTCGTAACTTCTTGTAGGCCCTTGTGCCCACCACACTCCGTGCACATGCTGCATTGAATGTGGTGTTTCTGCTCCCTCGTGTCTCCCCCCCCCCACTGCATCCTGTAGATCTCTGTCTACTTACCACTTCCCCGGGGAACCCCTGGCAGCTCCACATCCCCCTTCTTCATGGCACTTGGGAGGTTGTGATATCGGCCTCCTACTAGATAGCAGCAGGCCCCAGGAAGTTGGGGGATCATTTGCCTTCCTCCCAGTGTATCCCAGCTCCACACCCTGTGCCTGACACCTGACATATAGTACGTGCCCAACAAATGTTTATTGAAAGGAGGAGGAGGGAAGGAGCTGGCCAGCTGGAAGGGCGGGAGCAGGAAGGGAAGGAGCTGTAGTCTGAGGAAAGCCAGAGCATGGAGTTAGAAGAAAACATTCCACAAGCCAGGCTAGAGCGAGTGCAGGGTAGGCAGGAGGGTGCTGGGTGTGATGGGGGTGGTAAGGAAAGCTTAGGGAAGAGGCTGGAGATACCCACGGGACAGGCTGAGCAGGGCCTCACAAGCTGAGGGTAGAGTTTAAACTTGAGAACTGTGGAATATGAAGGTTCTAAGTAGGGAGATCTTTATAGTTTTAAAAAGCAAAGGGGTAACTTTGATGACTAAGGTGTGCCTGACCTAAACCACAGTCTTTTCAGTCCCCTCATGTGTATGCGACAGTGAAAAGGGAAGATGGAAGAAGAATTGATGTGTTTGAATTATGCTGTTGGTGAAGAACGTTGGATGTACTGTGGACTGCAAGAAGGATAAACAAATCAGTCTTAGAAGAAATACAACCAGAATGTTCCTTAGAAGTGAGGATGGTGAGACTTAGCCTGCTTGCTTTGGGTGCATCATCAGGAAAGACCAATTGCTAGAAAAGGACATCACATTTGGTAAAGTGGAGGGTCAGTGAAAAAGAGGGAAATCATCCATGAGATGGATTGGCACAATACCCCCAACGATGGCCTCAAACATACCAACAATCGTGAAGATGGCACAGGACAAGGCAATGTTTTGTACTCTTATACATAGGGACTCCATGAGTCAAAGCTTACTTGATGGTGACTAACAAGAACAAATAGTAAAGAAGCAGCTTTATGTTGTAGAAGACTTTTTCTGGTGGAAGAATGGGGCATGGGCTGGATGGGACGTAACTGGGACAGACCAGTGGGGAGACCACTGAGTGAGAGACGGAGGAGCCCAAAGGCTGCTGGGAGGCAGATGGAGAAGGCAGAACCAGCATGACAGGAGAACTGTCAGCTGTGGCCAGGCACGTAAGGAGGCGTGTAGGGCTTAGGCTTCTGCTCAGCCCATAGCTTCCCTGTGCTCTAGTTGCCTAAGTAGAGGTCCACAGCACATGGAGAAGGTCTGGGTTCAAGTCCCCAGCGGAGCACTTGTTTGCTGTGTGGCCCTGGACATGCACCTCCACCCCTTGAGTTCTCTCCTCTTCTCACCTGTAACAGATGGGGCAGTGGCTCGTTCTACAAAGCCGCCTGCTCAGGGTCTGACACATCTGTGATCACAGATGCTTTCTTGTGGAACCTGGGGCCAGAGAATAATGAAAGAAGAGCTTCTTGTTGGCTTCTGGAACGCATGGTTGGTGTCTCTTGCCCAAATGGCTCCTATAAAACAGACCAAATTGTCCTATTATGACCAGTGTTATGGTTGCCAAGTTAAAGTCACAGAAAAGTGAGCCTTATACTTTAAGCACTTCGAGAACCACTGTTGTCTAATTACAAACATGCCTCTCCAGACTGCTTTTCTCTTACAAAATCATAAAACAATGCAGCCATAAGGACTTAGAGTGGATTAGCTGTATTGACCAGGTTCCCATTTGGGGAGCTGTAAACCACATCATGTATCTGCTGGCAATTCAGGATCAAACATGTTGGATAGCTAATTTTGAAACACATTTTCTTTTCTTTTCCTTCTTAAACATGTTGTTTATTATTGTGTTCTCCGAGCAGAGTGTGGCTTTGCCAAAATTCCCATGCTGTGGGCATAACCCTCGTATGCAGAGCCCTGGTCATCTGGCCTTGGCTTCCCTGGCCCCGTGTAGAGACCTGGCTATTGGTGGCCAGCTGTGTTCTTAGAGCAGTCAGTGTCGCTGCGTCCTGCCATTTACCTGCAGTGGTTGAGGCTCCGCTTAGTTGTATCCTGCTTCGGCCCCACGCTGCTCTCAGCTAAGCTCTCCATCTTGACTGAGCAGGAAGAGTGTGTTCCATGTGTGGCCCCTGCCCCTCCCAGCCGCCTGGTGATCTCTTCCTGTAAAGATTACAGCCCAGAAAACCCTATGGGGTAGTTCTGCTCTGTCACGTGCAGCCACTACAACAACAACAACCTAACAACAACAACCCAAGGAAGTAAGAATACTCATGGTCACAAAAGAGTAAGTGGCAGACATAGGGACTCACTCCTGCCCTCCTGACTTCAAGGCAGCTCTTGCCCCATATGCACAGAGCTGCCCTCTCGCTGGTCCTCCCCAGCAGATGATGAAAACATGTCCCCGTGCATGTGAGTGGTGTGGCTATGCTGTGAGCCTCTCCTGAGTTACACTTGCTGAGTGCTTGTCATTAGTGATGAAAGTCCCCCAGAGACTGCTTGAAACCTGACCACTTAGGTGAGCACGTAGACTCCGTGAGGAATGGACCAGTGGAAGGTAGAATACACAGGCTGAGCAGAGCTGACCCTTTGAGACGGGGTAGGGGGACAGCATCCTCTGCTTTGTTGGTTGAGTTTATCATGCCTGACGGAGCTGACTTGTGTTTTTACATACATGCCTCGCTTATCCATCACAATAAATCTCTTGAATCAGATTTCTGGGTGCCCATGACAGGCATTCTCTGTTCTCAGCCTGTGCCTATGAGGCAGCATTTATTTAGGGAGTCTCGCCACTTCACAATGTCTCATTTAAAAAAAGTTATTGGTTGCTGGAAATCCTGGTGGTGTAGTGGTTAAGTGCCACGGCTGGCAACCAAAAGGTTGGCAGTTTGAATCCACCAGGCGCTCCTTGGAAACTCTGTGGGGCAGTTCTACCCTGTCCTATAGGGTCACTATGAGTCGGAATCGACTCAACAGCAACAGGTTTGTTTTTTTTTTTTTTTTCAATTGGTTGTTACTGCTGATTTGCGTGAAAGCAATATGTTCTTATTATAGCAATATTGAAAAATACAGAAAAGTTACAGAAGAAAAATTCCCATAGCCACAGCGCCTAGTGGTGACAACTGTTGATATTTTGAGCGGTTTTATTTAGGATTTTTTTTTTTCCCTACCAAAAGGGGCATTTTGGTTTTGTTTTGTGCGATTGCTGTGATACTATTTCTGAAAAATTATGCACTACAGTTTCCACATATATTTCCACGTTATAAATTCATAAATGTCTTTGATGGATGTGCAGTAGTCCACGGAGTGTGTGAAGCAATTCCTTTGATGGTAGGCAGTTACTGATATTGTAGAACCATAAATAAAAGTGTGATGCTCATTTGTGGCTATTACATTTCTAGAATAGATGCCCAGAAGTAAAATTATATAGAGAAAGAATCTTGATCCACATTGCCAGATTATCTTCCTGAAGGATAAGAGCAATTATAGTCTTGTTGACAAGGTTATATCATACCTTTACCGGTATTATTATTCTTTAAAAATTATTGTTGATCTTGTGTTGTTGCACTGTTAGGTGTCATCGAATTGGTTCCGACTCCCAGCAACCCTACCTACAACAGAACAAAACATTGCACAGTCCTGCACCGTCTTCACAATTGTTATGCTTGAGCCCGTCATTGCAGCCACTATGTCAATCCGTCTCATCCAGGGTCTTCCTCATTTTCACTGACCCTCTACTTTCCCAAGCGTGATGTCCTTCTCCAGGGACTGATCCCTCCTGATAACTTGTCTAAAGAATGCGAGACGAAGTCTCTCCATCCTTGCATCTAAGGAGCATTCTGGCTTTACTTCTTCCAAGGCAGATTTGTTCGTTGTTTTGGCAGGCCATAGGTGAAAAAAGTGTTTTTCCTACACTCACTAACCAATTATAATTGTTTGTGAACTGTTTCTTTTCATTTACACCGACGTCTTGGTGTTTTTTCTAATCAGTTACAGTAAAGTTACTTGCTCCTTATGTTTATAACATTTACATTTTCTTTTGCGTGTTTTTTATGTGATCAAAATCCGTTAGGGATTTTGTCCACTGGTTGGTTTTTTTTTTTTTTCTGAGTGTCATTTAGTCTCCTGGTGGTATAATGGGTAGAGCTCTGAGTTGCTAATCAAAAGGTCAGCGGTTTGAACCCACCAGCCGCACCATGGGAGAAAGATGTGGCAGCCTGCTTCCATAAAGATCACAGCCTTGGAAACCGTATGGGGCAGCTCTACTCTGTCCTATAGGGTCGCTGTGAGTTGGAATCAACTCCACGGCAGTGGGTGGGTTATTCCCCTGTAGGTAAGTACTTTCCGACCAGTGTTTTTAAATGTCCTTCCCTAGCACAGGAATTGGAGCCCTGGTGGTGCAGTGGTTAAGAACTCAGCTCTTAACCAAAAAATTGGCAGTTCAGATCCACCAGCCACTCCTTGGAAACCATATGGACAGTCCTACTCTGTCCTATAAGGTTGCTCTGAGTCAGAATTGACTCTAGAGCAGCAGGGTTTTTTTTTTTTTTTTTTAGCGCAAGAATTAACATTCACTTCTCCTTCTAAAAGCTGTGGGGATTTGGAGTGTGATTTTGATTTGTTTTTTATTTAGCTTTTTAACCCATCTAGGATTTTATTTTGATGTGAGATGAAGGCTTAGGATGGTGCAAACATTTAAACACTTGGCCGCTAACTGCAAGGTTGGCAGGTCAAGTCCACCCAGAGGAACTTAGGAAGAAGGTTTCTGAGGATCTACTTCTGAAAGCTCACAGCCCTGGAAAACCCTGTGGAGCGCCTTCCACTCTGACACACATGGTGCTGCCATGTGTTGGAATAGACTCTGCAAGTGGGTTTTTGGGTTTTTTTAAGATTTTCTTTTGGTATAAAATAAAGACTTAAATTGACTTTTCCCCGCGTATAGTTAACCAGTTTTCTGCCTCAGTTATCTAAATAACTAGTTCTTCCCATTCCCGTTGACATGCGATTCATTCTGTACATATCGTTACAGTCGTGTAAATACATTGCCCGGTATTCAGGCTGTCATCCGTTCCATTTGCCCGTATCACACTGTCGCTAATTAATGTAAACTCTTAGTCTCATTAGAAGTGCTCTGGCTCCTCTTGCTTTTTATTTTTCCTGGTGAACTTTAGAATGGTGTTGTCAAGTGCCCAAAAAATAAAGAGGTCCGTTGGAATTTTTATTGGCAGTGTATTCAACTTGTAAATCCATTTGGGAGGAAATTAACATCAGCATATTTACAATATTTATGCTTCCATTTCAGAAACACATCTTATCTTTATTCAAGTCTCTTTTCCTTTCTTCATTCTTTCTATTTCTTTCTTCTGTCTATCTATCCGTCTGCCTGTCTCTCTCTGTTTTAAAATATGTTTTATGGGTGATTTCCTGATCACAGCCTTAGACTTCTTTAAAGAGCTCCTTTATATACATAAGATTTCAAAAGAACATGGGAAAATTGCAAATAAAGTTGAGATCCTTTGATCCAAGATCATTAAGAAAAATACATCAAAAAAAGTGTCTTCCCTTTTTCTTTGACTTCTTATCTGTGTGTTTTAAATAAAACTTCTAGGAGTTTTCCCCTTAATTCTGTATTCCAACTCATCATTGCAATCTCAGGGTAGGCATATTTCCACGTTTCATATTAAATATTAAGTCAGTGGAGGGGAAATCTCATATTTTTAAAAGTATATCTGCTATAAGCATCTGCCTTGTGAAATCCCCACCAAGCCACCTGAATACTTTGTTCCTAACTCAGTTCACGGGCTGGGTTCACCTGGCAGACGTGCCTTGGTTGGTGTGGCAGTCGGGTTCTGATTTTTCTGGCTTCATAGCACATGCCCTTCTTTACCATCTCTGCTCTGGAGAGGTCAGGCCGGCAAGTGTGCCCAGCAGCGTGCTCAGGTGGTACAAGTGGTTCACCTGGTGCTCGCTCCTCACTGCCTTTGTAAATAACCTCATGGGCCAGACGTGGATTCCAACAGCCCCTCTGTGCTCCAGGGGAAGGAAGGAGAGGGCTTTGGCTTGTTTTTATTTTTTTCTAATGGCCATTTATACATGTGGGAACCCTGGTGGCATAGTGGTTCAGCATTCGTCTGTCAGTCAAAAGGTCAGCAGTCTGAATCCACCAGCTGTTCCTTGGAAACCCTATTCGGCATTTCTGCTCTGTCCTGTAGGGTCACTATGAGTTGAAATCAACTCAGTGGCAACAGGTTTGGTTTTTGATTTTTTTTTATACATACAAGGAGCTTTGGTGGCACAACCATTAAGCACCCGGCTGCTTACCAAAAGATCAGCAGTTCGAACCCAGTCGGCAGCTCCGTGGGAGAAAGACCTGGCAATTTGCTCCCGTAAAGATTACAGCCTAGGAAACCCTATGGGCAGTTCTACTCTGTCACTTGGGTTTGCTATGACTTGGAACTCAGTGGCATCTAAGAACAACAATTGATACTCCATTCTTATAGTGAGGGAGGACTTACTAGGCAGGTGTGGGAGGAAGTAAGCGCCCCTGAAGGGTTACAGCATTCATTCATTGAAATGTATGGAGTGCTGAGCCCCACGGTCAGGTGTTTCTTACTGTTATCAATTGTTTCCTAATTAAAGAGCTCTGTGTTCTTCACACGTGGGGTGAATGGGTGTGTGAGAAATTGTAAACAAAGGAGACTTGCTTTCTTGTTTCCGTGAAGAAGTGAGGGTTTTTTTTTTTTTTCAGTTCTTCCTGCCAAAGAGATTTTTCTTATAGTTTATTTGTTTTCATTTAGAGTTTGTAATAACCTTTCTTTTTGTAGGACGTTGTCTTTTATTTTAAACCTTAATAAACTCATTGCCATCAAGTCAGTTCTGACTCATAGCGACCCTATAGGACAGAGTAGAACTGCCCTACAGGGTTTCCAAGGAGTGGCTGGTGGATTCGAACTTCGGACCTTTTGGTTAGCAGCCGAGCTCTTAACCACTAGGCCATCAGGACTCCTTGAACCTTAATACCCATTACCGTCCAGTCAATTCCGACTTACAGCAACCGCATGGGACAGAGTACACCTGCCCCTTAGGGTTTCCAAGGAGCACCTGGTGGATTTGAAATGCCGACCTTCTGATTAGCAGCTATAGTGCTTAACCAGTACGCCACCAGGGTTTTCTAAACCTTAATAAAAAAAAAAAAAAAAAATTTTTTTAGGCTACCCCAGTTTAGAAATGATGTCTTTCTCCTTGGAACAGGTTTTTACATTAAGCTTTTTTGATGATAGGAAATTAAAATCTGAATAATACCTTTTAATGGTAGCCCCATGAAAATAAGTGTATTCTTTAATTTTAAAATTTAAAGTTAAAAAAAAGCCAAAAGCTTAAAGTATCTAGTATGTTGACATCTTTATGATAAAAAAAATAAAATACTGCATTTCATTTTATGCTTTTTCAAATTCCCAAGCCAGTTGTCATAAGTAACTTAATCTGTTGTACTTTCTAACTACTGAAAATAAACTTCCATTTTCCATATAATTTTTTTAAAGCTTAATTTGTTCAAGAAAAAGATGAGAGGTCTCAAGAAAAATCAGCATTTAGGGATTATAAGCTCGTAGCTTGGCAGTAGGGGAGGTGAACAAATGTCTAATGAACTGGAATTATGTAGCATTTGAATGCCATTGACGGTAAAAAGCTGGGCTGCTAAAATGCTGAGTGGGATGTGTGTATGAAAGTAATTAGAAATACGAAATAGAAGGTGGCCAGGTGGCTATAAAAAGCCAGTGAATTTGGGGTACCAGGTAGGGAAATGCTAAAACCTCAAGTTCACGTACACATTCATACACACACTCTATTTTTTCTGGGGGTTTGGGGGGGCAGGGGACGGCTGCTATCTCTCAGAATCCTGTGTTTACAGCCTGGCCGGGGAGGTGGCTCCACTCCTGTCCCCTGAGGGAGGGGGTCTTTGCCTAAAAGTTCCTGAGAGTGGAGCCCGCGGCGTCGCGCTGGGCCGCTCGGGTGCTCACTGACAGCCGTGCAGCGCCCTCTCTGTTCGCAGTCCTCAGTGTCATTTGAAGTTGCAGCTGCCGGCCAATCGGCGCAGCCCGTGCCGCTGACATCACTCCCGGCCAGTTCCCTCCAGCTGCAGAGAGCTCCAGTTTGCCTTTTTTTTTTAAACTAAAATGGAGGCTGGTTTCTTGCCTTAAGGAGTACACTGCCCTGCCTGCTGGAGTCTAGATGTTGACATGTAACAAGGCTGGCAGCAGGATGGTGGTGGACGCGGCCAACTCCAACGGGCCCTTCCAGCCCGTGGCCCTGCTACACATCCGAGGTAAGTTCTCGTGGCCCCGGCATCGGAGCCTCCCTGGCTGGTTAATAAATGGCTATTGTGCTGCCGAGAAGAAAAGCAGGAAGTCCTGGCTCGCAGGACCCGTTCCTTTTTGCTGCAGACCCAGGCAGCGCGGTTGGGTGTGTCGGTGCAGGCTGGCGTTTTACGAACTCCTGGCCGAATTTGAGAGGGGAGCGTGGCCTTGCAGGCATCGTTCAAAGCTGGTTTTTCTGCTTGGGGCTCGCTCCCATCCCCCTTTCGGAGCTGTGCTGATGTCAGAGGACGTGAAGTCACTGCCGGGGGAAGGCATTGGGTGGGGTGCTGAGAGGCGGGCGCTACACGGATGTGGCTGAAGACCGCACAGGTTCCCCCGCACACGTCTCGGGATCCCAGGGAACATTCCAAATTTATGAGAAAACAGCTCCCTTGGAAAGGGTTGTTTTCATTCTTGCCATGGAGCCTAACAGAGAAACGTGCTTATGTTTGGAGAGATGGAAATCCATTGTGGGTCAGCGTTTCAGAAATGTTAGCCTTTTCTCTGAGCGTTGGGGAATATTTTGCATTTAAGTAGGCTCTTGCATTGCCACTTGACTTGAGAATTTAAAATGGCAACAAGTTTTCAATGTGTGCATAGATCTCATTTAATTAATGTCAGTTTACCTCTTATAGTGTACATATTTTGTGTTCAAAATGTAGCTTAAGATGCAATTACTATAGTAATTAATAGACACATTCATTAATGGAAATAAGCTGTCAAGGTAGTAGTACACTTGTTTTTAATTGGTATTTTAAATTTTTGTTCCCTAAATGTTTTGTTCATAACTGGGTGAAATAGAAGATGGATGTTAAGCTTCATCAAATCACTTTAAAATGTATGTTCCCACAGCTGTGCCCTAACAAAGCCGTTTTAGCTGTCAGACTCTCCTTCAAGGCCCTGTGCGAAGGAAGGGTGGGGGAAAGTTTCTGATTGACTAATAACCTGTATGACTAAAATCCCAAACGTCTTCAGATCCTAGGGTGTACCCAGGGAAGGTGAAAGGAAGCACAGAAACACCTGGTCTGCTGGAATAAAACAGATGCTGTTTTCTCTGCACACCCTTCTTCATGAAGCTGGTAGAAGTCAACATCCTGTAGGCAGGCCGGGCAACGCAGTGGCTTGTAGCACACCCAGCAAAGAGCAAGTGTTGACTGCAGGTGGCATCGAGGTGTTTCAGGCATAGGAATCAAAGGTGGGGGGGAGAAGATGTCATTGCACCTGGGTTTAAGTCAGTCCCTAAACACTAACAAGCTAGCAATATGAGAATTTTATTTCGGTTAAGGTGTACATTTTTGTACCTTTAAGGTATCTTCTTATAAGCAACATAGATTTTTTTGGGGGGGGGGTGAGTTTTCTGATTTTATTAGACAGTTACTGTATTAGTCATTTTTTAAACTATGGGTTTATTCTGAAATAGAATCATTAGATTTTATATCTTAAACCATATTGTTTTTTTGTTTTTTTTAGATTCTGAGACCATATGGTCAGTTTGGATTTTTGCTGTTGGCTGAGCGATTGGTTGTTTGCTATATAATTGTGGAAGAAAAAGGCAGTGAAGTGTAGTAACCTGAAAGAGACGAGATTTAAAGAACGGGCCACCCTGACGAGCCTAACATCTAATTCAAACAGTGGGGGTGGCTTCTGATTTCAAAGCTTTAAAACTAAAAAACTTTAGGAAAGCCTTATTTAGTCCTAAGAACTTTTTAGAGCAAGCCTGTCAATGTGAGATTTAGCAAACTTTGTTTTATTTTTTGTGCTTTTATTTTGATTCTTAGTCTACTAAGTGCCAAGTGCTGAGGATCCTTCAGAATGACTAAGATATGGCCCCCTGCCCCAAGGAGCTTCTGTTTTGGTGGGGGACACCGACCCTGGAAGCCTGGGACCAGAGGGATGCGGGAAAGTGCAGGAGCTGACCTGATAGCCCCGGGAAGGAGAGGGCCGGGGCTGCTAGGCTCTGCTCAGCAACTCCGGGTGATGGCGCCCACAGGGACCTTGTCAGGGCAGAGGAGTCCTGCACACAGAGGTTAAATAACTTGCCCGGAAGTGGTGGAGCCAGAATCAAAACCCAGACTTTAGTTTTATGTAGGATCTTTTTTAAAAAGAACTGATTTAAAATAGAAATGTTGGCTGTTTGTAGAAAAGTGTGCCACAGGATTATAATAGTTAGTCACAGTGTCCTGCCGGCATCTGCTTCAGTGGCCTCTTTTTATGACAGCTTCACTTTCAGGGGTCATTTATTAACTCGTTTCATAAATATTTATCGAGTCCATACTGCTCTCCAGGCAGGGTCCTAACTCGGCTATAAGCAGAGCGAAGGCCCGTCTTTCTGAATTTACAGACCGCTGGGGGAGGCAGCCAAGTAAATAAGGAGCCCTGGTGGTGCAGTGGTTAAACCACTCAACAGCTAATGGAAAGGTTGGCGGTTCAAACCCACCAGCCACTCTGGGAGAAAAAGATATAGCAGTGTGCTCCTGTAAAGATTCAGCCTTGGAAACTCTGTGGGGGCAGTTCTTCTCTGTCCTGTAGGATCACTGTGAGTCAGAACAGACTCAATGGCAGTGCGCTTTTTGTTTTTTTTGTTTTTTTTTGAGGGAGGCAAGGTTTGGTGGGAGGCAACAAAGTAAACAAATAGGTAATTATGATAATTAGGCTGATTAGTATTCCTAATCATGACAGTTATTTTCTGTTAAATAGTTATCTTCAAGTTTGAGGTGAATATGGTGGGTTAGCATATCCTAAAAAGTTGAAGTTGGAGGTCCACATGTCTGGAACTAGACTTTTTAGCCTTTCTGTCTGTGAAAGGAGAGCTGGTCACCTGGATCCCACCAGCTGTGAATTCAGTGCGACTGAATTTATTAGCGACCGCTGACATCCTGTGCTTCCAGCATCGTCCAAGACAGCTGTCTGCGCAGTGGGTGTGTTCCGTTTTTGCTGTCTACCACGGTAGCCACTGAAACGCGGCTGGTGCCACCGAGGAGCAGAATTTCAAATTTTGCTTCATTTTGATCACTTTAAATAGACACATGTGGCTAGTAGCCACTGTATTGGACAGTGCCATTCTAGACCAGGGTTGGCAAACTTTCCGCAAACAGATAATAAATATTTTTGGCTTTGTGGGGGAAAGCACCTGTAGACAGTATGTAGATTAGGCATGACTGTTCCAATAAAGCTTTATCTACAAAAACAGGAGGCAGACCAGATTTGGCCCATGGACCATAGTTTGCCTGTTCCTGTTCTAGGCCATTCTGTGAATCTTTGATTACCTGTTAAGAGTAATGAAATACGCTCCAGGTAGGCCTTCAGTCCTAGTGTGTCTCTCCTCATGTGTGTGAACCTTGGTCTGCTGTGATTTGTGAGTGTGGCTGAGAGCTGGGACCTGTTCTCCCTCCGTAGAGCTCACCCTTCAGGAGGCGGGTTCAAGGCCATGAGAGCCAAGCCAGAAGATGTTCATGGCAGAGAGGAAGAGAGTAGTCTTGACTCTTTTCCACCTGGCTTTTACCCTGGGCCTCAGGAAAGTTAACTGCTATTGTTGTTCCAGTCCTTAGGAAGCTTCCCGCCCCCCGCCCCCCAGCCCCATTGATGAGTGTTTCTTTGAAAAACAGAAGTAGCTGTGGCCTGGTGGGGCGAGAGAACAAATTGTTCTTTATATGAAAACCCATTTTTCCTGGGAAGTGGAGGTCTAATTATGGAAAAGCTTGTTTTCTCACAGATGCTTCTGTGTCACTAACTCATTGGAAGTCTTCGCCTTCCCAATAAAATTTAGAGAAAACCGTGCAAGAGGCAAGTGTAGGACTCAAGCCCCATGGCTTTTATTGGTGTTCCATTGAATTAATCACCTTGGACAGTGTTAATATTAATAATGGTAATAGTTGGCCACAATGCAAGTGGTTTACACGCCTGCAAATAGAATGAAGAAGGGTACCTAGTGTTCTCCTCACTCCCAAAAGTTAGGAAGGAAAAATATTTCAATGATGGCCAAAAATAATAGACCCTTCAAAGGATCAAAACAGGCTTAGGATTCTTTCTCCCTGAATATTACAACTCGGGAGTTTGACTTCACAAACGCCAGTGTTGTGTCATTACAGCTCCCTGTGAAGTGACCTTGTAGAAACAGAACCTTAAGCCTTCACTGTGGTGACCCTGCTTGGAAGTTGTTTGCTTTGTGTTCCTGGCCCGCATGGGGAAGGTAACCAGAGGAACACACAACTCTCTGGGGAGGATGTGTGTTTGTGTATCTGAGCGCTTTTTGTTCATTAGACTTCCCCTGAATGGGGTGTAATCTCTGCTCTCTGCTTGGGAGGTTTCTGGTCACGACTCCTGCTTTGCAGGAAAAGCTGAACACCTAGAATGTTTTTGTTAAAATGTTTTAATTGTGTAGAGAAGAACTGAGAGAAAAATAAAGAAGTAAGGTCATTAGTCAAGAAAAGGGCATACATTCTTTTTTTTTGTCGTTGTTGAAAGTGTACACAGCAAAACAGGTTCCCGTTCAGCCGTTTCTGCATATATTGTTCGGTGACATTGGTTATGTTTTTTTTTTTTTTTTCCTACTATTGCACAAGGTTTATTTGTTTTTACAGAAAAACTGTAACAACAACAACACTCATCTGCGTGGCTGACGTGGTCAGTGCCCAATCCATGTTTCCTGGGATCTCAGTATCATTTTTTGTTGTGTTGTGGGTGTGCTTTCCCCCTCCCCTTTCCTTTTAATATTGTATTTTAGGTGAAAGTTTATAGCGCGGGTTAGTTTCTAATTCATATGTTTATACAGAAATTTTTTTGTGACATTGGTTGCAACCCCCACAATGTGTCAGCACTCTCCCCCTTTTCTACCCCGGGTTCATTTGTCCAGTTTTCCTGTCCCTTCCTGCCTTCTGGTCTGCTTTTGGGCAGATTTTGCCCATTTGGTCTCATATAGTTGATTGAACTGAGAAGCACATTCCTTATGTGTGTTATTGTTTGTTTTATGGGCCTGTCTAATCTTTGGCTGGAAGGTGGACTTCGGGAGGAGCTTCTGTTCTGAATTAGCAGGGCGTCCCAGGGCCATAGCCTCGGAGGTTCTTCCAGTGTGTGTCTGCATGTGCATTTTTAACCTAGGAAAGGGGTGACAAGAAATCAAAGATAGAGTGGTTTTAGGGACATCCACTTCTCGCCCTACTTCTGGTTCCATGTGTCAAGTATAATTGCAAGGTTTCTGTGGGTTTTCATCCCACAGCCCTTTGCAAAGTGCAGCGTGCTTTTATAAATGCTGGTTCATTTGCTCCTCCCAGCCCTCCTACCTGTGGGGTGAACAGGCAGAGGTGGACCTCCTCCTTGCAGCCACTAGCCCATGGGGTCTGATCCTGGTTCTCTGCCCCCTCTGTGCCACCACGCAGCCTGTGATGCCGCAGTGGGAGTCCTTGGGCCTGGCCAGATCCCCGCTGCCCCTGGGTATCTCTTCTCTCACTTAATCCTTCCAGCACCATGAGGCATTATATCCTGGTTTTTTCTAGAAGAGGAAGGGGAGCCCCTTGCCCAGGGTCACAGAGCTGGTGAGAAACAAGCAGGAATGTGGGTCTCAGTCAGTCTGAAAGCAGAGCCTGGTCCCCCAGCCCGAGTATTGTGGAGTGGCTGTAAAGCTGGTTGTCACTGTTTTCTGTAGAGTGTGATATATTCGAGTGCCTGGAGTTCAAAACTCACCTCAGGTTTAAGTGGGAGCTTGTGAAAGGTCTGCACACCTACCTTCTTGGTGTGTGTGGAGGAAAGCTGACCATCTTCTTCCTTGGTTCTCTGTGTCTGTAGCATGTGTGCTAGGTATTCATTGTTGCCTGAAGTTTCTTGTCTCCTCCAAAAACGCTAAGCATGCTGAGGATGGTGATGTTCAACACAGCATTGCTCATGGCATCGAGCATCGTCCCTGGAGTGTGAGCACGGGGTCGGTGTGGGGTGATGGGGACTGGAAAGGCAGCTCTCTGAATGGCCACACAGATAGCAGTTATGGAGTGAATCTCTTAGCTAGTTACTTAATGGACCAGATGCTACTTGTCGAGCGCATGAGAACCTGTACGTGGTCATGGAATGAGAAAGCAGAACACAGGAATTGGAACCCTCTGCTCTGCGGGCCTTTCCCCTGACAGATTGGAAATATCACCCCACGGACATGGAGACATGGAGAACTTTAAAGAATATGGCAGATTAGTTCTCTTAACGGGTGTTGTTGCTGTCAGTGTTAACTGCTGTCAAGTCAGCCCCCAACTCACGGCAGCCCCGTTTACGACGAGATCAGACCATTGTGATCCATAGCGTTTTCACTGGCTGATTTTTGGACATAGATCACCAGGCCTTTCTCCCTAGTCCATCTAGCCTGGAAGCTCTGCTGAAACCTGTTCAGCGTCAAAGCAGCACGCAAGCCTCCATTGACAGGCCGGCGGTGGCTGCATATGAGATACATTGGTGGGAATTGAACCCGGGTCTTCTGCACGGAAGACAAGAATTCCACCTGGAAACCACCACAGTCCCTGTAGTGTACTTGAAGAAAAAGTCTTTATTTTTAGTCTTGGCAAGCCCAGGGCTCAAGTGTGTCAGACAAACTACTGCTACAGCAAGTAGCAGTCTGATTTTGTTTTAGCCCCTGGAATTACTCATAAATCGAAACCTTTCCAGTTTTTAGAAGAGGCTAGTGAGTGACTCTAGATCACATCCTTGTTCTTAAAAAAAAAAAAACAAACCTAGAAAAGACATTCTTGGGGCAGTTGGGGAAAGTTAAGTACACGGTGACGTTGAGTGCTGTGGGATTATTGCTAGTTTCTTTAGGTGCATAAAGTGTGATTATGCTCTTGGAGCGTGCAGACTACGGTCAGTGGGGTGAAGTTCATGACCGTCTGCAGCTTATCTCACCATAGAGAAAAGGATGACTGTAAGGCAAATATGCTAAAATATGAACAGTTAGTTGTAGAATCTGGGGAAGGAGGTACACAGATACTCAACTGCGTAAATTTAAACTTTTTTCCTAATATTGGAAGGAATTATCTTTAAAGTGCTCTGGTTTAGAAAGAATGTGCACAGGAAATGTAATAACTTAGGAATTGTTTCCTAAACAACGAGAAATGGTCTTTTGTGTTTGAGTTTTGGCTTTTCCTATCTTTTCCGTTTATCACGTTGTTGGCAAATTGGTGGCCGTCAGTGGAATAATCAGGCAGTAGGCTGGTCCATCCGGGGTCGGGTGCCAGTGGGACCCTGCATCCAGCGCCCTGGCTCCTGATGACCCTGGGCTCAGTGCTAACTGCCTCACGGCTGGAGGGCCCGTTTCTAACCAGCCCAGCGTGGCAACGCGAAGTGGCTGCGCAGATGGGTTTTTAGTCAATCCATCTCACCAAATGGCACTTTTGGGGTGTATACCTTTTTTGATGTTAACTGACATTTTTATTAGTCTTTTAAAGTGTAAAAGCCTTTAAGGCATACTCTAAGATAAAGCCAGGGTTACCCCTCTGAACCTCAGAGGTAGGACGCTTAGTGGTTACGGGTAGGACTCCGGGATCCCCACCCTGCCGCCAGCTAGCTGACCATCCTGAGGAGCTACTCACTCTCCCATACCCAGAAGTGGAGTTTCAAATGGGAATTAAATGGGAATAATAATACAACCCACATCTTCAGGTATTATGACAGTTAAATGAATGAATACATATAAAGCCCTTAAAATGGTGCCTGGAGTGTCGTGACAATCGAAGTATAGTGGTCGCTATACCTGTCATGCCTTTCTAGGTCATATACGATACTTTGGATCCCAGCATCTTGCCCATGGATTGTTTTATTTTTCCACAGCTGTACTGCCCACATTTGTTCATCTTGAAGCTCATATCTCTGTCATCTGTCTGTCTATCTATTTCGCCCCCACACCGCTAGCCTGCTTACCAAGCCTTTTCATCTCTGGCAATTAGCTCGGCGTTTCGCCACCTGGAGAATATTAGGGTCATCTGTAATCCTGGAGTTCATGCTGTGTGCTGCATATAGATTGTGTGTGAAATCCCCTAATGAGATGATCCCAAGTGTGCTCTCCTGGAGTCTTCACGAGGTGAACTTCCTGACCCCCACTCAGGCCCCTTCTAGCCCCATGGGTCCCATCTAGTAAAAAAAAAAGTCTATGGTAAAATAAGAGATTTTAACTCTTCTGGAGTAGAGAGTTTTAACATAAAATTCATGAGGATTTTTATTTTTAAAGAAGTTAGAGATATCATCTATGATTAGTTCCAAAAAGGTAACTTCACATGCCATGGCCCACTAGTTTTTAAATGCAGATGTTGCTTTCTGACGCTTTACCCATTTGATGACCCAAGTTTAATGTCTTAATGTCAAATACCATTACGTTAAACCCCTCCAAATTCCTCCTTTGTGCTGGGATTTTTAAATTAATATTTGAACTAAGTGGAATCTC
This sequence comes from Elephas maximus indicus, assembly GCF_024166365.1. NCBI lineage: Eukaryota > Metazoa > Chordata > Mammalia > Proboscidea > Elephantidae > Elephas > Elephas maximus. The sequence goes on along the minus strand of NC_064828.1, from coordinate 111,304,796 downwards.
AACAATAGCTTTTTTAAATTTTAATACTGTGGTATTTCTAATAGAATGTGCCTTGTCAACACTGTTTAGGATTTTTACGCTCTTCTTTGTCATTGATATATGTGAACTTATTCTAATACATTTGGATTTTTGTCAACTGGTTGTATTACTCATGAACAGTGTGTTCTAATTTCAGTATTTTAATTTATAAAATTATGAAAACAGCAACGTTCACTCCAGGGAACAAGCCCAATTTTTCCTACCTTGCTAGTCCTTTATTCTTGGTAGGCTTCAAGGAAGAAGAGGTAGGGATTTGTGCTTACACACGCGTGTTTGCGTTTGTAGACGATTTCTCTGTATCTACAACTGGGAGTGTTTTTTCCAAGCTTATCAAGGGGTGACATGTGATTCCCAGATTCTCAGAACCCTGCAGCTGGGAAGGTGCCCTCAATGTTTGCATAACACAGCGTTCACAGGGTGTGGTCTGTGGACCCCTGGGTTGCAGAACTACTTTCATGGTGTCCCTGAGGCCAAAACTATCTTCATAAGAATTCCAAGACACTGTTGCCTCTTTCACTGTGTTGGCATTTGTCCTGGTGGGTCAAAGTCAGTGACGGGTGAAATAGCACCTGTCACAGAGTAAGGGAGTGGCGTCCAACTGGTGGCCACTGTGGGCTGCCACATGCAGTTGCCTTGCAGAACAGTGCCCATGTGACTGAAGAATGTCCTTGGTGAGGCATGAAACTGTTCGTCTTACTAAACCTCAACTCTTGTATCATGTCTTTATAATATACAGTATAACGCAATGCCGTGCACAGCAGTGCCCATGTGACCTAAAGATGTCCTTGGTGAGGTGTGAAACTGTTTATTTTACTACACCTCAACTCTTTGTAATGTACAGTGCAATGCAGTGCCAAGTTCACATAAATCCCCTCCACGTGCTGGAGCACCACGGCTGTCTCAACAAGTGCCTTTGTGCTTTTCTGAGTTGCAGGCTGAACTAGCCACTTTTTTCAGGAACATCGTTTTTACTTGAGAGAAATATGGCAAACTGTGGTTATTAAGACTTGATAGACTTTTTTTTTTTTTTAAATGAACAAGGAAAACAACTGTCACAGTATTTGATGCCCATGATCACATTTGAGGTTTCAAACAAAATTTTGGAAAACTCGTATTTGCCAGTGTGAATGTTAGCTTCCAGTACTGAACACTCTATTGATGAGATCAGCAGTGATGTTAAAGACTGGGAATTTTAAATATAGATATATTTTAAATATATATAGCATTCGGAAGGTCTGTATAACTCAGTGAACCAGTATTTTCCAGATGATCGATAAATGGCGTTACAAAATCACGCAGGGCCCAAAGAGCCGTTCAAAGTGCCAGACACCCCCGCTAGATTTCAATGTAACTGACAAGTTTATGGATAAAGTTTCAGATTTCACACTGCAACTTAATCTTTAAGAAACTCTTGTTGGATTTTGGTGTAGAATCACAGAATACCCACAATTTTTGGAAAAGGCTGTTAAAATGCTCTGCCCTTTTTCCAACTGAAATGTCTGTGTAAGGCTAGGTTTTTTCCATGTACTTGAACCAAAACAACATTTTACAACAAAATTAAATACAGAAGCAGATGTAAGAATCTACCAGTCTTCTGGTAAGTCAGAGAAATTAAGACATTTGCAAAATGTAAAGCAGTGCCACTCTTCTTGCTCATTTTTTTTTTTTTTTTTTGGAAAATAAAGTTATTTTCATAAAGATATTATTTAATATGAAATTAGCCTATTGGTATCTTTAAATGAAAAAGTAAATACTTTTAAAATTCTCTAATATGGTCAGTATCAATAGATATAACCCACATAATAAACACCTCTTTAGAGTCCTCAATACTTTAAGAGTGTAAAGGGGTCCTGAGACCAGGAAGAAAAGAAAAGGAAAAAAAACGTTGGCTTGGAAACTCTCCCTAGCACTGCTGGTTGGGGTCCTGCCTCTGTTGTTAACCAAGCCTCTTTTCTCCAATGCTGAAGTTGTCTCTCCACCATCACCCCCCAAAACCAAGTAGTAGGCTAATACTGTAGAAGGGTCTCAGTGAGGAGCATTAACCCTGTGCCCAGTATACCAGGCAGCCAGTGGAGGGGACCCTAGGACCTTGAGCCCCCCACCCTCAGTCAGCCTCTCGCCTTCTGTTTTCCCCCTCTCCATTCTTTCTGCCAAAGCAATATTAATTCATTCAGTATAAAGAGGAAATTTAAAAAGTATTCCTGTTTATTAAACTAGGATTTATTTTTTTCTGTTCTTTTATTTTAAGATGGGGTAGCTTTAGCCTCGGTGTTCTTCATGAAGTAAAATGTTAAAAGCCGAGAAGTTGCCCTGGCTTCTCCATCCCATGCAGAAGCCCCCCGACTGTGCTGTCCACCCATCTCCCATCTTCAGACCTCCGTTCTTTACTCTTCCTTCTCTCCTGAGCATAGTCCTCTTTGTAGAAAAATTCAAACACAAAAGGATAAAGAAGAGAAGTGGCCCTCTCTCTCCCACCTTTCTCTCCCCGGAGACAACCACATCTCCAGATGTTTCTGTGTGTTCAGACACATTTACTTCCCCCGCCCCCCCCCAAAAAAACTGCATGTATATATGGAGCCCTGGTGGCGCAGTGGTTAAGAGCTTGGCTGCTAACCAAAAGGCAGCAGTTCAAATCCACCAGCCACTCCTTGGGAACTTTATGGGGCAGTTCTACTCTGTCCTATAGGGTCACTATGAGTCAGAACCGACTCCATGGCAACGAGTTGTTTTTGTTTTTTTTAATGTACACAGTGTTTTGTATCTTGTTGTTTTTCCTGGTATTTGTTTACTTGCATGCTTTTCCTGTTTCCTTTCTATTTTTTAATTAAGGAAGTGATCTATGCTCAATGGGGAAAGCCCCTGTCCCCACAGCGGTAGAAAAGGGTACCGCGCAGTGTGACAAGCGGGCAGCCCTAGTCCTGGTCTCAGCCCTTGGCTGCGGTCACTCTCCCGGGTAGTTTCTCGTGGCTCGCTCTGCTCGCGAAGATTTCCTGTGCCCTGTGCACATGGAGACAACCCCCCTTGCTCTGTAGCAGGCTGTACCTATTCCTCAGTAGTCTGCTCCTTAGAATAGTGAAGGGTTTGTTTAATCAGGCATAATTTCTTAATACGTGAGCCATCCCATTGTGGGGTTTTTTGTTTTATTTTTATAGTGGCTTTACCTTGGGATACTTCCACGTATATAAAAAAAAAAAAAATTTTAAGTTGTGGTAAAATATATATAACATAACATTTGCCATTTTAACCATTTTTAAGCGTACAATTTAGTGGTATTAATTATAGCCACAGTGTTGTGCAACCATCGCTACTGTTTGTCTCCAGAACTTTTTCCTCCCCCTAAGCAGAAACCCTGTGCCCAGTAAGCAGTAATTCCCCACCCACCCCCAGCCCCTGGTAACCGCTCGTGTACTTTCTGTCTCTCTGCATTTGCCTGCTCTAGATATTTCATGTGAGTGGGATGGCACAGTGTGTGCCATGTGTGTGGCTTATTTCACTCAGCATGATGTTTTCAGGGCTGGTCTGTGCTGTAGCATTTACCAGAAGTTCATTTCCCATCCAGTCCGCCATTGTGTGTGTGCACCACATTTTCTTCATCCACGTCTTGATGGACATTTAGGTTGTTTCCACCTTTGGGCTATTGTGAATAGTCCTGCGCTGAACACTGGTGCACAGGTTTCTGTTTGAGCCTCTGCTTTCAAGTCTTTGGGTGTATACCTAGAAGGGAGATTGTGGGTCATATGATAATTCTGCATTTAACTTCTTGAAGTACTGACCCAACTCTTTTCCATAGCAGCTGCACCATTTTACAGTCTCACTACGTATGCATTTATGATTTAAAGCCAAGGATGTGAGCCAGGGTAATTTGGAAAAGTAAGGTTGAAATACTGTCTTGAGCTTTTATTTTGCATATCCCTGAATATAGCTAACCTTAACTTTGTAGCCATACTTTGTAAAAACTTGATGCTAGCTTTACTTATAGGTCACAAAAACAGAATTTTAGGGTGCAAAACATTTATCTTTTTCAAATCATTTTTTAAAATCCACTTTCACTTATTTAACACGTGAATATAACTGCCTTAAAAAATTTTTTTAAATTATGAATAAGACGCAAATTCTCCCTGACCTTATCCCCAAAATGCGTCTCCTGGACTTCCCAGCTCCCCGGTGGGCTACCCGGACTCAGCTCTCAGCCAGTGCATCACGTGGTCGGCTGCCGCCCATCCGGCAGTGCAGGCTTGTGTGTTGCCGTGATGCCAAACAGGCTTCAACAGTGCATCCATACCAGGGCCTCAAACTGGTGCAGACTAGTTCAGTCATGGCCAATGAAGTGAAACCAGAATAGACCCGGATTTTTTAAAGTGGGGTGATCCAGACCCATAACTGGAATGAGAAAAATTACAGGTCGAAGCCTGCAATGGGAGACTTACAAGTTTTTAGTATCTTGATAAACCCGTTGCCGTTGAGTCGATTCTGACTCATAGCAACCCTATAGGACAGAGTAGAACTGCCCCATACCGCTTCCAAGGAACGGCTGGTGGATTCAAACAGCTGACCTTTTGGTTAGCAGCCGTGGCTCTTAACCACTGCACCACCAGGGCTCCAGCGGTTTGTGATGCTCTGAGCTAATGAATGTGGTTACACTGTGTCACCCTGTATTGTACTGTGTGTACACATGTTGCAGAAGCTCTTAGCAAGGTCTTCAGTTTCTTTCTGTTAATGTGTTTTAAACTTTCAGGCCAGGCAGGTGTCTGGAAGGAGGGGCAAGGGTCTGCCATGTGCCAGGGATTGTCCTGGGGGCTGTTACAAGCTTCTGAGAAAGGTGCTCTGGGCTCATTTTACAGGTGTCAGAGCCGAAGGTCAGTGTGGCTACTCACCTTAACCAAGTAGTGAGGGATGAGGCCCAAAGGAAGGCTTCCTCTGTCTGGCTGCCTGGCTTTGGAACTTGACCATCTCTGCCCCGCTGAACTGCTGGTACCGTGGAGTTCAGCTTCTCAATGCCTGAGGCCTGGTCCTGAGCAGGCACTTTGCTTTAGTGAGAACGGCTGACCCTCCGGGGCCTGCCTTTTAAAATATCTTGCTAGATGTTTAAAACTGAGGTCTTGTTAATTTCACGGCCTTCCCACACGTACATCAAACTGTGCCAGAACCGAGAGTCACCAGGTCCAGGTTTAAGCCTGGCACTGGCAATGTCACTTCCTGGGGTCCCTGAGTAAGTCATCACACCTCCCTGCACATTTGATTAAATTACTTATTTTCAAGGGAATTGAAAGAAAGGAGCTTAGATTCTCTTTCCAGTCTAATATCCCTGGAGACAAAAAACCCGTAATGAAAATGAGCACATTTCTCCTTTTTTTTTTATCCCTAGCACAGAGAAATGCTCACCAGCAGAATGTGAGCGAGTGTCCAACAAGTGGCTTATTTTTGAGAATCTAAAAACTCAGATACTTGTTTTTATAATAGCCATAAATGACATTGCATTGAAGTATTTTTATTCATCTTAAAGGTTTACCTTAAATTTATACTTTTTGCCAAAATTGAATTTATGATATCCTGAAACGTTTTACTTACCTCCCTGCCTCCCTATTTCCTCCCCCTGAAGAATGCCTGTCTTGTTTTCTCTTGTCTGTTTCCCAGATGAGGTGGCCAGACATTGAAGCTGATGTTCTCTAAGGCACACCAACCTTCTTTAGGTTGACTTTTCTTATTGAAAAAGTACGATAGCCATGCATACAAATCCTGCATTTTTTAACTTCTAGATTTTGTGCATGATTTAACTGTTAACCTTCAAAATACTACCTTGAATTTTTGTGTTTAATTTTTATGTGAGTTGAGATTATCATTAATGAACACAGATTTGTCTATGTAGATTGGAAAAATACCTTATGTGTTGTGTGTGTGTGTGCATGCGCACACACATGTGGAAAGCCAAATATCAGCTTATAAAAACTAGGCCAGTCTTACAGTCTTGTTATTTAATATTCTGTATACTATATGGGCTTAAGCATTTGCTTAGTCGAGCCTTTTTATTAAAAAAGGGAAGCAGCCTCTAAGTGAAATGTAAGTTAAACTTGGAGACCCCAAAGTAATTTTCGACATTACACTTCAAACTTAAATGTTCAAAGAAATAAAGGGAAGTATAAGAAGCAAGCTGAGTAGAGAATTCTTTGGCAGGAAACAGAGATTTATCAGCCAGTTAATAGCCTAGACTGCGGCTTCCATAGTAACTAAAAAATGCTGCCCCTGTAAATATTTATACCAATTAGGAGCACTGTAGACCCTTGGCGAGCAAGTAGCTCCAGACCTAATGCAATTAAAACAGCAACCATCAGGGCTGATTTCTAGCCTGTTACCTGACACACCAAGCAAGTTCTGCAATGACTTCATCCGGTGTTTTCCTAAACCATGTAACCCTAAGAAAAATGATTTTAGCAGACCAGTATACTCGGAGCAGTTCAGCAGTCCGTCTGTAGCATGGTAGATGCCAAGATGAGAACAGGATAGAGTGTTACTGTTTGTCATTAGCACCCAGAAATCTTTTTAGTCTTCAAAGCTCATTGCAAGTGTTAATTAATCCTCTCCGTTCCCATGAGGTTGCTAACAGGTATTATCAGTCCCCTTTTTACAGTGTGGAAACTGAAGCAGAGAGGTCTCAGAGGAGTGGGTGACAGACTGAGGGGCACTGGGGCTCTCTGCCTCGGCTCTGGGCTGGCCTCTCTGAGCACAGCCGGGTTGCTCTTGCAGGTTCTTTTATCGCAGAGATCTCTCCTCACAGTACTTTCTGCTCTGAGTTTTTTTACAGTGGTATAGAGTGCAGTGCAGTTGAAACCAGGTTAGTTGATCTTATGGTGTCATCTAGAAAAACAAGAGATGCAGATTCTGGGTCATGAAGGTAAGGCTGCACTGGGGTTTGTGGTTATGAGTGAAACTAACGCAACTGAACCTTAAATTGTCTTGCCAGTGAGCAACATCCCCTTGGCCTTTAGCACAGCCTGAAAACTCCTGTTGGAGAAACAAGGACTGTGTCAGCTGTTTGGCACCTGATCTAGGGGTCTGGCACATCCTGAGAGATTCGTATTAAAACTGTATTTTAAGCGTAACTGACTAGACTACGTGCTGAACAAACTTACGCTGGCAACTGGTGGTCCTAGTCAGAACCTCCTAGAACTTAGTGCAGAGCTAGAGGTTTTCTTTCTGTTGGTAATGATATAACCTGGAGCGCTTCAGAGTGGGGTTGGGAGGCATTCCTTATCTGAAGGTGACTCTGTTTTAGTGTAGGCATTTGTCTAAGGGGACACAGAAGTGAAACAAACAGCTTTTGATGATACATATAATTGAGGAGATGTTTTACACTGTATTGAAAAACAGTCTATGAGCTCATGTTCCTGATTTTAATAAAGCTCCGCAAATGTTTCCTTCATCATTCTTTCCTTTTACACTCAGCACGTGTAGCGTTGTTGAGCTCGGTACCAGTGCTATGTCCTTTGTTTTGCCAAATAAAATTAAAATTAAAACAAAGTATTTTTAGTTAACTGTGCTCATCTCAAAAGGTAGGAAAACATTACGGAACATACCTAACGCAGAAAGGAGAACAAAATTTAGTTTTGACTTTCTGACTTCTGGCCACCTAAAACTGCACTGCATCCATCAGATACTGACAAACCACCAGCTTCGTGGCTGGCCCTGTGCTACGACTCCATCATGTTGCAGGTGCTGTATGTGCCGATTCGGAAGGGCACAGAGGAGGGGAGAGCCAGCCCTGGGGGGCAGGGGCAGTACTGGAGCTGAAGCTCCATAAGCCAACTGGTGGTCCTGAAATGCAGTCAGGGGGACTTGGGGGTCGCTCAGCTTGCGGGGGAGGGGGGTGACGTTGGGGCTGTGGCAGTGTGGTGAGAGAAACCCTGGAAAGGTGTTTGTATCGAATAAGTAACGTCTCTGTGTACTGGTAAAGGAAGAGTGTCAGAGATGGCCCAGTGCAAAGGCCAGCGCCAAGCGGTGGGTGTAGGTGCCCCTCTTCATTACACAGAAATTACAGAGTGGGATACCTTTGTTGGGGGGGTGGGGTAGGAGAGCTTTCACAGTGCGCCTGCGTGTGTGCGTGTTTGTACGTGTGTGTGGTTGAACCCTGTGAATGTGTCACCTATTCAAAGAATGAAAAGGTGGTGCGACATTAAGAGCAGGAGTGGGGCACATACCGAGGACTGGGCTTCACTGTCAGCATCAGGACATCTGTCTCTGTGTCTTTAGGTCACTGCATACTCGCAGCTAGCTAACTGCCTGTAACACAGTGTTTGAGAGGCCAGGATCACAGATCTGGACTTGACCGTTGGCAGAAATTCACTCCGCTAGTCCTTCTGTACAAAACGCACTTCCAGCTTCATCTGGCTGTGCCAAGACACACACCTGCTCGCAGGGAGTGGACAGGGCAGGCCAGCTGGCGCCCCACTCTGAACCCGCCGCACTCGGATCAGCACCCTCTGTTCTAACTCATCTTACGTTTCTGGGTATCATTTAGTTGAATGCCAGTTTTACTGTTTCAGACATTGCAACTGTGTGATTAGCCCTCTCATTTCCGGTGTGAATGATGAGACTGTCAAAACCAGGTCTGCCAAAAACCAGAACTCTGGGTGTTGTCTTCAGCAGAGAGGGCTATCAGAAATTTCTGGGGCAGAAGAGGAAATTTAAGGAGGACATTGAGGAAGGTAGTGCCAAGAGGGGAGGCCTCTGTAGAGGAAGGAACAGCAAGAGGGGGAAGCAGTGAGATGGGAAGGGAACAGGAAACTGACCAAAGGTTGGTGAAAGTTTTGAGTGGCGTGAAGGGTCTAGTCGGTCTAAGGTGATAGTCATGACTGACACAGCAGTCTTTACATGCTCTGGACGCCAGTGCCTTGTCGGATACGGGCTTTGCAGATATTCCCTCCCCTACTGTGCGTTGTCTTCCACAGTCTTGACAGTATCCTTTGCAGCACAGAAGTTTTTAATTGGATGCACATCTTTTTTTTTGTTTTGTTGCTTGTGCTTTTGGTGTCAGCTAAGAAACCATGGCCTCATCTAAGGTTGCAAAGATTTACTCCCAAGTTTTTCCTCTAAAAGTTTTTTTTTTTTTTTTGTCTTTTTTTTAGCTCTTCTGTTCAGATCTCTGATCCGTTTGAGTTAATTTTTGTGTGTGATATAAGGAAGGAGTCCAACTTCATTCTTTTGCTGGTGGATGTCCAGTTGTCCCAGCCCCATTTGTTGAAAAGACTGTTCTTTCCTGTGTTGAATGTCTTGACCCCTTTGTCCGAATCAGATGACCACGAGTGGAGGGTTTATTTCAGGACACTCCCACCTATTGCACTGACTTACACGGCTCTCCTGTGCGTCTGCCTCGCTGTGCTGACTACTTAGCTTTGTAGTAAGTTTTAAAATCAGGAAGTGTGAGCCCTCCAACTTTATTCTTCTTTTTCAGAATTGTTCTGGCTCTTCAGGGTCGCTTGTATTTTCATATGAATTTGAGGATAAGCTTGTCAGCCAGTGCTCATTGCCTCTTTCTCCCAGTTCTTTACCTTTCCTGGGCTAAAATCGGTTAGATTAGTACAGCGCTGCCCAGACTCTCCGAGGAAGCTCCTCCAGCTCTAAGGGGAGAACCTGCTCCTTAGAGAAGCTGGAGACTCAGCCTGAAGTGGGCCACTAAACCCCCAAATGTCTTAAGTTTCCGAAGTCTCGTGTTTTACCATAAAAAGGCTACTTGAATTTTGTATTCCATTCCATAATTTTGTAGTTGAATGAGAAAATGTCTAACACTATTTAACTGCATGTAGAACTGATATTGCCAGAAGCGGTGTCATGTTTATCCCTTGGCTGTATGCACCCCCAGAATGTATGCCCCCGTGTAAAGTCCAAGTCAGGGAGAAACCTGCCTGTGAGTGCTTGTATCTAATTGCTGTTTCTTTAAACACCTGCTTTAAACTCTCTAAACCCAGGGCTACCAGAGCAAAGGTGGATTTGCGCTGGGCTGTTGTCAGGTCTGCGTTCAGGGAAGTGGTATCACCTGATTTGCAGTCTGTTAATTTCTCTGGCAAACCTGCCTTCCTTTTTTGTTGTTTCTTGGGATAGGTTTGGATCCTGTCCATCTTGGTCATCAAAAAGGTGAAACTCTTCTTACAGAATGAAATCCATTTCATTCTTCAAGTTATCTTTTTTTGGAAAAGGAAAGCTAACTCAAATTCTTGCCCAGTGAGCAAACATTCCAAGTTACCTAGCTCACGTACACTAATGGTGGGGGTTGTCACTCATTGCCAAGCACCTGTGCTGCTCAGTGACAAGGTCTTACCTGTCCAAGGCAAAAATAAGGTGGTGTAGCTTGGGTTCTTCATAAAGCTAAATTTACTCAATTTACAGAACTACCCCTTATTCTGAGATTGCCCTTTTGGGTATTAAAATGTTTTCTCTTTTATGATTTTTAAAATTTTTATTATTGGTCAATTAGGGTCGTTCCTCAAGATTCTTTGTGAAATGTGACTTGTCTGAGATCCTAACTCCAGAGCATCATCCTAGATCACAAGACCTGGAATTTTACCTAGTTTGTGCCTGGAGTCACCTCATAATGTTTCTGATGACTTAGTGTAGCTTAAAAGCCTAGTTTGTTCAGTGGTGGAATTATATATAAGAAGGCCAGAATTTTGGGAGAGGGGTATTTTATTCAGGTGGTGTAAATTCACGTGATACGTACAGACATACAAACACACAGAGACATATACATACATACATACATACCCTCAAAGAAATGGGTTGACACGGTGGCTGCCACGATGGGCTCAAGCATAGCAACAATTGTGAGGATGGCACAGGACTGGGCAGTGTTTGGTTCTGTTGTGCATGGGGTCTCTGTGGGTCGGAGCCACTTGATGGCACCTGACAACAACACACTAGTACATGTATAGTATTAGTTTGTGTCTCTAAGTATAACCGTTAGAAGCCGACTAGGTGAACTTTCTGCTTCAGGACAGCAGGAAAGTTTGTTTTAGCACTCCGCTGAGACTCAGAAATTTATTTATTCTCACCTAAGAAACGGTGTACATTTCCCAACTTTTTATAACCTTTCACACTGGAGAGTTGAAGTTTTGAAATCAAAAGAACTTTGGATAAAATTTCTCCTGTTGCTTAGTCTAGTTGATCTGTCCTTGGTGTTTAGTGGAACGCTGGCTGTCAGATACTGATGGCTTTCGCTTTAGTTCTAGCCTGTAAACCTTGAAATGGAAGCTAGGGATTTGCCTAACTCGCCCAATCACGCCCCCCCCCAAAAAAAAAGAGTCCCACATTGTTATTTTTTAATTGTGGTAAATATGCATTAACAAAATATTTGCCATTTCAACATTCTTTACATGTACAGCTAAGTGAGATTAACCTGTGTTCACTACGTGTTCAGTCATCACCTTCTCTGTTCCCGAAGTTCCCATCACCCACGTCATTTTTAAGTGAGGAACAGTGCTCATGAGTACCAACTACAACATCAGTTTTACACTTCCCCCAACTCCTGCAACCTTGTTCTCACTCCAAACCTGCAGGAGGAAACCCACATCAGAGGAATGCTGGGTTGGGGTCGCCACCAAGACTTGGGGTTCTGGGACAACTCCAGACATGCACTGCTGTTTGGGCCTCTGAGCTTCCTGAGATAATTAAGCTTGTTGACCGTTAACTAAAGTTAAGATACTGATTCTGCTTTGCTTTTTTAACTTTGGTGAATATATACATAACAAAGCATTTGCCAATTCAACAATTTCTACATATATAATTCAGTGACTCTGATTACATTATTCATGTTGTACAGCCATTATCACTATCCTTTTCTAAATTCTTCCACCACTATTAATAGAAGCTTGGTGTTCCCTAAGCAGTAACTCTCCCTTTTCCCTTCCCTCCTACCTCTGGTAACCACTAAATAATCTTTGGTTTCTATATATTCGCCTGTTTCATGTAAGCGAGATTATACCGTATTTGTCCTTTTGTGACTGACTTATTTCACTCAGCGTAATGTTTTCAAGGTTCCTCCATGTTGCATCATGTATTAGAACTTTAATTCCCTTTATGGCGAGTATTATTCCATTGTGTGTAGGTATCACATTGTGTTTACCCAGTCATCTGTTGATGGACATTTAGGTTGTTTCCACTTTTTGGCTGTCGGGAAAAGTGCTGCGATGAACATTGGTGGACAGGTTTCTGTTTGTGTTCCTGCTTTCAGTTATGTTGGGTGTATACCTAGGACCGGGATTGCTGAGTCATGTGGTGGTTCTATGTTCAACTTTTTGAGGAACTGCTAAACTGCTTTCCACAGTAGCTGTACCATTTTGCATTTTCACCAGCAACGGACGAGGGTTCCAGTTTCTCCACATCCTCGCCAACATCTGTTATTTATTTATTGTTACCAGAGGGAATGAGGTGGTATCTCATTGTGGTTTTTATTTGCATCTCCCAAGTGACTAATAGTTAAAAATTGACTCTACGACATCCAGCAACAACAACAGTGGCTAATGACGTTGAACATCTTTTCATGTGCTTGTTAGCCACCTGTATATCCTTTTTGGTGAAATATCTATTCAAGTCTTTTACCCATTTTTTGATTGGGTTGTTTGTCTTTTTGTTGTTAAGTTGTGATTGTGTTTACTTTTAACAGAACATTAAATTATATTGTAATATTCAATAAAAACGAATTTTTCAAGATTTTTTTCATTTAACTTTGACTCTGTTTGTAAATGTGTTTTATAAAATTTGAATATTTTTCTATACATTGCTCATGGTTACGGAGGTGCCTTGAGCACCCCGATCCCGTAGGAGGAGGAGCGCAGACACCACCCCAGCCAGGGGCCGTTTGATGCTCCCTCGTGTTCAGTGAGTGGTGCCTTCTCGTTGTGTTTTCTTCTCAAGTGAGCAGCGTACTCCCACTTTGGGTGTGTTTTCTGTTACTCTGTCTTTTGGGTTTTTTTGGTTTTTTTTCCAGTCTTGAAAATGTCACACCTCAAACCTAAACACTGCTTTGAGCATTCAGTGGCGAAAAGGGAAACGTTTTCAAGAGCTGTTCCTATTTAGTCTTCCCTTACCAAAGCTCCACGCTTGGCTCCCTCGCCTAGTGAGGGCTAGAAAAGAAATTAGGACATGAGTGGTACTGTCTGAACCTCAGGCTTTGTGAAATACTGGTTTTATAAGAGAACATTTGATTTATTAAGGTCTGTAGCGAAGGCCTGGAAACCCTGGTGGTGCAGTGGTTGAGTACTATGGCTGCTAACCAAAAGGTCAGCTGTTCGAATCCACCAGGTGCTCCTTGGAAACTGTATGGGGCATTTTCACTCCGTCCTGTAAGGTTGCTATGAGTCAGAATCGACTCGATGGCAGCGGGTTTGGTTTTTTTTTTTGGTATAGCGAAGGCAAGGAGCCCTGGTGTTGCAATGGTTAAAGCGCTCGGCTGCTAACTGAAAGGTCAGTGGTTCAAAGCCACCAGCCACTCCAAGGGAGAAAAGCCCTGGTGATCTGCTCCCATAAAGATTACAGCCTAGGAAACCCTATGGGGCAGTTCTGTTCTATCCTATAGGATTTCTATGAGTCAGAATCAGCGCAACGGCACACAACATCAACAACGTAGGTAAAGCATAAAGAAAATCTTACTTAGGTAGCTTTACGACTCAAAGGAAAGCTGGAATATAATTTCTGAAAATGTGGTATTGTTCTCACTGTTCAAGACTCAGTGTGCTATAGTCCATCGCAGAGAGAGAGATTTTCCAAATTCACGAATTCAGATTTCTGTTATCAACTCATATTTTACGCCCCTATAAAGTTTTAAACGTCAGTGAAGTCTTCGGTTATCACAAGTAGAATTTCATGGGATTTATGAACACTGTGATCTCCAGACAAGATACAGGGTTTCACTTAAACCAACAAAGGAGGCTGTAGCTCAAAACTGTAAACAAATTCTGAGTGGTGGCCTTGAGAGTTCTGACCTGATTTAGTCCTGCACTGAGGCAGAGGGCAGCAAGGGCTGCCCCAAACCAGTGCGAATCGGTGCATCAGAGACCCCCTGCCAGCTGGGGCTGCTGAGATGCCTGGGCTTTGGTCTGCGCCTGCCTTGAGTACTGCTTTACCTTTCTACTTTGCTCCCCACACACCCCAGAAGTTGTTACTCCTGGCAGTGGCGCTTAGTTAAAACTCAACACAAATGTGTTGTCTATTAAAAGGAATTCGTGGTTTCTGTTAAGTTGGGTCAGATTATAGTACTTGTGTAAGACACATGCTTTTAAAGGTGTAAATGGAAAATTCAATTGAGTAAAGCAAGGAATAAAAGATGTGCAAGACGTCATGGACTCCAAAAGTTTTGAGTCTAAGAATCTTTAGAAAACAGAAATCACTGTAATTGTGGGATGAGCAGATGAAGAGGTTTCCTTAAGGCAGCTAGGCTTTCCACAGTTAGGAATGAATTGGGGGAGAAGGCAGGGGACCTGGCAGAGAGAACCGCATGGGCAATGAAGGGATGGCAGGGGAGGCCAGTAATATGGAAGACAGTTGGAGATTGCAACCTTATCATAAATGCAAACGTTTCCAAGCACTCGTTTGCCAGATACCTATGATATGCTGGGTGCAAGTACATAGCATAATTCCTGTGCTAATAACAGCAATACAGTGAGGCCCCTGCAGAAATAGAGGGGTACAGACAGGGCCCAGAGGTGGTTTTTGTTAGGTGCCTTCGAGTTGATTCCGACTCATAGCGACCCTGTGTACAACAGAAAAAACACTGCCCGGTCGTGTGCCATCCTCCCAGTCATTGTTATGCTTGAGCATATTGTTGCAGCCAGTGTGTCAGTCCACCTTATTGAGGGTCTTCCTCTTTTTCGATGACCCTCTGCTTTACCAAGCATGATGTCCTTCTCCACGGACTGATACCACCTGATAACATGTCCAAAGTATGTGAGACACAGTCTCACCATCCTTGTTTCTAAGAAACGTTCTGGTGATACTTCTGCCAAGACATATTTGTTTGTTCTTCTGGCAGCCCATGGTATATTCAGTATTCTTTGCCAACACCACAATTCAAAGGCGTTAATTCTTCTTCCGTCTTCCTTTTTCATTACCCAGCTTTCACATGCATATGAGACAATTGAAAACACCATGGCTTGGGTCAGGCACACCTTAGTCCTCAAGGTGACATCTTTGCTTTTTAACACTTCAAAGAGGTCTTTTGCAGGAGATTTGCCCAATGTAATGCGTCATTTGATTTCCTGACTGCTGCTTCCATGGGTGTTGATTGTGGATCCAAGTAAAATGAAATCCTTGACAACTTCAGTGTTTTCTCCGTTTATCGTGATGTTGCTTATTGGTCCAGTTGTGAGGATTTTTGTTTTCTTTATGTTGAGATGTAATCCATACTGAAGGCTGTGGTCTTTGATCTTCATCAGTAAGTGCTTTAAGTCCTCTTCACTTTTCAGCCCAGAGGACCGAACACAAAGCTCACTCAGCCTGGGTGGGAGAAGCGATTAGGGAGGGAGGTTTGTTTTCTTCTATTTTTGCTTGCTTGTTTTACCACAAATGAAATATCCTTCTTGATATGGTAAGGTCTATGATGTCTTAATACATAAAACATGCTTACATGTATATAAAATATCATATTCTTTATATTTTGGCTACTTCAGAAAAAAATAATTTGATATGGCTTAAAATATTAGAACATATGCAGCAGTGTATTACCGGGAAAAAAGTTGCCTAGAAGCTAGTTTGGAGGACTAATTCAACTTTTGAATTGGGTTGTTCTACCTAGTTTCATCAATTTTTTGATGTCATTAGCGAGCCAGTGGGTATAGCGTCTTTTCGGGCTCCATCTAATTTGCGATGCTAAAACCATTGCAGGTGTGAAAAGAAAAATGCTCATCTCCCTGTTTGACTCATAAGATGGGCCGTGCCCTTATTGTAACACGTTCCTTAAATAAATCTGTTACTTACACTGGTTAAAATTGAGTTCACTCTGTCCAAAAACATACTTTTTTTTTTTTTAATTTTTTTAGATAGTTTTTATTGTGCTTTAAGTGAAAGTTTACAAATCAAGTCAGTCTCTCACACAAAAACCCATATACACCTTGCTACACACTCCCAATTACTCTCCCCCTAATGAGACAGCCTGCTCTCTCCCTCCACTCTCTTTTCGTGTCCTTTTCGCCAGCTTCTAACCCCCTCCCCCGTCTCATCTCCCCTCCAGGCAGGAGATGCCAATCTAGTCTTGAGTGTCCACCTGATCCAAGAAGCTCAGTCCTCACCAGCATCCCTCTCCAACCTATTGTCCAGTCCAATCCATGTCTGAAGAGTTGGCTTCGGGAATGGTTCCTGTCCTGGGCCAACAGATGGTCTGGGGGCCATGACCACTGGGGTCCTTCTAGTCTCGGTCAGAACATTAAGTCTGGTCTTATGACAATTTGGGGTCTGCATCCCACTGCTCTCCTGTTCCTTCAGGGGTTCTCTGTTGCATTACCTGTCAGGGCAGTCATGGCTTGTAGCCGGGCACCATCTAGTTCTTCTGGTCTCAGGATGATGTAGTCGCTGGTTCATGTGGCCCTTTCTGTCTCTTGGGCTTGTAATCACCTTGCGTCCTTGGTGTTCTTCATTCTCCTTTGATCTAGGTGGGTTGAGACCAATTGATGCATCTTAGATGGCCGCTTGCTAGCGTTTAAGACCCCAGACACCACTCTTCAAAGTGGGATGCAGAATGTTTTGTTAATAGATTTTATTATGCCAGTTAACTTAGATGTCCCCTGAAACCATGGTCCCCAGACCCCTGCCCCTGCTGCGCTGGCCTTTGAAGCATTCCGTTTATTCAGGAAACTGCTTTGCTTTGGTTTAGTCCAATTATGCTGACCTCCCCTGTATTGTGTGTTGTCTTTCCCTTCACCTAAAGTAGTTCTTATCTACTATCTAATTAGTGAATGCCCTCTCCCACCCTCCCTCCCTCCCCCCTCTCATAACCACAAAGGAATGTTTTCTTCTCAGTTTAAACTGTTTCTCAAGTTCTTACAATAGTGGTCTTATACAATATTTGTCCTTTTGCAACTGACTAATTTCACTCAGCATAATGCCTTCCAGGTTCCTCCATGTTATGAAATATTTCACAGATTCCTCACTGTTCTCTATCGATGTGTAGTATTCCATTTTGTGAATATACCATGATTTATCCATTCATCCGTTGATGGGCACCTTGGTTGCTTCCATGTTTTTGCTGTTGTAAACAGTGCTGCAGTAAACATGGGTGTGCATATATCTGTTAGTGTAAAGGCTCTTATTTCTCTAGGATATATTCCTAGGAGTGGCATTGCTGGATCCTATGGTAGTTCTATTTCTAACTTTTTAAGGAAGCGCCAAATCGATTTCCAAAGTGGTTGTACCATTTGACATTCCCACCAGCAGTGTAGAAGTGTCCAATCTCTCCACAGCCTCTCCCACATTTATTATTTTGTGTTTTTTGGATTAATGCCAGCCTTGTTGGAGTGAGATGAAATCTCATTGTAGTATTGATCTGTATTACTCTAATGGCTAATGATCGTGAACATTTCCTGATATATCTGTTAGCTATCTGAATGTCTTCTTTAGTGAAGTGTCTATTCATATCTTTTGCCCATTTTTTAATTGGGTTATTTGTCTTTTTGCAGTTGAGTTTTTGCAGTATCATGTAGATTTTAGAGATCAGGCGCTGATCAGAAATGTTGTAGCTAAAAACTTTTTCCCAGTCTGTAGGTAGTCTTTTTTACCCTTTTGGTGAAGCCTTTGGATGAGCATAAGTGTTTGATTTTTAGGAGCTCCTAGTTATCTAGTTTTTCTTCTACATTCTTTACAATGTTTTCTATACATTTATGCCAAAACATTCTTACTTTAGCAGCAAGATTCTGATGTAGATCCGAAGGCAAATTTAAAAAGAACCAACGGATAGCCTGGGATCCGTGGAGAGATTCTAACACGGGGCTCCTAAGTAGTATTTCATTCATAAAACCAAAGATTGGCAGAGGATCAGCAACGACTGAGAGAGGTGTCTGTCTGTCTTTCTTCTCTTTGAGAAGAAACAGAGCATGACAGAAGTAAAATGATTTTCTTAGTCCTCACTCAGAACTGTAGAGGGAGACCCCAAGCCCTGCACTTGGTTGAGTAGTGATGGTCAACAGAGATCTATAAATGAGGCCAATGGAAGTTTCTTTTTTTACCCCTTTCTCTGTGACTGGGACAGCCTGGGATTTCCAGGTGTGGTAAGTGCACACCACTGGTGACACGAGAGATGATTTTAAATGATTCAGGGTTGGATACTATTTTATTTTAATAATTACATATTGATGAACTTAAAACTATATAATTAGCACATCAAACCGATGATTTTTCCCAGGTTATTATTGCTTAGGACAGAGCTTAGTGAAGACTGGGTCACTTTAAAGAAAAACATCCAGTAAATCATAGCACTAGCATTGCGCAGAAGTGGCAGGTCTTGAAGGTGTTCACGAATGGCTGCAGCTTAGGAACCCCTGGGAGGGTTTTCCTGTGAGTTTGTTCTCTGAAGAGCTGTTCCATTTGTTTGTGAGCAGCAGACTCACTCATATGCAGGGACTTTATTTAAGGAACAGTAAAGAAAGCATCCCAGCAGGGGCCTGGAGCAGCCACACCTTAGAGTTGAAGACTTGGCTCTGGAGCCCTGCCTGGTGCCGCTGACTCCTGCCCTGCTCACTTCCGTTCCCTGCTCTAGCCTGTTCTCTTGCTCAGCCTCCGAGCCGCTGCTTGTCCTGGCCCTTCTTGCCTCGTTTTAACATGTAATTTCTCTACCTATCCTTTGTTGTCGTTAGATGCTGTCGAGTCAGTTCCAACTCATAGCAACCCCGTGTACAACAGACCAAGTCATTTTCAACTCCTAGCGACCCCATGTACAACAGAACAAAACGTTTTCCAGTCCTGCACCATCGTCACAATCATTGCTATGTTTGAGCCCATTGTTGCAGCCACTGTGTCAGTCCATCTCATTGAGGGTCTTCCACTTTTTCACTGACCCTCTACTTTACCAAGTGTGATGTCCTTCTCCAGGAACTGGTCACTTCTGATAACACACCCAAAGTACACGAGACAAAGTCTCACCATCCTTCCTTCTAAGGAGCATTCTGGCTGTACTTCTTCCAAAACAAATTTGTTCCATCTTCTGGCAGACCGTGGTATATTCAATACTGTTCACCAACACCTTAATTCAAAGGCATCAGTTCTTCTTTGGTCTTTTTTATTCATTGTCCAGCTTTCACATGCATGTGAGGCATTTGAAAATACCATGGCTTGGGTCAGGTGCACCTTAGTCCTCAGAGTGACATCTTTGCTTTTTCACACTTTACTGGTTGGTAAAGACATCCTTGGCCTAGAGCCGAGGGAGGTGAAGAGCAGGAGAGCATGTCCAGGGCGATTCCCCATCATGGGCACATGTCTGTGCATGGAGTTCTCCAGGGGGCTCTTCTTTCTTACACTGCTTGAATTATTTTTATTTTACAATGAGCATGTGTCATTTTTCTGAAGACAAAAATTCTTCAGCAGTATCTAAGACATATTTGTACATCATATGTTAGCAACCAAACACAAAGTTCTAGGTTCATTTAAAGACCCAATGAGCAGCACAGGCAGTGCCCAGATTACGAATGAGTTCTGTTCCTAAATCTATCTTTAAGTCAAATTTACACGTTAAGTCAGAACAATTAGGTACGGTTTGCATTTAAAGTCAGTCAAATGTTTGTCTTAGTGTATAGTATATAGCGTATCTTTCTATGCATAAAAACATTAAAGAAACACTTCCAGATACGCTAAAACGTCTTTAACATAATACAGTGATAATATAATGTTTTGATGCACATTGCAAAGTAGTGCCCATTTGTTACTATGAACCATTGTATGTACCTCAAATTTTTAATTTAACAGGCTTTCTGGGGTTGGTTCATAACTTTAGGTTGTACATAAGTTGGACTTTTGTAACTGAGGGACTGCCTGTAATACGCAGAGGAAGGTTTCATTTACAGGTTCAAACCCTTGGGTTTTTGTACGTTCCTCCCTATATGGCCCACTTCGTTTAAGTTATTCTCTTAGGTTTAGGAGAAGAAAAAAAAAAAAACAGCACATACTATTCTTTACCCTCCTTGTGTTTAGAGACCCTGCTGGCTGTTCATCCTGCCCCTTTTCTAGGGTTCACTGCTTGTGCTCTCATCCCAAGGGTTGATTCTCTCCTTGTCTCTTAGCGCCAGAAAGAACCTCGTTTTTCATGAGGCCCAGAAAGGTTAAGCAGCTGGTCACAACTGGTTAATAAAGAGCAGTGTCCCCTCCCTCTCTCATCTGCTTGCTGCTTTCCAGTTTTTATTTATCTTCTTACCCATTTGTGCTTCCAGCAACCCTCCCCCCAAAACAGTTCCACCGTAATCCTTTATAAACCTATCCAATTTTAAGGATATTTTTTTCATTCAAATCTAGTTAGGCCACAAATTGATAATACGAAAACGTTCATGAACTCGTCAAAGAGATCGGCTCCTCCGTGACTGAGGAGGCACGTCTGGAATAATTGGATTTGGGGTTCATTCAGCCTCTTTGAGTCCGAACTTAAGGACTGACTGTTGCACTGCCCTGTTCTAAGCATTAGCACAGCAGAGCGCTATTACCGTGGTCTGTTTGCCAGGACACACAAATAATTGTGTTATGCAGAGCCAGACACTGTCAGATTGAGATTCCGCCCCTCGTCAGCACAGATGTACTCGCTGAGTGGAGCGCATTAGAGGCCTGCCCGGAAATGCCTGGAGAGCATGACGAACGTTGCTTCCATTCCAGGTAGTTTTGAAAGGCAGGCACATAAACGAGATTAAATGACATAAGCGTATGATTAACAAAAACCAGCTGACATTTCCTAAGGACATACTGTATTTCAGGCGTTAACCTGAGCACATTATAGCTGTTCATTCACAACAACCTCATCAGGTACCCTTAACCCCATTTTCCAGTGGAGGAAACTGAGGCCCAAAGAGATGAAAGTATTTTTCCCAGGGTTACTAAGGTGGTAGGAGGTGGAGCTAGGATTTCAACCCAGGTATTCCAGCATCCTGTCCAGATATTGGGGATTTGATAAATATTAACCAGGTGAAGGATGACCTCAGAGTGCCATGAGCGTGATTGAACTGTAAAAGCCTGAGAGTGTGACTGTCATGGATTGAATTATGGCCCCTCAAAAATGTGTGTATCAACTTGGTTAGGCCATGTGTGGTTGTCCTCCATTTTGTGATTATAATTTTATGCTGAGAGAATTAACCCATTGTCATCAAGTCGATCCCGACTCATAGCGACCCTATAGGACAGAGTAGAACTGCCCCATGCGGTTTCCAAGGAGCGCCTGGTGGATTCAAACTGCTGACCTTTTGGTTAGCAGCCGTAGCTCTTAACCACTGTGCTACCAGGGTTTCCTTGAGAGGATTAGGGTGGGATTATAACACCACACTTAACTTAGGTCACCTCCCTGATCCAAAGTAAAAGGCATTTCCCTGTGGTGTGGCCTGCACCACCTTCTATCTCTTAAAAGGAAAGGGAAGCAAGCAGTGAGTTGGGGACCTCATACCACCAAGAAAGCAGAACCAGGAGCAGAGCGCGTCCTTTGGACGTGGGGTCCCTGCACCTGAGAAGCTCCTCGACCAGGGGAGGATTGTTGACAAGGATCTTCCTCCAGAGCCGACAGAAAGAAAGCCTTCCCCTGGAGCTGATGCCCTGAATTTGGACTTGTAACCTACTAGACTGTGAGAAAATAAATTTCTCTTTGTTAAAGCCATCCACTTATGTGGTATTTCTGTTATGGCAGCACTAGATATCTAAGACAGCAACCGTCTAAGATACATCTGTTGGTCCCATCCTGACAGGAGTAAAGGAAAATGAAGAAAACCAAAGACAAAAGGAGAATATTAGCCCAAAGGACTAATAGACCACATGAACCACAGCCTTCATCAGCCTGAGCCAAGAAGTAGATGGTGCCCGGCTACCACCACCAACCTCTCTGACAGGGATCATGATAGAGGGTTCCAGACAGGGAGAAAAATGTGGAACAAAATACAAATTCACACACACAGAAAAAAAAAGACGAGACTTACTGGTCTCACAGAGCCTAGAGAAACCCCAGAGACTGTGGCCCCTGGACACCCTGCTAGCTCAGAACTGAAGCCACTCCCGAAGTCCACCTTTCAGTCAAAGATTAGAGAAGCCTGTAAAACAAACAATAACACATGTGAGGAATGTGCTTCTTCTTAGTTCATTCAAGTACATGAGACCAAATGAGCCAGACTTGCCCAAAAGCAAAGACGAGAAGGCAGGAAGGGACAGAAAAACTGGACTGATGGACACGGGGAACCCAGGGTGGAAAGGGGGAGAGTGCTGACACATTGCAAGGATTGCAGTTAATCTGTGTATGAATTTTTGAATGGAAACTAATGTGCCCGGTAAACTTTCACCTAAACCACGATTTGGGAAAAAAAAAAAAAAAAAACCCTGGGGGTAAAACTTGGACTGTAAAGAACAAGTCTTAGGAAATGCTTTGTAGAGAAAAGAAGAATTTCATGGGCTAGATATGGAGACCCTCCCAAACGGCACCACCTCAGACTACCAGGTCCGCCCCCACTCAGGTGGCTTTGAAGAGCTCAGGGTTGGAGAAGGTGGGGGCCGGCCTGTCAAACAGCGGATGCTGCTGCAGTCACCACAAGGGCTCAGTGTCCAGGCCAGATCCTGCCCTGGGCCCTTGGAGACCAGACTCCTTAGGAGTAATTGATCCTGAGTCCTGCTCGAGGAGGTGGGAGTGAGAGGAAGGTGCTGCCCACAATTAGAGCAGCGTTATTTTAGTGATCAAATCCTTCTGAGTTCAAGCATAGAGAGTAGTAGAGAGTCAAGCAAAAGGGCTGTGTGAGGCTCCTGGAAGGCCCAGGAGGGACGTGCTACCAAGGGGGCCCTTGAGGCCAGCCAGGTAGGAGTACCAGGTTGGGCACAGGGCTCACGAGGTGGGTGAACGAGGAGATTGGTGTCACAGGAGCGAGAGGTGGGCCTGCTCGGGGTCAGCCTCCAGGAGCAGCAGTCACCTCAGACACCACAGCCTCCTCAGGGACGCCTGGCTCAGGGCGCAGCTCTACAGCTCTGGGGTCCTTCTCAGCACCGCCTGCGTCTGCAAGCAAGGCTGCCTCTCAGAAGTGCAGGGAACTGGCCTATCTGCTCAGGTAGTCCAGGGAAGCCCTGGTCATGCCGGCAGGTTTCCCCCCATGTAGCCCTGGGACAAGGAGAAAATGGAGCTAATTGGAAGTGTATGCATGTGTGATTGTGAGCGTAATGTCAATTTCCGGTGCATCTGGGATCAGATATGTAGAAAAGGGTCAGCTAAGTATCTTGTAGTACACACCTAAATACTAGAATTTTCCTTGTTTTAACTAATAATAAAAATATGAAGTATTTGTCTGAAATTTCCTCCGAGAAAGCTTGAGCCTTTTGGTCAGCCCCGCGAATCATCTGAGTGTGTGACGATGTATGGCTAAGGAAGCCTGGTGTAACCACCCCTCTTTTGAAGTGAGAATGGTACACGCCCGCCTCCTGTTGGTCCCACAGTTTCAGAGAAGAGAAGGCGGAGGGTGGCTCCGAGTTGGTCGCTTTGCTTAATGGTTTGCCTTTGAGCAGTCTATGAGCTGCCACCCCTGGAGAGTCTCTGAAAGAAATGGGGTTAGCCAAGAGCCGGGTTCAGGCCCCGCCTGTGTGTGCTTCTCTCAGGAACCCAGCAGACATGCTGTCTTGGAGCTGTGACCTGTTATGGGTACAGGGGTGTGACGTCTTGAGGAACATGTGTGACAGTGTAATTACCCTGCCACCTTGCCATGAAGGGCCTGCATCTTAGGGAGCACAGGGTGTGGGAGTGAGAGCGAGGCCCTGCAGCCCAACCTGATTGTTTCTTTTCCTAAAATTACCCCCGTTTCACATTTCTGGGTCCAGCCCTCCCCCCGGGTGAGCTGCAGTGCCCTTGAGAACAGCACTGTGGCTCCCTGTCTCACCTGGCACCATGTAGACAGCCTGCCGCGCCTTGGTCCCTCAGGCACCACAAGGGGTAGTGCTGGAGGTTCCGTCACCTGGCATCATGTACATAGGCCTGCTACAGCCTTGTCACTCAGCCTCACACAGGGCGCAATTGAGGTTCTGTCACCTGATACCTTGTACACAGGTCTGCTGCACCTTGGTCCCTCAGGCACCACAAAGGGCAGGGATGGAGGTTCCATCACCTGGCACCGTGTACACAGGCCTGCCGCAGCCTTGTCCCTCAGCCTCACACAGGGCACGATTGAGGTTCTGTCACCTGGCACTGTGTACACAGGCCTGCGGCACCTTGGTCCCTCAGGCACCACAAGGGGCAGGGATGGAGGTTCCATCACCTGGCACCGTGTACACAGGCCTGCCGCAGCCTTGTCCCTCAGCCTCACACAGGGCACGATTGAGGTTCTGTCACCTGGCACTGCGTACACAGGCCTGCCGCACCTTGGTCCCTCAGGCACCACAAAGGGCAGGGATGGAGGTTCCGTCACCTGGCACCACGTAGACAGACCTGTAGTGGCCTGGTCCCTCAGTCTCACACAAGGCACGATCCAGGTCCTTTGTCTTTTTGCGGGAGCAGCCTTAAATTTTTTCGGCGTGTCTTATTGCAGCTTAGTTAAAATTTTAAATCTTAAAATCCTTTATAATTTATGCATCACTTGAGACTGCAAAATAACAGATGTAAGAATGTAGATGCTTTCCATTTAGTTTATGCTTCAGAAGTGGTTCTGGCCCCACAGCACCGGTTGTGCCTCCACACGGTGGTACCTGCTGCCCAACTGAGGGTCACTCAGCCGCACAGCGTCGCCTCTGCAGCCCGTCCGGCTTCTCTCAGGGGAGCCAGCTTTCAGACAGCACGGGCATGGACACCGTTACTCACGAGCCCTGCAGTTTTGTTGTCGGCATCGATCGTTACGTGACGTTCACCAGGTGCCTGCTTGGTGCCAGGCACTGTGCTAGGGGCTGGGGAGGCCTCATGGGGGCGGGGGGAGACTGAGGTGGAGATGCTGTGTCCCCTCCTACCTCCATGACCCTCTCCAAAGGCACCCCAGCGTGCCATGATGAGGCCGAGTTCAGTGTCAGCAACAGTCAGGAAGTCCCCAAGTTCCCAGGAGGACAGACGCTCTCCACCACTCGAGTTCCGCTGGGCCTGAGAGGCCCCCTGAGGAAGGAGGAGCTGGTATTAATTTTTATTGGCTAACATCTTTCATATTACTAACATCTCCGCAGTCATTACTTGATGGCCTGGAGAGAGGAGACTGGAACCTGACAGGCTGACAGTGATACTAATGAGTTAACACTGATACAGGGGGTGGAGCCTCTAACATGGGGTGGCACGCGGTTGGAAAGGGTTTAGGTGGCGATGGGGGTGCCACTAGAGCAGTTTGGGTAGTTGCAGGGTGTGTGTGCATACACGTGCACGTAGTCCCTGGTGTTGGGCTCCATGGCCCTGGTGCTCCTGCTCGGTGGCCCTCGAGGCAGACTGGTCTGCTTCTTTCATTGACCTTCCTTCTGCCTGCTCTGGGCTGGACCTCAGGTGTGGACAGATTTGTCATCAGGGAGCTGGGGTGCAGGAAGGAGCAGTCACAGCTATTTGAGATGAAGAAAAAGGGAGTAGAGAACAAAATAAAACGGAAGAAAAAGTAGAATGTTCTGTGTGTATATAGCGTGTATGTATGTGGGGGGTGGTTGGTTGGTTGGTTTTTATCTGTTTGCCTTTCAAAGTGAGGCATTGTGGGGTGGAAGAACAGTGAGGATGGCGGCCAGCATGCCATGAGGGTGGACAGGTGTGCCAAGCCTGCCCTCCTCTCAAGAGCCAGAGGTCCAGGGAGAGAAACCCCAGGCCACCTGCCTACCTCTCTGAGCAGCATCTCTGGGGCCTGGGCTCTCGGGCACTGTCTTGGAGGGGCCTCCTAGTCAGGGGCACGTGCCCACAAGTGATGGTCTATCACCACCCTCCTTCTTGCACCTCTGCACTGTTTCGTCTGCTGGTAGACTTCCTGAAAGTGCCGGAGTCTTCCTTTGGCATCTCATATTTGTCAAATGACATAAAAGCTGTCTCTTTTCCTGAAACGAACCTGCCCTTGCATTTTAGATAAATTGGCTACTTTGTTGCCGGAGTACTGGCTACCAGGTACAGTAACCTTGTGTTTAAGATCTCACCAAAAATGCTAGTCCAGGAGGAAGCTGAGATGACAGGGACTCCACCCAGTGGTGAGGAGCGTGTTTTTGTTTAAGTGGACCGCTGGTGAGTGGCTAACTTTGTTCCCCACGAGGCATTCTAATTCTAGAACTAGATTCCCAAGCAGGCGTGTGGCATATGTCAGCAGACAGTGCTATTTTTTATTCGTATATTTATTCCTAGGTGTTTGTTTGATTTCCCTTAATCTTTCTCAGTAGGAACACCAAGCCTTCCAACTCGGCTAGTGTCTATTGAATTCCTCTTAGGTATCACGTTCTGGAAGAGGGGCTCACGTGTCTGTATGTCCACATGAAATTTTATCACTAGAGGAGCCTGAGTCGTAGAATAATTTCATGATTTCACCACGTTGTTCTTATGTTGGAGTCTAGTCTAGAAATGGAGCCCTGGTGGCGCAGTGGTTAAGAGCTTGGCTGCTAGCCAAGAGGTCGGCAGTTCAAATCCTCCAGGCGCTCCTTGGGTGGCTGTAGGTTCGCTAGGAGTTGGAATCAACTTGAGGGCAATGGGTTTGTTTTGTTTGTTTGTTTGTTTTAGTCTAGAAGTGAGTTTGTTTCTCCCACGTGACTTCTTCACTGAAACATCCCCTCACCTGAGTTGAAGAGCTTTTCTGAGGAAACCAGCCTCTCCAGGCCTTTATCTCATCTCTGTCCCGCCGTCTCCCCCACCCACCCGCCCCTGCTAGAGGCTGCCAGTTCTCATGGCTGGAAAACATGAATGAACTTGGTTTTATCCACAGCTTTTTGAGAAAATCACCTTGAAATGAAAACATCTGCCTTATAAAATTACAAAGGACCACGCTGTGATTTCCAGAGAAAGGGTTGATGGTTAGGGGTTTGTGGTGGGAAGTTGGGAGGGAAGTGAATATTACCCCTTTCTTTATATGCAAATGAAGGCAGACCAAAGAATGGGGTGGGAAGCAGAATAGGAGGATCCCAGTGCTTAGGATAGGAGTGGTTCAGGTTTGTGGGCCACTTGGCTGTGGGGTTCACTGTCCTCAGCCTCAGCCGACTTCCATCCCAAACTTGGTTCTGGAGCTCACAGATCTTTTTCTCCCAGAAGGATATAAACGTGGTGAATGTGCATAACAAAGGTGACTAAACAAAAGAATTGGAATTTTTTTTTTTAATTTTGTCATAAAAATATCAGAATTGGAATTAGAAAAGGGAACATTCGTGGTAGATTTTGAACTACAGGTTGTCTCTATCAAGACCTGCTTAAACTGAAAAGTGTCTACGTAAGAGCTGCTAGCCAATTTTATATTACTAAAAAAAAAAAAAAAAGCCAGTTGCTGCCAAGTTGATTTTGACTCGAAACGACCCTATATGACACAGTAGAACTGTCCCATAGGTTCCCAAGGAACAGCTGGGGGATTTGAACTGCAGCCTTTCGGTTAACAGCTGAGCTCTTAACCACTGCACCACCAGGGCCCCCTACATTACTAATGTTATATCCAAATTAGTTTAACCAGCGGCCCTTTCATGTTGCCATAGAACCAGAATGCCACCCGGGAAGAATGGGAGGTTTCCGTACGCTAAAGCTAAGGACAGGAGAGATGGCTGGTTTCTTCTCTGCGGTTCTCCTGGAGCACTAAACAAGAGGAGAACCGCAGTGGGCAGAAGGCCTTCTGAACAAATGAACACTCTGAGGGCAGGGTGCCTCATTAAAAAAACCTGTCCACTTCCTGTTGTCAGGTAGTTACCTCAACTCCTTTCTGTTAGGTGGTATAGACAGAACATGAAGGGGAGGGGAAAAAATGGCCGTATTTGAATGACATACCTGTTTAGAAACCGTAGCAGAGGCCCAATATTCTATGGTGAAGTTAAACTACTGTGAAGTCGGCATCTCATCAGGTGTAAGGCACTACTGATCGTAGGTCAGACCATTTTTTATGGGTTACCAAGAAAGAAAGAAGAGCCACTAAGTGAAAATTGCAACTTGATTTTAGGTGTAGAAATATGTGTATATTAAAACGAATGAAATAGGGCACTGGCATTGTAAAAAAAAAAAAAAGATTTATTGTCATTTTGAAAATCATCAACCAATTTAGGAGCCGTTTGAGAGGGTTAACTCAGTTTTGAAATTGTGTAGGTGCTAAAGGTCAATGGTTAAACTCTTGACTACTAGCCAAAAGGTTGACGGTTCAAACCCACCCAGAGGCACCTCGGGAGACAAACCTGGCGCTCTCTTTCTAAAAGGTCACAGCCATTGAAAACCGTATGGAGTGCAGTTCTGTTCTGACACACATGGGGTCACCATGAGTCGGAATTGACTCAACAGTAACTAACAAGGGTCAGCTTAGAAGGTAGTCGTGTCACTTCAGATGCACAGATGTGAACGTTTCTCTCAGTCATGTTTGTTTATAACGTTTTCAGGTTGTGGAATTTCGGATTCACAGAGTAAGAGGTAATTGTTACCAAAGCCGATGAACTGCCAGGCCATCTCCCTGGGGAATAGGGCTTGAGTGTCACTACCGCCTTACGAGAAAGCTCGGAGAAATGGGTGCACAGACTGTAGCTTAGACCTGGCTCTTAGGAACATAGGTCTGGCATCTTCACTTCAATCCCTCTGTGTCAGCTGCTAACCCAAAGGTCAGCAGTTCGAATCCACCAGACGCTGCTTGGAAACTCTACGAGGCAGTTCTGCTCTGTCCCATAGGGTTGCTATGAGTTGGAATTGACTGGACAGCAACGGGTTTAGTTTTGGTTTTTTGGTGTCACTCATGGAGAGATCCTTCTTGTTCTTAGACCAAGTGTTATCGCTCATCTGCTTAAACCATCTGTGATTCAAATTATGTACCCACAGTGCTTTTCACAGTATCTCTGACTGAAGAGATTCCAGAGTGTCGAAATGCCTGTAAAAAGGAGACAGTTTCTCCGAAGATTTTATCTTAAAAGTTGATGTAGACTTTGCATTCTATTCTGATACATATGTAATTGTTTTAATGTAAATATATTTTATTTATAGTACCTGTCAGTTAAAATACCTGAATTTGTTTTCCTCAGGCTGATTTGTTCATTCAGCAAATATTTGAGGTCCCACTATGTGCTAGTCCAGTTTTAGGTTTAGGATAAAATGGTGAACAAGACAAAGTCCCTCCTTTGAAGATTTATAATTAAGTATCCAGTAGGATTAATTTAAGGCATGTAAAAATGTAATCAGTATTACCCCTTTTTTGAGGTGCCTTTTTGAGAAAAAGAAGCCCAGTGGTACAATGGTTAAGCCCTCAGCCGCTAACAAAAGGTTGGTGGTTCAAACAGACTAGCCACATGAGAGAGAAAGATGTGACAGCCTGCTTCTGAAAGATTACAGCTTAGGAAACCCTATGGGGCAGTTCTACCTGACCTGTAGGGTCACTATGAGTCGAAATCACCTGGACGACGACGGGTTGGGTTATGGCTCTTGGTGCAGGGAGAGGCAAGTTGATTATGTCGCAAGACAGAGAGCCTCGCACTTACGGGCACTTGGCTTAGGATATAGGGAACACTGGAAGCAGTGGAGGTAAGATGGTCATTTCCAAACAATGGTGCATGGATTTCCTCTTTAAAAAACAAAATCCTGTGGCCGAGCTTTTGTTTTCTTCATGGGAGAAACTTGCCATCTGCCAGGTTCCCTCATACGGGATATAGCTAAGTAGGATTTGGTGGTGGTGGTGGTGTTCTCAGGTGCCGTCAAGTCAGTTCTGACTCACAGCAACCCTCTGTACGACAGCACCAAACACTGCCTGGTCCTCTGCCATCCTCACGGTTTATCTTCGATCTTCCTTATTCGTTGTCCAGCTTTTGCAGGCATATGAGGCAATTAAAAATACCGTGGCTTTGGGCAGGTGCACCTTAGTCCTCAAAGTGATGTCTTTGTTTTTCAACACTTTGAAGAGGTCTTTCGCAGCAGATTTGCCCAACACAATGCATCTTTTGATTTCTTGATTGCCGCTTCCATGGGGGTTGATTGTGGATCCAAGTAAAATGAAATCCTTGACAACTTCAAACTTTTCTCCATTTATCATAACATTGCTTTTCGGTCCAGTTGTGAGGATTTTTGTTTTCTTTATGTTGAGATGTAATCCATACTGAACGCTGTGGCCTTTGATCTTCATCAGTACGTGCTTCAAGTCCTCTTCACGTTCAGCAAGCAAGGTTGTGTCATCTGCATAACGCAGATTATTAATGAGTCTTCCTCCAATCCTGATGCCATGTTCTTCATACAGTCCAGCTGGTTGAATTATTTGCTCAGCATACAGATTGAATAGGTATGGTGAAAGGATACAACCCTGACTCACACCTTTCCTGACTTTAAACCACACAGTATCTCCTTGTTCTATTCGAACAACTGCCTCTTGATCTATGTACAGTTCCTCATGAGCACAATTAAGTGTTCTGGAATTCCCATTCTGTTTTAAATATTAGTAAATCTTAATTTCCTCTTTTTCTAAGAAGAAAATGAAGTAGAAGTTGTACTGTTTTCTTCCTCCCAGTGTTTCATCTTGCGTAACCCTGGGGTCTGCACCCTGCTTTGGAAGACGTTCCAGGGCCTGTGGTGTAGGTTGCTGCTCCTCACTTCTGGACCCAGTAGCATTTGTAAAACTAGAGACGGGGTTCTGCCACCCTACTCTCCAGGTCATCTGTGTTAAGCATCTCCACAGATCGCGTCCTAGTAGCAGGCTTCCCTTTAGGAAATGTTTTAAAAAGAACATTACCTGCTTACCTCTGGCTTCTCTTCTGTGATTTCAGATTCCATGGGTCCCCGCCCCCTTCAGGCTTTACGTGAGGCCATGCATCTTGTTCCTGGGTATCATTAAGCATTTATTTTGGGATAATTGGGAATTGTCCTGAGTTCACAAGAAGAAATTAATGGAAGTACTGGGAGGCGACAAGGAAGGGGAGGGACTGAAAAGTTCTGTACAAACATAAGGTGTGTGTGATAACATGTATGTAATGGAATGTTAGAGCTCTTAATTTAAAAAAAGGAATAAAAGGAACTATCAAGAATGTTCTTCAACCAAAACTGCAATTGCTTCCTTTTGTTTTGTTCTCTTTCTCTTAGATCAGCAATTTCAGAAACCTTAGCATGGTGTTGAACTTGGATTGTTCTTGTGTGACTTTTCCTGGGAAGGCGTCCTTTTACACAGCCTTCGGGTTAAAGAACCCTGTCCTGGGGGGTCTGCTAGCTACCCCTCAGTCTGCAGTTGAGTGGGAGTTTTGTTACATGTTGCACTGTTTGGCCGATATTTTTCCGTTGGCATCAGGACTGCTGTATGTTCTGAAACACGTGTGTTTACGTCATTAGTCTGCATAACGTTTTAGAGTGAGCTGCTATCATCACGGTGGGCAAAATACTAAATCCATTATTACTCTTTTTTATCCTGCTTCATAGAAGTAATTGTAACGTTAACGACAAATCCAGGGCCATGTTTTATTACCTCAGAGTCAGTCTTGACTACCAAAGACTCAAGTGCAGTACACCAGCAGTGCTGGTCCTGGGGCGTTTGCACATTCGGTTCACACGCGCGGAAATCAGAAGAGTCAAGTGGAGCACAAGCGATAGTCATGCCTTTTTCTTCTTTCAAGATTAGCAAAGCTGACTTTAAATTTCTTAAGACTTTAATTTTCTAATTAGAAAAACAACTCATTTATACTTTTTAAAAAGTCAGAATGCACAAATGTGTAAAGCGTGTTCCACCGCCTCCTATTTCTGTTCCCCAGTGATGCAGCCCTATTAAAACACCAGAAAATGTTTTTTTAATATGCCGATCAAGAAGAAGCTAAATTAACTTGCGTTCAAAAGAGATATAGAAATATCTCAGGGGGATGAATGTGCGATATTTTTACTTTTGTACTCGATTTGATTGTTAGAATATAGATTTTTTTAAATAGTGAAATTGTAAAAATAGCCAAATGTAATTTAAAAAAGCAAAACAGAGAACTCACGAGATTGTAATCACAAGCCTATTTATAGAATGGATATAAATGAAAATAGTACAGTAACACCTTGGCTGTCTGGAACCCTGAAAGAATTGACATAATTGCCAGATAGTTGAGATTTTCTTGCCTTTTAGAAGCATTTTAGATAGAAATTTTACGAAAAGGATTTTACTTTGCTCTTCTTTCTTAATCATAATAGATTTATTTTTGTGTTTTGATGACAACTTGGTCTTTATTCTGAATATCAGCTATTTTATTGTGTGTAAGAAGTGAATGATATTTTCAGGACCTCTTCAGGTCTATATGACTTAGTTCACTCCACCCCGAGTGATCCCAAAGACCTTCGAGTCTCTGTACCCTTGTCTTAGAGCGTGTTGTACTACACTTAGGAGCACTGTGGCAACCTGGGCCAGGTGTTTGGCTTCAGTGTCTTTCCTCATCTCTGATGGTCATGGAACAGCACCTCCTTGACAGGCCTGTTGTAAGGCTTTGGTGGGGGAATGTTCTGAAAAGACCTACCTGGCCTCTTCATAGGAGCCAGGATATGAGTCAGTCCTAAGAGAGGCGGTCGGGGGGCTCTTCGGGGTACATGCAGGCTTTGTAGTCGTCTGCAGTTCTCTGAGGATGTGAGAATGCTACACAGAGAATTCTCTGAGAATGCCACGCTAGCGAGCCGTTACTGCACCTGTGACCTGTCTCACGGTCCCGGCACACTGGGGTGTGAACCAAAAACCCAGTGCCGTCAAGTCGATTCCGACTCATAGCGACCCTATAGGACAGAGTAGAGCTGCCCCCACAGAGTTTCCAAGGAGCGCCTGGCGGACTTGAACTGCTGACCCTTTGGTTAGCAGCCGTAGCACTTATAAGGATTGGAGGCAAGCGGAGAGGTCATTCAGAAAATGAAATGACATCTTTAATTCTAATGGGCTGTTTGCACATTAAGAGACCTGGCGTTGTGATAGTGTCACTGAAGTGTCACTGAGTTGCTGAGGGCTCTGCACATCTGGGAATCCAGTGTGGCCTCTCATGGTCTCTGGAGTCTCCTATGGGGAGGTGTCCCATCAAACCCTGCCTGGATGCTTCTTATCACTGTGTGCTGTGTAGGAAACAGTGAAACCGTGGCTCCCCATGAAGTGCCGGTTCTCTGCAAGGCTCAGTGTCGGGCATTAGGGGGTTGTTGTTGTTGTTGTTGGGTGCCGTCGAGTCATTTATAGAGTAGAATTGCCCCATAGGGTTTTCCAGGTTGTAATCTTCATGGCAGATCACCAGGTCTTTCTCCCTTGGAGCCGCTGGGTAGGTTCAAACCACCAACCTTTAAGTTAGCAGCCAAGCACTTAATCACTGTGCCACCAGGAATCCTTATTAGGGGGAACAGAGAATTAAAAAAATATGGCCACCACACCTGCCCTCCAAGCACCTAGTGGAGAAGTAGGAGTAAGTCTACAGAGACAGCCGTTTAAAGCAATGGTACACGCTGATGACAGCGCAGTAACACGTCTGAGCTAGCTGTGGAAGTAGGGGAGGCCCTGAAGAAGAAATCTAAACGGAAAGGTGACAACTCTGTATGGGTGAGAAAGGGAAAGACTGTGAGCATGAAGGGGGTGAGGGGGTGGGACCAGGGAGCCAGACCTGCGGACACTTCCGGGGCCGGAGGCTTGTGTGCACCAGTGGAGCTCAGCAGTTTTGGCCTCAGGACCCCTTTACACTCCTAACAATTATTTAGGACCCCAAAGAGGTGTTTTTTTTTTTTTAATGTGGGTTAAAGCTGTCAATACTGACCGTATTTGAAATTAAACCAGAGAAAATTTTAATATATATTTATCCAGTCATTCAAAATAATAAACACATGTTAGCATAACATTTTAATAAAAACAGCCATGTTTTCCAAAACAAAAACAAGTTTAATGAGAAGAGTGGCTTTGTTTTTCACACATTTGCAAATCTTTGTGATGTCTGGCTTCGAGGGAGCTACCTGGATGTGGACGGCTGCCTCTGCCTTCAGTCTGTTGCCATGTTCTTCTGTTGAACTTCAGGAAGACACACAGTGTTTTCAGTTAGTCGTGGGCACCTTCTCTGAGATTCTGCAAGGAATCTGCAATGTGGCATCTAAAACCATGTCAGCGAGCTGTTTATACTGTTATGGTAAATCCCAGGGGGGCGTGTCATGCTTCAGAAGGCTGTTTTGCCCATACATGGTTTTGTAACAGCATTATTGATCATTTGGAAATACTGGTTCACTGGGTTATGCAAATCTCTCGAGTGTAAACACATTTCATTGTATATATTTCTAAATCCCACTCCTTGACATCACCACCAATCTCAATAGGAGGTTCTTCAGCCCTGGGAAGCTGACTCACACCAGCAGTTATGAGTGTTGCAGAAGTCCCAAAATATCAGGAAGTCATACAGAGCTTTTTTTGACTCCAGCTTCATCACTTCCCAGCCCTACAATGACCCTCTAGTCCTATGTCTTTATCTCCATTGTGTTATTGTAAGGATTAGATGAAAAATATGCGTTAAGTATGTCTGAAGCACTTAGTAGGATATCTGCCTTAGGTAAGCACTTGCTAAATAATTGTTGTTGTCCACCTGAAGCAAAGGAGAATGAAGAACACCAAAAGACACGAAGAAAATATGAGCCCAAGAAACAGAAAGAGCCACATAAACCAGAGACTCCATCAGCCTGAAACCGGAAGAACTAGATGGCACCTGGCTACCACCAATGACTGCCCTGACAGGGAACAAAACAGAAAATCCCTGGTGGAGCCGGAGAACAGTGGGATGCAGACCTCAAGTTCTATTAAAAAGATCAGACTTAATGGTCTGACTGAGATTGGAGGGGACCCCAGAGGTCATGGCCCCTGGACTCTCTCAGCCCAAAACTAAAACCATTCCCAAAGCCAACTCTTGAGACAAAGATTAGACTGGACTACAGGACATAAAATGATACTGGTAAGGAGTGTGCTTCTTAGCTCAAGTAGACACATAAGAGTGTGTGGGCAGCTCCTGCCTGGAGGGGAGATGAAAAGGCAGAGGGGGACAGGAGCTGGTTGAATGGAAACAGGGAATACAGGGTGGAGAGGAGGAGTGTCCTGTCACATTGTAGGGAGAGCAGCTAGGGTCACCTAACAATGTGTGTGTAAGTTTTTGTATAAGAAACTGACTTGAGTTGTAAACTTTCACTTAAAGCACAATAAAATAAATAAATAATAGTAATAATTGTCGTTAGCTGCTGCTGAGTCAACCCCACGCACACCAGAACAAAATGCTGCCCGGTCCTGCGCCACCCCCACGATCCGTTGCAGATCACACCATTGTGATCCATAGGGTCTTCACGGGCTGATTTTCAGAAGTAGATTACCAAGCTTTTCTTCCGAGTCTGTCTTGGTCTGGAAGCTCTGCAGAAACCTGTTGAGCATCCAGGCAACACGCAAGCCTCCACGGGCAGATGGGCGCTGGCTGTGCAGGAGGTGCATCAGCCAGGAATCGAACCCAGGTCTCCTGCGTGGAAGGAGAGAATTCCACCACTGAACCACCTGCCTTCAACCACTAAATAATAGTTGTCATTATTGATATTATTTGTGCTGTTACTATATTGTTATCATCGTTAACATCATGACTCATCCTGTGTGCTGGGAGGGATGGAACGGGCTTTGTGGAGCACTGTGGTGGTGACTGTGTGTTTGCGAGTAGTGGTTTGTTTTGGCGATCTGCAGACTGATGCCGTTGCTGTGTGTATTCAGCCAGAGCAGCCAGCCACGGTCCCCTTCCCCTCCTGTAAGTTTAGAGCCTCCTTCTTCTGGGGTCTTTTTTCAACTCGTCTGTGCCCGCACTACGCAGTGACCACATGGTGTGAGTGTCCTGCGCCCTCACCCAGCCTGGAGTCTCCACACGTGCCTTACCTTGTTGCCTCGCACGTGCCTGCAGGGGTAAGTGGTGCTCCGATGATGTGGGTGAATGAATGTGTTTAGAGGGGTTTGTTTGGAACAGCACCCTCCAGGTGGTTTCACAGAGTTAAAAAGCATAAAAAAGTTATACTGGACATACGGCCTGAGCAGTGACTAGTGTTTTCTTCTTTCCTTTTTCTTTAAGGAGCATTTAACCTCTGTTCACCCTACCCCGTTCCCCCCGCCCTCGAATCTCTATTAATTCAAAATAAAAATAGTAGGAGGCTTAAGTGTTTTACAGTAACATTAGGTTAAACATTTTTACAATCAATATATTTTGCTTTCTGCTTTTCAGATGTTCCTCCTGCTGACCAAGAGAAGCTTTTTATCCAGAAGTTACGTCAGTGTTGTGTCCTCTTTGACTTTGTTTCCGATCCACTCAGTGACCTAAAGTGGAAGGAAGTAAAGCGAGCTGCTCTCAGTGAAATGGTGGAATATATCACGCACAATCGGAATGTGATCACAGAGCCGATTTACCCGGAAGTAGTCCATATGGTAAGTGATTCCAGTCCAACCTGCTGTCCCAACCCTGAGTTAAAAGTAGGACTCCAGTGTTCTTAGGGTAGCCTGAGATGTTTGAGCCCAACAGAGCACTACCCAGAAAAAAACCTTCCTGTTCCAGAATTTGTACTTGCACCTTGAAGAATGACAGTCTTCTTCGTAACGTGCCCTGGGTCCTACCAATAGCAATATCAAGGATTTGTCAGGCGCCATCTAGGGACTGCGCACGTTCTGTTTATTAACTCATTTAATCCTCACAACTGCCCTGTGGGGTGGAAATGTTAGAACTTTTATTTATATCCATTATCTTATCCTCTTTAAATTTCTTTTTAACTATATAATAGTGCCCATATATAGTTTGGAAGTAAATAGGTGTGCATACATGTGTAGGAAAATTCTAATGATGGCCAAAGTAAAAATAGTGATAGGACAACATGGTTATCAGACAATCTGTCCTGATTGGGTGGGACAGCCTCCACCCCTCTGTGCTGGTATCAGACAATCCACCCTGATTGGCTGGGACAGCCTCCACCCATCTATGCTGGTATCATAAAATCTGTGCTGATTGGACGAGGTGGGCTCCATCATACTGAGCTTATCATTTGTTTTGCTCATCCCCTAAGTCTCCTTCTCTGCATGTCCCATTACAGCTTTTGTTTGCAGGTCAGTTGCAGCTAGTCCTGCTGTATCTCACTGTGACCTCTGTCAGTGCCTCCTGGAAGAGTTTCATGAGATACGCTTACTAAAACTCACTATTCAACCGAGAACTTACTTCTGTTGCATTTGTTTGAATTGTTGATATTTTATCCATCTTTAAAGTCAGTACTCCTCAGTTATTAGTCACCAGTGTTCCTTAATATAAAACGTTAAATCCTGATTGTCATTGGACTATTTCTGTTGCTGCACCTGACCTGCAGAACTCTAAATTATTGATTTATTCAAAGCCATATATTATACTCGTATTTTTATATTATAAAATATGTATATGTTATCTATATAAATATAAAATGAGGAAGATTCATTAACAACCTGGGATGTACAGATGATACAACCATGCTTGCTGAAGGCAAAGATGTCACCTTGAAGACTACGGTGTGCCTGACCCAAGCCATGGTGTTTTCAGTAGCCTCATATGCATGTGAAACCTGGACAATGAATAAAGAAGACCTAGGAAGGTTTTTTGAGGAAGGATTGATGCCTTTGAATTATGGTGTTGGCGAAGAATACTGAATATACCATGGACTGCCAGAAGGACAAATAAACCTGTCTTGGAAGAAGTACAGCCAGAATGCTCTTTAGAAGAGAGGGTGGCAAAAGTTCGTCTCACATGCTTTGGACCTGTTATCAGGAGGGACCAGTCCCTGGAGAAGGACATCATGCTTGGTAAAGTAGAGGGTCAGTGAAAAAGAGGAAGACCCTCAACGAAATGGATTGACACAGTGACTTCAGCAGTAGGCTCAAACGTAGCAAGATTGTGAGTTTAGCACAGGACTGGGCAGTGTTTCATTCTCTTGTGTGTGGGGTCACTATGAGTCAGAACTGACTCAACAGCGCCTAACAATTATATATTTTTTAAAAAAAAAAACCAACTCACAGCAACTCCATATGACAAAATAGAACTTCCCCCATAAGGTTTCCAAAGCTGTAATCTTGACGGAAGCAGACTGCTACATCTTTCTCCTGTGGAGCAGCTGGTGGGTTTGAACTGCCAACCTTTTGGTTAGCAGCCAAGCACTTAACCACTGACCACCACCAGGGCTCCATATATATATTATATTAATTATATATATAATATGTATTTTATTTCAGAATCAACTAGATTTGTTGACCTAAAATATCCTTATTTCTCACTTTAGAAGATGTGTTTCGGAAAAGGAAAATGAAAGTACCATTCATTTCTGCGGTTCACGCCTGCCGTGTTCCAAGTTGAAATGAGTGGATTATTTTAATTTATTGTTGTTAACTCTTGAGGTTCAGCACGTACCAGTGTGAGTTGGCCTGAGAACTGCTAGGGCCGTGTGGGCGCCTCTTCCGTGTGTACGCCTGAGGAATAGAGACAGGTGTGTTCTGGGGAGTGAATGAATCCCTCAGGCCTTAATAGCTCAGACAGAGGAAAATCGCAGTGTCTTTTCTCTCCTTTATTTCAACTCTCTTCCTTTGGAAGGCCTCCCAGTCCCAGGATCATAAGGAAAAATATCTGATATTTTCTCTTAGTAGGTTCATAGCTTTGTTCTTCATGTTACATTTTATAATCTTCCTGGAATTTTTTAATGGTGCACAGTAGGGATTTCCCCTTATTTTCTCCTAAATTGATAGTCATTTGTCCCTGCAGCATGTATTGGACATTCCATTTTCCCCATTGACTTACAGCGCTGCTTTCCTATATAGAATATTAAGGAGCCTTGGCTGCCAGCTTAGCCTGAGAGGGAAGAGTCTGCAGAAAGGACTACTAGACTTCTGTTGTCCTGGTTTGGATCAGATGCCTGCCTTGAACCAAGTGTGTTCCCAACTGCTTGAGCCAGTCTCTCGTTTGTATCTCGCAGTAGCGTTGCCAAAACTACTTAGGATACTTAAAGTGCCTAAGAATCTGGGGTTTTTCAGGTTAAAAATCACAACTTTTCCTCCCACCGTTGTAATTGTTTCCTAACTGAATTCTCTTCCTGCCGTCTTCACCCTGTCCCCCACCCCTGAACATCAGGCCAGTCCACAGTGTTGGACAGTTTGCTTTCTAATGCAGTTTGCAAATGTACGGACCACCTACCATGGGCCAGACACATTTTTAGGTGTAGGAGATAGCATTGTGGACAAGGATTCTGCCCCCTCCGCAAAGCTTTCATTCTAATATGGGAGACAGGCATAAAATAAGTCCGTAATACAGAATTTTAGATTATGGTAATGCTATGAAGAAAAGTAGAAAAGGCAAGTAGAGTTGGAAGACTGGGAATAAGATTTCTGCCACATGCCCATTACAAGTGGGAAGAAGATGCGAGAGAAGTCGTCTCCTGATGAACCAGGCTGTCCCGTGGTGGTCCGTGCACTCAGGTGCTTCCCTGAGAGAACAAGGCGCGGTTTGTTTTCTTTCCTTTCTGCCTGATTTGAGACAAATGTGGAAGAGACCCTAACCTTTCCCTGACCCCTTCTCTGTCTGGAGTTTGGAGGGGGCATGGGTGGTAAAGTTAGATTTTTTTGTTTTATTTGTTATTGAAGTTTTGTTTTATAGAAAGATATAATAAAAGAGAGAGAGAGAGCATGTGTGTGTGTGTGTGTGTGGAGAGAGTACTTGGCAGTAGTTTGCAACTCTCCGAAGTAGAGACTGGGTACAGAATTCAAGCAGCCAGTAGAAGCCTCCTTCCCAAGCAGCACCTGAATCAGTGTGGCAGATGGAAGAAGAGCTGACTCTGTGTTTCCGTTCTGGTGAGAAGCCGGCTGTCCAGAGTGCCCTGGTGTGCCTGCTCACTGCTCACCACTTAGGGGCACTTAGAAAGCCGTTTTGCTTGAAGTCTTGCCTGCTGTTTTATTTGCTCTTATGTAGTGTTTTGTTTTTGTCATGGTGTTTTGTAGACGTTCTTTATCAAGTTGA
Organism: Elephas maximus indicus; assembly: GCF_024166365.1. Taxonomy (NCBI): domain Eukaryota; kingdom Metazoa; phylum Chordata; class Mammalia; order Proboscidea; family Elephantidae; genus Elephas; species Elephas maximus. The sequence continues at coordinate 111,264,524 of NC_064828.1, read as the reverse complement.
GGAAGTTTCCCTGCTATTTCTAGTTTGCCGAGAGTGGTCATAGTATTTTTAAACACATTGATTTCCACTTAATTTGAAGAATCCAAAGCTCTATGGTTGTTGTCCACCTAGTGCTGTGTCTTTTAACTCTGTTACCCTTTACGCTGAACTGCTGTGTGTTTTTAAACAGCTTTATTGAGATGTAATTCACATACCATACAATTCATCCATTTAAAATGTGCAAGGCCATGCTTTTCAATATAGTCACAGGATTGTGCAACCATCACCACATCTAAATTTAGAATATTTTCCCCCTAAAAGAAACCACATACCCGTTAGTAGTCACTCCCTATTCTCCTCCACCACCCAGCCCTAGATGACCGCCAATCAGCTTTCTATAGATTTGCCTATTCTGGACATTCCCTATACATACATAGAGAATCATATAATCTGTGGTCTTTTGTGAGTGGCCTCTTTCTCTTAGCATGATGTTTTCAAGATTCATCCGTCTTGTAGGATGTATCAGAACTTCACTCCTTTCTATAAAAAAGGAAAAACCCATTGCTGTTGAGTTGATTCCGACTCATAGTGACCCTACAGGACAGAGTAGAACTTGCTCCATAGGGTTTCCAAGGAGCATCTGGTGAATTTTCCTTTTTCTGGTCGAATAATATTCCACTGTATGGATAGGCCACATTTTGTTTATCCATTCTTCATTCAGTGGACATTTGGGTTATTTCTGTCTTTTGGCTAATATGAATAATACTGCTGTGAACATGTGTGGACAGATTTCTGTGTGGACAGATTTCTGTGTGGACATGTATCTTATTTCTCTTGGTTAAGTGCATAGGAGTGGGATTGCTGGGTCATGTGGTAACTGTTAGGGGTCACTGCTTGAGGAACTGCCAGACTCTTTTCCAAAGTGGCCACACCATTTCACATTCCCACCAACAGTGTGTGCAGTTTCCTGTTTCTCCACATCCTCCCTGACATTGTTATTATGTATTTTTTTTAATTACAGCCATCCTACTGGGCATAACATGGTATCTCATTGTGGTTTTGATTTGCATCTCCCTGATAAGTAATGATGTTGGCATCTTTTCATGTTCTGTGTATTTTTATACTGGTTTTAGGAGCAGGCATCAGAGAATTGAATCCTAGAATGAACCTTAAACCATCTAGCCTGGCCCTTTTATTTTCCAGATAAACTGAGGTTCAGCGAGAGGAGGGTGAAAAAGGAGCAATACCCAGGGGAGAAAACTTTGGTATTTAGTTTCTCAGGCCTAAGTTACATAAACTTTATTATCTCTTAATTCAGTCATATTTTAAGTACAACCAGCCATCTGCTTTTTCAATTAAATTATCTAGTTAATCTGTTCTTCAGACATGGGCCTTTTTCTTATAATCAGACACAGATAGGAAAGCCAAGTAACACTGTAGCTTTTACGAAATTCAAAGTAAAAATGCTTTGTTGACCGTGTTTAAGGAGTAAACGTTTTGGGTTAGACCCTTTGAAAATATGAAATGTGGACGTTTCTTATCAATTTGTGCACGTGATTTCACAGGCCCCACACCCCTCGGAGCCTGCAGCGGATCCCAAGTTAAGAACTTTGGAATCCTTTTCCTTATCTGCATAGTCAGTGGTTTGCATCTAAATCAGTGGATCGTATGTCCCTAGGGTCCCTAAGACCTTTTCAGAGAATCTATAAGGCCCAAACTATTCATAATAGTCCTAACACTATTTGACTTTGTCACTGTGCTGACATTTATACTGATGGTGCAAATGGTGGGTGAGACAGCTGACACCTCGGCACCTATCAGGGCTGCAGCAGCAACTGACCTTCGAAGACCACCACTCCACTAAAGAAAAAGTCACTTCACTTAATGGTCTAGATGAAACAGAACCGATGTTGATTTTATGAAGTCGTGACCCTCGCACACAGGTCCTTCTGCTGTTGGATGTGATGAAATGTGAAGTTTCCATAGAGTACTTCTGTGGTTGGGGTGGGAGATGACCTGGCTGCCCTTCTGGAACACCGCGTTTATTTGAATGAGTAGCAGGCAAACTGGTTATCCACACTTGGGTAGTTAGTGGCATTCCCCCCCCCCAAAAAAAAAATGAACAAAGCAGAAGAAAAGTACACTGTAAGATCTTTGGACAATTTTTTTTTTTTTTTTTTTAATGGAAAGGACTGCGCGTAAGGACTTTTGGAGTTATGTTCTATTTTTTCATTTTCCGGATGGGGTTGTTATTTTATGTTAACTATTAACAAGGTAGCAAAATACGAAACCGAAAGTGTGTTAGCTCTGACCGAAAGCTGCATGTCTAAACTGCTTTTGGAAGGCCTTTGGTAGCTCTGATCATAGTGTACTTTACTCCTCTGTGTTTTCTTTTATTGATAGCAGGCCCTAATGGCTTCTCCAAAATCCCTACAACCTTATATTAAGTGTATTATAAAACAAGATCTGTGAATTTTCATGTGGGAATACTGTCTGCTCCAATCTACTTGTGGACTCTAAAACCTAGGCCTTTTCAGTGAGCTTTACTCATTCAACCCACCATAAAAAGTTACTGTGAAAGGGAAGGCAAAGAAAATAACTACTCTGGGATTGAATTAAATTCTTCCAAAATATTTTAAAAAAAAAGAAAGAAAGAAATGAACAAAGCAACATTGCCACTTAAAGGAAAGCTCACAGCATTTATTGTCAGTGATAAAATTTGAACTTCAAGGCGAAAATTTGAATTTTCGAAAGTTCATATCTGCCAGCGTGAGCTTCAGCTTCCACTGCTAAAGGCTCTCTTAAGGAAATTGGTGAGGATGTGAATGAGTGGGATTTTTCATGTATAAAATGAAATGAAGAAACCCTGGTGGCGTAGTGGTTAAGTGCTACGGCTGCTAACCAAAGGGCCGGCAGTTCGAATCCGCCAGGCGCTCCTTGGAAACTCTGTGGGGCAGTTCTACTCTGTCCTGTAGGGTTGCTATGAGTCGGAATCGACTCGACGGCACTGGGTTTGGTTTGGGTTTGGTTTATAATGAAATGAGTCAGCATGTGGAAGACCTGCATAACTCAGTGAACTAGTATTTTTCCAGATGACCAATAAATGACATTGTGAAATCACACATAGCCAAAAGAGCTGTTCAAAGTGCAAGAGACCTCACTGGATTTTAATGGAATAGAGTACAAGCAGCTCATTGACACGGTTTCAGATGCCACGTAGTAAAAAAAACACTACCACTTGTCAAGTTTTGGTGTTTTATCAAAGAAGAAATCCCCAATTATCTGAAAGGGCTATTAAAATAGCTCCTCCCTTTTACAACTACGTATCTATGTGAGACCAGATTTTTCCTATATTTCAACCAGAACAGCATATCACAATAGATTAAATGCAGAAGCAGGTAGAATAATCCAGCTGTCTTCTATTAAGCTAGACATTACAAAGATTTGCAAAAATGTAAAACAGTGTCACCCTTCTCGTTAAACTTGTTCTGGAAAATATAGTTATTCTTCTTAAACCTATGTTATTTATATATATTTTTTTAATGAATTCATATTTTAAAAATTCCCCCAGTTTAATTTCTAATACAGTCAACACCGGTAGGTATAACTCTCACAGACAAAAGCTCTCTGGTCTCCTCAGTAACTTTCAGGAGCGTGAGGGAGTACTGAGACCAAAGTGCTAGTCAGAGGCTGTTGCATCAGCATCCCCAGAGAGCTTGTTAGAAGCAGAGCTTCCAGCCTGTTTGTTCTGGTTCGAACCCCTGCTGAGAATTTGCATGTCTAACAAGCTCCCAGGTCATGCTAATGCTGCTGGTTAGGAACCAATTCTGAAGACCACTAGTAGAGCCAAAACCAAAATCCATTGCCTTTGAGTCGATTATGACTCATAGCGACCCTGTAAGACAGGGTAGAACTGCCCCATAGGATTCCAAGGAGCAGCTGGTGGATTCAAACTGCCAGCCTTTTGGTTAGCAGCCAATCTCTTTAACCATTACGCCACCAGGGCTCCTCTAGCAGAGCAGTGGGTCTCAAAATTTATTATGCATAAGAATCACCGGGGATCTTGTTAAAATGTAGATTCAGATTCAGTATATCTGGGGTGGAAATGTTAAGTTCTCAGCAGGGGTTCAAACCAGTTGATGCTCCAGCCCTATTGGATCAGACTTTCTGGAGCACCCCAGCAGTGTGTTCTTGCATGCTTTCTGGGTCATTCTTAAGGATGCCAAAAGTTAGGAATAAGTGTTCTAACTAACCTTACTACATTGCCCCCTCTGGGCTTAACGCCCTCATAAAATACCTTGTGACAGCTCTTTCTAACTTCCTTTATATGGTAAGGTCCTCAGCACAATGCCTTTTGCGTAAGTGTTCAATAAACGTTCATTTGATTTAGAGCTTTCTGCATAGATGTGGGCATAAGACTAGGTCTTAGTAGTCACAGATGAATCAAACCAGAAAAGGAATTGGTTAGATCAATGATTGAATGGCTCAAAGCTGCTTCACATCAAAATGGACCTCATTAGAATTCTCCAAATCTGTGCCAGATTAGTACATGGTAGACAGCCTGGTGTACTTATTGAGTCATCAGTGAGTGTCATCGCCTGTCTGCTATATTTCAGGCTCCGCGCTACCTCTTGGGGCCATAGCAGTGGATAACGTATGGCCTCTACCCTACAGAGCACACCACCTGTCTGGTGCAATACCAAGGGCAGAAAGTGCAATACCAAGGTCAGCGGAAGGATAGGAGAACACGCGCACAGGAACCTCACCCATTGTCAGGTGTCCCACAGAGGTGGAAGCTAGGCGGGGGGCCCAGGCAACAGGCCTAGGTGGCTAAGCAAAAGCAAGATGGAAGTGGAGAGGGTAGTGGTTCCTAGCAGAGGGTGCAGCCCCTCCAGAGCCCAGAGATCAGAGAGAGTAGGCAAGTGTTTGGGTTTGATCAAAGCTTAGCATTGATAGTGACGTTTGGGGAGAGTTATCAAGACTCAGGTTCTTGGCTGTAGCACGTGGTATGGTGATTCAGGGAGAGGGTGGGCTCTGTGTCAGAAGGTCTGGGTTTGAATCTTATCCGCTATTCAGAGTCCTTCAGGTTATGAGTGCCAGAAACCCAGTCCAGCATTGGTCAAGCCAGAAGGGAGCTTATTAAAGGATAGACTGGGCAAGCTCACCAGCTTCAGCCCCAGACTCAAAGGTACACACCTGGCTCCATTCCCTGTGGTTCCTGCCCTCTGTCTGCTGGCCTCAGTCTCTCCCCTTCTCTGTGCAACAGTGGCTTTCAGCCAGGAGGAAGAGCACGGGTGCCTGTGTCTGCCCATCCTTGCACCTGTGGCTGCAGCTGGGGAGGTGCGTGCCATGACCTTGACCGAGCCTGGGTCACATGCCTACTAGATCACAGGGTGGAATGGGAGAGAGGGAATTTCCCAAAACATGGAGATGTGTGCAAAAGGAGGTGCAGGGCAAAGCAGTCATATTACGTTAGGTGAATGACTTCAATTTGTCTATTACACAAACATGTAACAGTAACCTGCCTTGCAGAGCAGTCAGGACTAAAGGGGACACCTGTACTGCGCCCAGCACCACCCCTGTCATGAAGGTGGCATTCAGGTGTGCACATGCCTCCTTCCATTGCCCTCAGACCTCAACCAGCAATGGTCTAGCCCCCAGGGCTTGTCAGAGAGTGACCAAGTGGACACCGAAATGTACCCTTTCCCTCAGAGTGCTAGATCTTAGCTCCAGACTTGGATACCTAGAGGTTGCTTAAATTTCGATTTCGTTATTTAGAAGGTCATCATGCTGTTGAACTACTTCATGAGAGGAGGTTAGATTAGTTTAAATAGAAAGTATTTAAATTTGAGGGATAAAAAATACAGGGTCTGAAGGGTGTGATTTAAGGTCTATAACGTACCTGAGTTCCGAGGAGTAAAATGAAGGTTGGAGAGAGAAAGCAAATTGTGAAATCCCGTCCACAGTCAAGTTACACAGCTCTACAGTGTCCTTCACACCATGGATTGATTTATTGATTCCATTTTATAAATAGACTATTATAAAATAAATCTTAGAAGGATACAGGACAAGGTGTTAATAGTCGCTGCTTTTGAATGGGGTGAATATGTGAGTTTTCCCCTTCTATAGATTTTTGTAATTTTTAAAATTTTTAATATGATCATGTACCCCATTTGTCATCATCAAAAATGAATAAAGGTAAGTTTTTCTGTTTGAAAACGACCCACCTGTGTGTAGGATAATGGTAATACTGTTGCTTTCAGGACCCATGTTGGGTCTCCAGGAAAAACAAGTTCATCACATTATTTTAACTCAACCCACGCTGTTTGTCAATGGCAAGATGTGGGCTTAGAAATTTTCTCTATGCTTAGGATTGAAGTCAGCATTTTCTCTTAAGGTCATTAGGTGTTTTCCTTGTGTTTATTGGTCAGGACCTTGGGGAGGGTTCCATCCCTGATAGCCCGGATAATTGTCTCGTGCTTCACCTGAGACCAATGTTGGTCACTTTGCCCCTTCTATTTTTAGATCTGATATTTATAGTGCGTTCTGGAAAGTATTACTTGTTGCAAGGGTGAAGTCGGTTTTGAAATGGGAAAGGAAAGAATGTTTTTAATTAAACCAAGGGAGTAGTAAATTAACCACTGAAGCTTCCAATCATCTACAGATTTATTTCAAGTGATCATGTAAGGCACCCCTTCCCCTTTTTGCTTAGTTGTTTTTGTTGTGTCAGAGTTATGATCACCTGGGTTAAAGAAGAGCTGACGTTCGGGATGAACTAAAGGTAGTTAAAAAATATTTTGAGACCCAGAGAATGGTTTTTCTACTTTAAATATCAATGGACCATTTTTTGGAGATTTCTTTTTATTCTTATTTTGAGAGGATTTTCTTTTGCTCTGTTGGATGTTTTTAATTTATAAAAGAAATGCATGCTTATTGTATAGTGAAACACATACAAAAACAAACTCTGAACCAAAAAAAAAAACCTCAAACTCGTTGCCCTAGAATCAGTTGTGACTCACAGTGATCCTTTAGGACAGAGTAGAACTGCCCCATAGGGTTTCCAAGGAAGTTCTTTACGGAAGCCGACTGCCACGTCTTTCTCCCATGGAGTGGCCAGTGGGCTCAAACCACCCACCTTTCAGCTAGCAGCCGACACCACTTCACCACCTCCGGTTCTGCCTCTACCCATGCCACCTCCTACCAAAGTTAACAGCTGCTGCCGTGGTTCCCAGACTGCACCAAGACCTCCCCCAGGGTGACACAGCAAACTCCTCAGAGGTACTGCAGGACACCTAACGGAGCAGCATCTGCCAGACACCACGTGAACGATCTTCATCATTAGATCACAGAATATCCCCCCCATTGGAAACATCTGTGAAGTTGGGTTTTGGTGGGTGCTGTGATAAAAAGCAAGTGAAATAATAATGTTTTCTTTTTCCAACTGGTACGTGTAATAGGACTGGCGAGGATCCCGCAAATCTGCGAGTGCTCTCTCTGTACAGCCCTCTCCGATCTGGGACTCTGTCCTGCAAACTCAGCCAACCCCCTCCATCTGCAGGGCGAACTAACCCCCTCCATCTGCAGGGCTAACCCCCTCCATCTGCAGGGCTAACCCCCTCCATCTGCAGGGCTAACCCCCTCCATCTGCAGGGCTAACCCCCTCCATCTGCAGGGCAGACCCCCCCATCTGCAGGGCAGGCCCCCTCCACCTGTAAGACTAATCCCTCCATCTCCAGGGCAGACCCCTCCATCTGCAGGGTGGACCCCCCCCATCTACAGGGATAACCCCTCCATCTGCAGGGCAGACCCCTCCATCTGCAGGGCAGACCCTCTCATCTGCAGGGCTAACTCCCCCATCTGCAGGGCTAACCCCTCCATCTGCAGGGCTAATCCCTCCATCTGCAGGGCTAACCCCTCCATCTGCAGGACGCACTCCCCCGTCTGCAGGGCTGACCCCTCTATCTGTAGGGCCAACCTCCCCATCTGAAGGGCTGACCCCTCCATCTACAGGGCTGATCCCTCCATCTGCAGGGCTAACCCCTCCATCTGCAGGACAGACTCCCCCATCTGCAGGGCCAACCCCCCCATCTACAGGGCCAACCCCTCCATCTGCAGGACCCACCACTCCATCTGCAGGGCCCACCACTCCATCTGCAGGGCTGACCCCTCCATCTACAGGCCTGACCCCTCCATCTGTAGGGCAGACCCCTGCCATCTGCAGGGCTAATCCTTCCATCTGCAGGGCTGACCCCTCCATCTGCAGGGTTAACCCCCTAATCTGCAGGGCTAACCCCCCCATCTGCAGGGCAGACTCCTCCATCTGCACAGCTGACACCTCCATCTGCAGGGCTAACCCCCCCATCTGCAGGGCTAACCCCCCTATCTGCAGGGCAGACTCCCTCCATCTGCGGGGCTAACCCCCCATCTGCAGGGCTGACCCCTCCATCTGCAGGGCTAACCTCTCCATCTGCAGGGCGGACCCCCCCCGATCTGCAGGGATCCACCAGGTCTTCTCCCTGTCCTGCAGCCTAGAAGCTCTCCCAGGCCGTGTGCTGGCCCTTGGAGGCCTTCCCTCGCTTGGTCCCCATCTCACAGGGATCACTGTCCTCCCTGCCTAAGGTCCAGTGTCTTGAAATGCACAATTTCATACATTTTTTGTCCGTTTTGTAGTTGTTCCAGGCAGTAGGATAAATCTGCCCTTATTTCTCCATCCTGGCCTGAAGTGGAAGTCTCTGCTTTATTTCCGATAGACAATAAACACCTTTTTCAAACTCCACCCACACAGGTGATCCAGCAGTGGTTATAAAAAACATACTCATCAAAGATTTGGGGTAACTTTATACACCTGGTTGGTGGTAAAGGGCATGGCGTGAGAATGGTTCGGTGTTTATATATGACTGGGAAGTGATAAGCCCTTAACACTGAAGCTTCACTTCTCAGTTTATTTTTATCACATGGGCTGCAACGTATATAGTTGTGCTATCCTAAAGCATGTCTAAACTTTCTCATAATTTACTGCCCCAAAAAACAAGAACATGTGATTAGCAAAGCAAATATAGTGGAATGTTAATGTGAAAATCTAGGTGGTGGCTATGTGGTTATTCACTGTACAATTCTACTTTTTTGCATTTGAAAATTTTCATAATAAAATATTGGACAGTACCTCATTCAGAATCTATGTAAAACTAACCTTTGGCCCAGAGTAAATAACTTGAGAAACTTTCAAAGCCAATGTCATCTTTAAATAGCACTAAACTGAACTGAATTATAACTGTTATAAATTATCACCCACCACGTATACAAAAATTTTCTGTTCTTAAAATAAACTCATACATGTAATTATAAATGACTAGTATGTTTTCATGTTTACCTGAACCAAGGTAGTGTTACACATTTGTTGTGTTAGATGCCACTGAGTCGGCTCCGACTTACAGCAACCGTACATACAACAGAAGGAAACACTCGCCGCCCAGTCCTGCACCATCCTCACTGTTGTTGTTATGCTTGAGCCCATCGTTGCAGCCACTGTGTCAGTTAATTCATTGAGGGGCTCCCTCTTTTTCGCTGACCCTCTGCTTCACCAAGCGTGATGTCCTTCTGCAGGTTTTGATCCCTCCTAATAACATGTCCAAAGTATGTGAGACCAAGACTTGTCATCCTCGCTTCTAATGAGCTCTCTGGCTGTACTTCTTCCACGACAGATTTGTTTGTCCTTCTGGCAGTCCATGGTATATCCACTATTCTTCGTCAACACCATAATTCAAAGGCATCAATTCTTCTTCAGTCTTCCTTATTTATTGTCCAGTTTTCACATGCATATGAGGCAATTAAAAATACCGTGGCTTGGGTCAGATTCACCTTAGTCCTCAAAGTGACATCTTTGCTTTTTAACACTTCAAAGAAGTCTTTTGAAGCACATTTACCCAATGCAATACATAGTTTGATTTCTTGACTGCCTCTTCTGTGGGTATTGATTGTGGATCCAAGTAAAATGAAGTCCTTGACAACTTCAATCTTTTCTCCATTTATTATGATGTTGCTTATTGGTCCAGTTGCAAGGATTTTTGTTTTCTTTACGTTAAGGTGCAATGCATACTGAAGGCTATAGTCTTTGATCTTCATCAGTAAGTCTTCAAGTCCTCTTAACTTTTAGCAAGCAAGGTTGGGTCATCTGCCTATCGCAGGTTGTTAATGAGTCTTCCTCCAATCCTGATGCCCCGTTCTTCTTCATATAGTCCAGCTTCTCGAATTATTTGCTCAGCATACAGATTGAATAAGTATGGTGAAAGGATACAACCCTGATGCACACCTTTCCTGACTTTAAACCATAAGTTTAGTTGTGTGAAATAGTCAGAAGGTTAAAATGTTCCCTTTGAAAAACTGAGACTGAATTTCCTTTATGAAGCATCTACAAAGACTAAAGACTAGTAGGTTGTTATTTCCATGATACTCTGAACTGCTATTTAAGAATATATTTGAGTGTAAAAATAGCAAGTTGTTGAAAATAAGAATTTAACTTGCTTTTTAAATATAGTTCTTTTCTTAAATATCGCATTCTGGTGTCTCTTTGGAGGTATGCCTTCTCTGAAAGCAGCTCTTGGCTCTAGAAAGAGTGTGAGAGAGAAGCCCTTTGTCTACCCACCTCCCAAGGTTGTGGTGCTTGGCATAGCCTGGCCTCAGATGGTCCCCGGGATGTGGCACGGGAAGCAGACACTGAGCAAAGAATCACCCGGCCACCAGCCATGCTGGAGAGAAACGTGATGGAGAACATGTACATCGTGCTGGGGGCCACTTAGGATGGGGCGTCAGGGAGGCCTTCTCTGATGAAATTCCACCACAGCTGAGCTCCAAAGGTATAGTCGGAGATTTTTCACAATTGTCAGGTAATTGGTGCTGCAGGTAGTCAGGTGACTGGTAGGTGCTTTTCCCAAGAAGGGTCATTTACTCTCAGCCATGGATGAGGACCTACTAGGGGCATGCACTGCAGGAGGCCCCAGGGCCTCAGTGACTGGGGGCAGAGCTTATATCTCAGGGAGGAAGCTGACTTTACAAATGAGAAGAGGGACAGTGTTTCCCTCTAAGATTGCCACCAGGACTTCTGCTATTCCACGTGAATTTTAAGTTCATTGAGTTTGTCAAAAAATCCAATTAGAGTTATGTATACGGGTACTGTTAAGCTTATAGATTTACGGATTGTGGGGAATTTACATCTTCGTACTACGAAATCATCCCTCACAGGAAACTGGAAATTCCTCCACTGTCTGGTTGCTCTTCATTTCCCTTCGTTCATATTTTTATGCTTTCCTAATTAAGGCCTTGTAACTTGGTCATTAATTCCTAAGTGCTTTACGGTTTTTGTATGCAGGGTCTCCCTGTCTATTTTTTCTCGGTGCTTATTGTTGGAAACCCTGGTGGCATAGTGGTTAAGAGCTACGGCTGCTAACCAAAATGTTGGCAGTTCGAATCCACCAGGCGCTCCTTGGAAACTGTGGGGCAGCTCTACTCTGTCCTATAGGGTCGCTATGAGTTGGAATCGACTCGATGGCAACGGGTTTGGTTTTGGTTTTTTTTTTGTTGTTGTTGCTAGAGAGATTGTTGCTGTTAGTTTTTGTATTTTTTGTTTTTGTAGTGGTGGTCCAGCTGTGATGGCTTGCCCCTTACCTCTTGGTTTTTCCAGGTAGATTATCATATTATCTGAAATTACAATTTTGTATTTTAAAAAATGTTGTTGCAGCCCTCCCCCCAACCCCCAGTGTCCCTCTTTAGCAGTGTGACCCTGACAATGTGTAGTCTCCACTCCCGAGGAGGACCGGGCTGCAGCCCCTATCACTGTTGTAAATCATGCTCACACGAGGAAGGCAGAGGGAGTGACCTTCAGGGGTTTGAACAGAGAACCGTGAATAGTCAAATCCTTCTTTCCTCGCTGCCTCTGTCATTAGAGTTTCGGGTTCGTTTTTGGAGTGTATGTCTTCATATCTCAACATCTTCATATGCTATACTGTACTGCCGTTCTGCCACCACGCTAGGAAGACCAAAGAACTGATGCCTTTGAATTATGGTGTTGGCGAAGAATATTGAGTATACCACGGGACTGCCAGAAGAATGAACAAACCTGTCTTGGAAGAAGTACAGCCAGAAAACTCCTTAGAAGCAAGATGGTGAGACTTTATCTCACGTACTTTGGATGTGTTATCAGGAGGGACCAGTCCCTGGAGAAGGACTTCATGCTTTGTAAAGTGGAGGGTCAGCGAAAAAGAGGAAGACCCTCAAGAAAATGGATTGACACAGTGGCTGCAGCAATGGGCTCAGGCATAACAATTGTGAGATGGGCGCAGGACCCGTCAGTGTTTCATTCTGTTGTGCATAGATAGGGTCGCTATGAGTTGGAACCAACTTGGCAGTGCCTAACAACAATACGAACAGCAACGTCATCCACTAGCAACAAATGTCACAGGCATAGGAAGCAGTTGCCCTCAAGTTGGCTTCAACTCGTGGCGACCTTATGCACGACAGGGAAGGCTGCATGGTATTGCCGAATTGAAGATTTTCCACGCAGTTGCTTCTCAAGCTGTTCGGTTTACAACTGGTTTAGTAGAGTCAGTGCTTTGGCAGAAGCGCGTCTCAGGGCTGGTTTAAGTACCAAGAGTGGGGCTGTCAGGGCAGCGAAAGGTAGAACTTTGTGAACCCCAGGCGCGTGCACACACGCAGGCATGCAGCCATTGTCCTGAGGGGTAGGAGAAGCAACCGCAGATATTTGGAAAACGCTGGGTAATGGTAACTGTTTATGCACAGTCATTTTCCATTTAAAAAGTGCTTCTGCGTACATTTTATGTGGTGCTAACAACAGCCCAGCCCAAAGAAGGGGTTTACTCCTTTCCACAGATGAGAAAACCAAGGCCAGGCAGGCCTTCTAGCCTCAGAGCACGGGGGAGCTGGCTCCCCACTGTGCCATGCTGCCATTCTCTGTGTAACACGTCCCTGCTTGTGCACTCGGAGTCTGTGTATTTCAGTGGCGAGATTACAGTGAGTCTGCATGATCCACAGGAGAGCTGACATTTAGACGACAGTAGAAGCAGCATCCCCTGGTTTCCATCGTATGACGTTGATAGAGGGGTATCATCCGTGGTTTCTCAGGAAACCCCAACTCACCTGACCCCTGAAGCTTTTGTGCCAAGAAACGTTGCTAGATTAGAATAACTTGAGATATAATGCTCTTTGCCTTCTACTCTTTTTCAAACATTAGTTTTTAGGATAGTTAACCTTTTCTCAAGATGAGCACTGAATCAGTGCAATGCAACGTGGTGGGGAAGGACAGGGGTAGAAATGATGGACGAGATGTTCTTGATATGTGTGAGAGACAACATTTTATCAGTTAGAGTTGACCAATAACGAAACCTTCTGGGTCAGGGATGCTGAAAGGGGGATTTATACATCAGGACCAGGTTGGTCAGCCTCCTGGCTTTGGTGACCTTGTCAGGACATGAGGTGGGCACGTTGCTGGACAGACTGGACCCTGTGCAGTGGGTCTTTGACCTGAAGGTACAGTCAGTACCTGGACTAGTAGCAGACTGTAACCAGCTTATTAAGGAGTCCCAGTGAACTGGGGTATACTGTATCTCTTCAATAATTGCCTTTAACCATGATCTCATGCATCTTCGTTTTTCCACCCCGAGATACATCTCAGACAAATTTCTTAACCTTTTCATCATCTCTAATAGAAGTCCAGTTTAAAGCTTTAATCTCAGGCGCTCTCAGAATCTCACCTGCTCCTCTCCCCAGGCAGCTTGGCTGTGTTTGCCTTGGACACCACCTAGGTAGTGTCTAATTGTCGTTATAGAGCTGAGGTTCATTGTCCATGTCAGATGTTTTGATTTCATGCTTTGGGGAGTGGTGGGTCACCCATCTATAAGTCAGTGACCAGAGCTCAGTCCTGTAACTGGTATGTGGTAACTGCATAAACTGATCATATTTAAACTTATGACAGAAGAAAAATTGGTTATAAATTGATGATGCAGAAAAACTTAACTTTTTAATCACTAATACACCAGTGTATGTTTTGCTTTATTTTGAGATCTCAGTTCTCATATTAACCACGTAGGCATTAAAATGTATCTTTGCTCCAGGGAATCCTCCATGTTATGTAGAAAGTATCTGTTATAAAGAACATTGATGTTTATAAGTTGGAAGTAAAGGAGCCTGGGATAGGGAGGGTGGCAAGGGCAGCGTAAAGGCGGAGACAGGAAAGGAGTGTGAGTCGTATGAAAGAATCACCCAAACTCCAGAGAAATTTCTTATTCCTGCATCATTTCCTTCTAAGTCCACAGGGGCTCCTTCACCTTCCAGTCTCCGGGCACATACCCAGGCTTTCAATCCATGTGTTCACTCCTTCCTGGCATGCAGTCCTTTATAGAAACTCAGGGCAATGATGGTCCGGTGGTATAAGTCTCGCCTTCCGTGTGGGAGAGACGCAGGCTCGATTCCCACCCCACGTACCTGATGCCCAGCCACCACCCATCTGCCAGTGGAGGCTTGCGTGTTGCTGTGATGCTGAACAGGTTTCAGCTGAGTTTCTAGACTAAGACTAAGAAGAAGGGCCTGGCAATCTACTCCCAAAATTCAACCAAAGAAAACCCAGTGTATCACCACAGTCCAGTCCCAGTATACAGGGGCTTGGCGTGAGTCACGGGCCAACGTCCCAGTATACAGGGGCTTGGCGTGAGTCACGGGCCAACGTCCCAGTATACAGGGGCTTGCCGTGAGTCACGGGCCAACGTCCCAGTGTACAGGGGCTTGGCGTGAGTCACGGGCCAACGTCGCAGTATACAGGGGCTTGCTGTGAGTCACGGGCCAACCCGAAGGCAACTGACAACAACGTGAGAACTCAGAGCTGCCCCGCTTGACCGTTGCTCCCTCGTGGGGGTTGACTGTGTAGGATATCTGCGTCCCGTGTCACCCAAGGCTCCCCAGCCCCATGTGGCATTTGTCATGTTCTCACCACTTTCAATGGTGAGAAATCTCAGCTGTTTACTTCGTTATCTCACCCTTTCCTTACTAGCACATTGGGCATTTTTCTTGCTTTTGCACATACTGAGCGTAATGAAAGTCCCCGGCAGTCACTGCTACCCCTACCACGTGTGTGGTGTGGCCGCCTATGCAGGGGGGCCGCTTCCTGCTGCCACGTCTGAACTTTGAGAACAGGAGTGGGCCAGATGACCACATGACAGAGGGGTCACTAGAGTCACTTAAGACCTTTGCAGTGTTTCCTGTGCCTGTGTTAAATGTCTTGATTGTAATTATGGAATATGTGGATTTTTAGTTTGCAGTTAACATGTTTCGAACATTACCACCTTCCTCTAATCCTACGGGAGCAGAATTTGACCCAGAGGAAGATGAGCCAACGTTAGAAGCAGCCTGGCCTCATCTACAGGTACAAACAGGACGGTTGGGTTCATGGGGCTTCTTCTATAAAGCAGGTGCCTGGGCCCTCGGCCCCCCTTCAGCCGGTCACGTGGACTTCTGGTCTCTAGTGGCCGTGGACCTTTTAAACCTATAAATGCAAGAGAAGAGTTTTGGCAGAAGAGTGAAGCTTTCATGGGTTTTGTTTATATGTTTGTCTGAACACTTTGCACGAACTTCTGAGATGTGGAATGGTCCACGTCCTGCCATTTCGTTGGTAGCCATTGAATCCAGGCCCAGAGGACTTCCATGGAATTGCCTCACAGTTCTCGGCACTCAGATTTCATGGATCCCCACAATGCTCCCCAGAACTCACATGCTGGCTGCCGCCTTTACAGAAGCATTTTTCCGGCCAACCAGAGAGGGGAAGGCTGGCTGGTTAGGACGCCTATGTGGAGGCAGTGTGAGCAAGCATGCCAGCATGCTCGAGTGGGGGACTGGGTCAGCCCTGGGAGGGGGCTGAAGAGGCAAAGAGATGGGGAGGGGATGAGATGGTGGGACCAACAAGAACGTGGGAATATCTCGGTAAGAAAACATTTTCCACCCACAGTATTTTGGGGTCACTACGTAAAACATGTCAGGTGTGCAGAGATACCTGACCCCACACATTAGCAAGGCGGGGGACTGGTCTTGCTCCAGGTGATTGGGGTGCAGCGTCTGCATCCTACCAGCCTTCCTGCCCAGCAGGCCCAGCTTCCTCTCCATGCCACACACTGCAGGACACTCTCAGGTGCCAGGCTGCAAGTCCCACCCGGAGTCAGGTCTCTGCCCCGTTGTGGCCACTGAGTGTATGTGGTCTCCCGTTGGTGTGGTTTAGCACTGGTGACATCAGCCGTGGAAATAATTTTGTTTAAATGGTAGTTGAGGGCATAGTCTGTGGTTCTTAGCGAAATAAAATAACTACTGTCTGTCAATTATAATTAAATTAAGTCATGTAATTTAGCATTAGTTCTGTAGATTTATGGCTTTTTTTTAAAAGGCTAATATTTGCAGTCAAATAAAGATTCAATTCATGGTAGATTTTAATTTGCATTTAATGAAACACCATGTTATTTGTCTCATTGTGGTTTTTTTTCTTTTCCTTCCAGCTTGTTTATGAATTTTTCTTAAGATTTTTAGAGTCTCCAGATTTCCAACCTAATATAGCGAAGAAATATATCGACCAGAAGTTTGTATTGCAGGTAAAGTACAAATTAACCAGCGCAGTAGAAGCCCTGACCAACAGGGTAAACTGAGTCACTAAGTGTCTTTTTCTTCTTGAAGCTTTTAGAACTCTTTGACAGTGAAGATCCTCGGGAGAGGGATTTTCTCAAAACTACCCTCCACAGAATCTATGGAAAATTCTTAGGCTTAAGAGCTTACATCAGAAAACAGATAAATAATATATTTTATAGGTAAGTCTGCACGTGGATAGCGTTTATCTCTTTGCGTGATGTTGTCCGCACGTGGATAGTGTTTGTCTGCGTGGTGATGTCCGCATGTGGATGGCGTTTATCTGTCTGCGTGATGTCTGCACGTGGATGGCATTTATCTGCCTGCGTGTTGATATCTGCACGTGGATGGCGTTTATCTGTTTGCATGGCGATGTCTGCACGTGGATGGAATTTATCTGCCTGCGTGATGATGTCCGCACATGGATGGCGTTTATCTGTCTGCGTGGTGATGTCCACATGGGGATGGCATTTATCTGTCTGTGTAATGATGTCTGCACGTGGATGACATTTATCTGTTTGCGTGATGATGTCCACATGTGGATGGCATTTATCTATCTGCGTGGTGATGTCCACATGTGAATGGCGTTTATCTGTCTGCGTGGTGATGTCCACATGTGGATGGCGTTTATCTGTTTGCGTGATGATGTCCACATGTGGATGGCATTTATCTGTTTGTGTGGCAGTGTCTGCATGTGGATGGCATTAATCTGTCTGCATGATGATGTCCACATTTAGATGGCGTTTATCTGCGTGGTGATGTCCATGTGTGGATGGCGTTTGCATGGTGATGTCCACATGTGGATGGTGTTTATCTGTTTGCGTGATGATGTCCACATTTAGATGGCGTTTATCTGTCTGCGTGATGATGTCCACATGTGGATGGCGTTTATCTGTCTTCATGGTGATCTCTGCACGTGGATAGCGTTTATCTGTTTGCATGGTGATGTTCATTTTAACACCAGTACTCCCCCACCTTGTCATTTTCTTTGACTCCGATTAAGGGCCAGTAATGTTTTCTTAGGAACCCTGGTGGTGCAGTGATTAAGCGCTTGGCTGCTAACCGAAAGGCTGGCAGTTGGGATCCACCAGCTACTCCTTGAGAGAAAGATATAGTGGTCTGCTTCTGTAAAGATCACATCCTTGGAAACCCTATGGGGCAGTTCTTCTCTGTCTGATGGGGTTGCTATGAATTGGAATCGACTGAAAAGCAATGGGTTAATATTTTCTTGAGTAGCCTCATTGTCCTGTACAGGGGACCCCAGTTGACACATACTTCTCAGTGCCAGATTGGGGATGGCCTGCTTCCCTTCCTCTCCTGCCTCCCTCCCTCCCAGCACCACCTTCTCTGCCAGCTGTGAAGACCTTCCTCCCTCCTCTGACTCCTTCTTGATTCTCCCCCCAAGAGCTGCTCTGGAAGAGCCCAGCTCCTCACCACACGTCCTTCCCTTGCTCAGTTTTCTTCTGAAATGGCCACTTAACCTGAGTGTGGTTCCCTCTGAAATGTATGGACTGATTCTGTCCAAATCCAACTTCCTCATTCCACCTGGGCCTCCCTGCACTCTTCCCCATTGCATGCCTGTGACAGAAGGAAGAGGTGAGGGGTGATGTAATTAATCTTTAGGAAATCTCAGATCTCGAAACTCACACTAGAGACTGGAAGAGCCCTGAGGGGTGCAGAAGTGCCCACCTGGTCAGAAGGTGGGGGGCAGTACTGTGTGTCCAGTGCTGTGTGGGGAGCACTGAGGGATACAGGGGCGTCCACTGCCTGGTCAGGAGGTGGGGGCAGGGCTACATATCTAGCACTATGTGGGGAGCCCTGAGGGGTACAGGGGTGCTTACTGCCTGGTCAGGAGGTAGAGGCGAGGCTGTGTGCCCAGCACCATGTGGGGAGCCCTGAGGGGTACAGGGGCGCCCACTACCTGGTCAGGAGGTGGGGGCAGGGCTGTGTGTCCAATGCCGCGTGCATGTCCAGGCTGCAGAGCTGATGACCCAGAAGGTGACCTCAAAGGTTGTTCTATTTGGGTTCACCATGAAGCAGGTTGCAGCCTCATGGCTCACAGAACATTCCACAACATTCCAAGTGTAATATGTAGTATTTACTTTGATCCTTCCTACACTCTCACTGCCCCCCGCCCTATCCCGCCCCACTCTTCCCCCCCCCCCACCGAAAATCCATCCCTCACCAAGTCTTGTTGGCTTTGTAGTCCTAACTTGTCTCTGATCCACCAACACTGCTCCGTTCCTCCCGCTGCCCTGAGTCACACATGAGGGCTTCTGTCCTGCTGCCCTTGAATAAACAGGCAGGACCCTCACGCTCCCACAGGTGCCAGCTGGCCTCAGGGCTCCAGCCACCTCCAGGTCTTGGCCACTGCTGCCTCATCCTCCCAGAAAGTCAGTTTCCACCATCCCTTCTCCACCTCCTAAGCCTCGGAAACATCACTTCCTCAGGAAGCCTCCTGGGCTTGGTGGGTGGTGTCAGGTCCCCCAGAGGGCAGGGGTCCTTTTTGGCTGTTTTATCGCCACATCCCAGGGCCAGCTTAGCACCCAGCCCATGGTGGGCTCCCGAACCAGTGTCAAGGAGTGAAACTGGTCACGTCCACCTTGTGTGTCCTAGGATGCGCTCCACACCAGCAGTGTGCTCTGTACTCTCCCACAGGCTCCTGCCTCCCTGAGGCTGAGGAGTGGCAAACCTGACAGCGATGGGACAGCGTGATAGCATGCCCTGTAAAACCAGAACACAGCAGGTTCCATGTAGCCTGGCTTCAGCATGTCTCTTACAGCCCTCTGCCTGCGTGTGGTGACGGCAAGGCTGTCCCTCCCTTCTTACCTGGCTGCCATGACCAAGCAAGGGGAAATAAAGGGGGAATGAGGTGGAGGTGGGGGATGGAGGGACATGCCAAGACCTCCAGGCTCCTGGGATTCCCGAACCAGCTTCTCTCGCTTGCTGCCAGCCTGGTAGGCAGTGGTGGCCGCCTCCCTCTCCTGGCTCCCCCACAGTTACAGGGGCATAATTCCTTTCCCTTAGCTTCACACTTGTGCCAGCACTCGGTGTCAGGGCCTTTCATTTGTGTGTGGCTTTTCTCTGAACTCTGTCCAAATTTCCATATCGCATTTACATCATGGAGCCCAGGGCTGCCCCACCAGGCCCAACGGACTTGCTGTAGCCAGAGGGTGACATCATGCTTTGAGATGCGGTCTTCCTGTTTTACGTTTCTTGGTGTCACACTTCCCTTTTAGCAAGATTGCTGCTTGGCTGCTGTACTTATCAAAACTTACTATGCATTATTCAAACATCATCAAACAGGTATGATTTAATTTCCAGCCTTTAAGGCCTAAAATTAAAGTACTACCTAATGTTGGAGCCCTGGTGGTACACTGGTTAAGAGCTAAGGCTGCTAACTAAAAGGTCAGCAGTTCTAGTCCACCATCTGCTCCTTGGAAACCCTGTGGGGCAGCTCTACTCTGCCCTATAGGGGCGACTGTGAGTCGGAATCAACTCATCGCCAACAGGTTTGATTTTTCTTAATGTGGGCTTTTCCTTTGACACATAGGTTTTGTTCAGATCACAGAGTCATAAGTCTGTTGAACACCTGCAATAAAAGAAGTAGGACATGTCTCATATCTTAAAGAACCTTAATAACTAAAACACTTGGAGAAATTATTATTCGGAAGTTGTTGCACACAATTTAGTGTGCCCTGCAACTCCCTAAGGAGAAACTCCCGGCACTGTGTGAGGCAGTGTGGTATTTTTGTTCTGTTTTTAGTAATCTTTCTATAATTACCTTTCCTGATATATGCAATCAAAAGTAAGTGTATTATTTATATCCCATTATTTGTTGGAGTCTTCACTCTTCTACACTCCCCGCCCCATTTCATGTGAGAGAAAAATCGGGAGAAAGATTTTACGAGGTGTACTCAGTTGATCTAGTTCTATGGAACGTGACTGTAACTTGTCAGAAGAAGGGTATTTCAAAAGTGTTTGGTTCAACTTACTAAAAATGTTAGTCTGAAGTTCCTGTTTACTTGTATACTTTCTCATTCTAATCAGCTTTTTTTAATGTGAATTAAACAGTACTTCAAATAACTCGTGATGCCTGTTTTGGCGAACAGTTCTGGTAGTTAGTTGTGGCGACTAACCCGAAGTTAGTGGAACAAGCTAGAACTGTATTTCAGTTATCTTAAGCTGCATAACAAGCAACCTCACAACTTAAGTAGCTTAAAAAAACGACAGCTTATCATTTCTCACAGTTCTGCAATCAGGACTGGGCTTGCTGGGAGGTTCGTCTGCTCTGTGTGGTGTGCACCAAGCCTGGGATGTCCACGGTGGCTCCTCAACTCCTGTATCTGCCTCAGCGGGGCCGTCTGGGACCGCTGGGTGCTGCCCAGCTCTGTCTCTCCACATGGCCTCTCTGTGTGATGAGCTTGGGCTCCCTCACAGCATGGAGGCCCCTGGGTAGTCCGCCTTCAGATAGGGCACAGCTGGCTTCCTGGAGGGGAGAATGGAAGTTGCTAGTCCTTTTCAAGACTTGCCAGAAACTGGTACAGAGTCACTCCCTTTGGTCAAAGCAATTCACGAGGACAGCCCAGATTCAGAGGGAGCTGACTTCCCTCTACACCCCTTGCCCCATTTTTTAGAAATCTGTCAAAGTCCCTCAGGGTCCAGTCCGAGCATTGGTCACTCCATGAGCTCTGGTCCTTTGGGAACACAGGAAGCTTAAACCAGTCCTCAGGTGTGCTGCACACTTTATGGATGTTTGGCCTCTGCTTGAACTTAAGGTCACTCATATTCCATTTGTCTCAGACAAGGACAGTGAAATTCCAGAGTCGACACTTTTTAATCATTGTATGCTTTTTTTTTTTTTGCTGAGAGCTGTCTCTAAAATGAGTTTTCATCTGACAGGGGGCCTCTTCCCCTACACCACTCTGACTTCCTTCCTTTCTACTGAGCACCAGGCTTTCTGCGTGTGGTCACTTAGACCAGCACCAGGCAGCAAGGATGTAGGTGTGAGTGGGCCCTGGGCTTCTGTGGGAGCCCTTCCAGGGAGGGACCCTGCTCCGTCTTGTTGTCCCAGTTCATTCAGCAGACAAGCAGACGTGTGTAAGCACAAAACAGGTGCCAGGCTGTGCCCTAGCCTTGGGAGCACGGTGACAATGAGTCCTTGTCCCCATCATCAAGGTGCCCCTGACTGGAGGGAGCCCAGCTGATACGGCTGGGTGAGGGTGCTCCAGGGGCTATTGTAGACACACAGACATAGTGGGCATGGTGAGGAGAGACCCTCAAACAGTGAGCACGGCAGGGAGAGACCCTCAGACAGTAGACACGGCGGGGAGAGACTCCCAGAGGTCAGGGCTGTGCCAGCTTGAGGTTGAGGAAGGTGGCCCTTGCTGCAGTGGGAGAGGATTCAGGGTTATCAGTGGGCATGGGGGAACTGGGGAGGTAGGCAAGCAGTGGCCTGAATGGGATGAAAAAGGATGGCCCACAAGGAAATAATGCCGACCCCCTGCCAGGTACTGTGCTCAAATTTGGAGACTTTAAAATTGGGTGAGACACTCAGATTGAAATGTGGCAAAAATGAGATGGGTTGGTGGGTAGGCAGAGGGATGGGCAGGTGGGTGTGTATGTGATGGAGCAAATAGAGCCAGCTGTTACCTATAGAATCCAGGTGGTCAGAATTTGGGCATTTTCACTGTAAAATTCTTTCAGCTTTTCTGTGTGTTTAAAAATTTTCAAAATGTTGGAAAAAATCTTGAGCCGGATAAATACTCTGCCCTCACGGTATTTGCGTGCCCAGGAGCCCTCGAGGTGTCTCCGTGCCCAGGGTTCGAGGAGTTTCTTCGGTTCATGACGGGCCGCCGGTGGGTGACAATGAGCAGCAGCCCGTGGTGATTGCGTTGACACGTAGATGTGCTAATTACCTCTCCTTATTTTTTATTGTGCTTATTATTCTTTCCTCCTAAAAGCACTGTTTTCTTATCCAGAGAGTTTTAATGTTTCCAGCTGTTATTTCTGTGTCTGATTGACAAATTGTTTTCTCTAGGTTTATTTATGAAACAGAGCATCACAATGGCATAGCAGAATTACTGGAAATATTGGGAAGGTAAGTCACTGTGTTGGTGGTGGTGAATGACTTCCAGATGGAATTTATACCAGAAGGTTCCAGTTCATTTAGTTCAACCACACGCCTCCCCAAAACAGGCCATGTAAACCATTCTCTAAAAGAATTTAAATAAGGTATTGGTGAATAGAAGAAGCCAGGCAGCTCTGGATTAGGACATGGGAAGAGACAAGTCTCTCCAGTCTGTACGGTTCATGTGTAGATTCTGCTTCATATACCTCAGTCTCATTACTATGGAAACACAACTTCAATTATTTCTTCAAGAGCAGTGTTATAAATAGTAACATAAGCAGGTTTATACTAGAAGCTTCTAGAAGAATAGATCACGATTGCATGTTTAGGGCATTGTATAAATGCTAATATGTCGAAGTGCTTTGGTTTTATATATATTTTCGTACGTACACTTATAAAATAATTAACATTTCAAAGTTTTCATCAGTTTAATCCAGGTAAAGTTCTTGCTTGCTATTATGTTTTAAAACTCAATGACCCATTAATATAGAAATTGTTAAATGGGATCGTAACCTGCTCTGTAAACTCTGACTGAAAACACAATAAAATATTATTTAAAAAAAAAAAAAACTCAACAACCGCTAGATTTTGAATTTGACTTCCTAACCCAGTGTTCCAGAGAGCCTCGAGGGTTCCCGTGGCCAGACAAGCTGGGAAATGGCTCTTGTCCTGTGCCTTTCTTGGGGGGGTCAGTGTGCATTTGCAGGTAAAGGCACCCAGAAACCCTGCAGCAGGGAGACCTGTGCACTTTTGTTTAGTCTAGAGGCTCCCAAAATGGCTTGAACACAAAAATCTTTCCTCCAGGAGCACTGTTACTATCTGGTAGCCCTGGGGTCCCACCCCATAGCTCTGAGGAAAACTGCTGTCACTGTTTAGATGGGGTTTGAAGCACGTCGGTCCCCATGGGAGCTGTGCTCTGACCACGCTGTGTCAGCCCCTTCTCACTGGGCACCTCTATAGGGCAGCGTGGTGAGCGGTGGAGGCAGCACACCCTGTCTTCCTGTGTGATGGGCCGAGAACTTACCGCTCTTGGCTTCTGCCTCCTCATCTGTAAAATGGGAAAGGCAGTCCCGTGTGCTTGTCTGGTGCTGCGAGGACCTCTGAAGTGCTAGATGCAGCCTGTCCTCTGCGAGGGCACCCGAGTTCCTCCCACAAGTATGGTTTGTTGTTTCTCTGTTCTTTCAGAACAGTTATTTTGTTTTGGGTTTTCTCCCGTGTGAGTGAGCACGTCATCCTGACAGGCCACTTAAGACTAACCCTACCTGCAGCGCCCCCTGAGCTCGGGGCCGAATGGGTAATGGAGGGACAGCTAGAAACGGCTTTGGCTGTTTGTGAACCTCTCAGTGTAACTCAGTGTTTGAGACAGACACTTCAGTTGAGAGGCTGGAAGTAGGACCCCTCTCAGTGCAGAAGAGAAGAGCTTTCTTGTGGATGTTGAGCTAACGCCCATCCTGCTCACATTCAGCCTTGCCTCTGGCAGCACTAGAATCCTGTGCCCGAGTCAGGCAGGGCAAGGCCCAAGGGAGGGTGACTCAAGGGGGCATGGGGACACAGGGGCCAGGCCCACCCAGCCGCCCAATCTCTGTGGCCCTGAGAAGGGAGAAGGAGGGGTTTTTGTCCCCAGAGGCTTCGCTCTTGGGCCAGTCTCCTGCTGTTCTGGTTATAAGCCTGTAAACCCAGAATTTTAAACTTGTAGTTACAAAGAGAAAAAATGACTGTGCTTCCTTGGAGGAATTTAGTTTGTTTTTTGGGTTTTTTTTTTTTCTACTGGTATCTTCCTCTTCACTGAAGCACACTCTGCCTGCTGATTTTCAGAAACAAAAAACTGAAAGAAAAGCAACAAAGTATTTGTTTTAATTCTGAAATTTGTAAATATTAAAACTCTGTGTAAATGCTTTTTTTCACAGTATAATTAATGGATTTGCCTTACCACTGAAAGAAGAGCACAAGATTTTCTTATTGAAGGTGTTACTACCTTTGCACAAAGTGAAGTCTCTGAGTGTCTACCACCCACAGGTAACGGGGTCCCTGATTATGTCACATAGCTGAGGTCACTCGTCCACACTCACATCTTCATTCGAATGTTATGAAACACAAGATACCGGATCCCAGCCCTTTAACCAGGAGTGGTTTCTTTTTTACATCACATTACCGATTTAGGTAACAAGGTTCTGATAATAATTTAAGGGTTAAAGGAGATAAAGAGAGATTCCTTTTAAGAAATTCAGACAAATCTCTGGAATACAGAATTTTAGAATTCGTTTTAGCGTCGAGAATGGAGTGGCTGACTAAGAAAGGAATCAGGGAAGACTTCTTGGAGGAGAGTGTTCTGTGGTGTGACATAAAATCTAGTGCCTTACAGAACAAGGCCTGTGCGCATGGCCCATGGAATGGCTGACGAAAAAGTGCTTTAAAAAATGTTTATGTGGCTGTGGGGTTTTTTAAATTTTGTGGAAATATAACTACAGTTATATTTTTTAAATTGACCAATAAGTAGATATAACCAGTTAGTTGGCTGCACATACTGTATTTTTTTTGCAAATAACATGCCTCCACGTGTAACACACAGCATAGCACACTTACAAAAACAGCGAGGGGGGATTGAGCAGTGGGCCCAAAACATATAATGCGCACGTTATTTGTATAAAAATACAGTACCTTGCCGATTTGGTTTTTCTTTCGCTCCTGTTCGTGTGCATAGGCAGAACTTAAACTATGCTGCTTGCAGCACCCTGTTGACTTGGGGGCGGCCCTCCCCTCAGCTGCAGCCAGTGTGCTGCTTTCACTCTCAGTTGTCACGGGACTCAGGACCAGGTGGGCCACCCAGTGAGTAAGTGCCACACTTTGGAAGTCCACAGCATGGGAAAAACTACAGACAGCATGGTCATTGGTGGACTCTAATGGCATCAGCTTCCTGGGGAATATTTGTATTTTATGTGGAGTGTTTTCTCCGATGGCTGTTACCCAGTGACGTCTCTCTATCCAGCCAGGTTGCTGTTATATTAATTGTTTGACAGCAGAATGAGCAGTTCATAGATTTAAGATGGAGCCAGATTTTAAGTTGGTTTTTCCCACCCAGTAAATTACGTGTTCATTACAACCTCCAAAAGGGCCACAAGTAAAAGCCCCACCCCCCCAGCCCCCAGTATCACACCTGGGCTGACTTGTTGCTATCAATTTAAAAGACTATTTCTTGATTTTTTTTTTTTTAGTTCTCTGATCTACCATCAGCAATTAATGGGGGAAGAATTGTCTTTTGAGCACTGGACTCCCGAGACCCCCTCCCTGAGAGCTCCCCTCGGAGCCTCATGCAGGGGAGGCAGGGGGCACACCTGGAGTCGGTGCAGCTTGCCTGGGCCCAGTGGCCGCCCCGTTCATGTGTCACCACGGGCACACTAGGAGAACTACAGCAACATGTTGGTGTTAGCGTGAAGGGCTAATCCTCTTCTCCTTCTCTCTAGCTGGCATACTGTGTCGTGCAGTTTCTGGAAAAGGACAGCACCCTCACTGAACCAGTAAGTGTCCTCTCACCGGTCAGGTCCTGATGGTGAGGACAGCTACCTTGTAAAACAGGTGTTTACTAAATGCAAACATAGCAGTGTGTGCTTTCCAAATTGCCGTTAACACGGCTTTTTTATTCTAGTGTCACTTATAATGCTAGTAAACAGACTAATTTCAATCTGTTAATAGGTTTTCAAAGTTCTATAACCTTAATTAAAAGTTCCTATACTAAATAGGGTAGCATCAAAATAAATAAAATAAAAATCTTTGAAAAATAGAAAGGGAAATGAATAGAAACAAAATAATAGCAGATGTTAACTTAGCTCATGTCAGACTTAGTAGCCCTCCCTGCCAGATGGATGTGGATGCTGTGAATAATAAAATAACCTCTACACCCTCAAAACGGCAAATTCATCTCTTTTTCAAGGTGCTATGAAACATTTATAAAAAATTCATGTTGACAGCAAAGAAAATACAAACCGATTTCAAAAACCAGAAATCATACCCGTCGCTTTGCTTGATCCCAGTGCAGTGAAACCACCCATTAAAGGCAAAAATGTAAACACAAAGCCTGACTCTTTAAACCTTAAACTCCTCTTTAAACAACTGCTATGTCAAAGAGGAAACCAAAACTGAAATGGAGAGCTGTGCTGCCCAGTCTGGTTGCCACTGGCCACGCATGGCCATTGAGCAGTGAAATGTGGTCATCTGAGAGGAGGTGTGCTCTGAGTGTAAACCACACACTGGATTTCAAACGCAACTCACTGCCGTTGAGGTGAGTCTGACTCACAGCGACCCTATAGGACAGAGTAGAACTGCCCTGTAGGGTTTCCAAGGCTGTAATCTTTACGGAAGCAGAATGCCACATCTTTCTCCCATGCAGCAGCTGGTGGGTTCGAGCCACCAACCTTTTGTTTAGCAGCTAAGCGCTAACCAGGGCTCCCTTCAAGGACTCAGTTTGAAAAAAAATAATAATAATGTAAAATCACTCAATAATTTTTAATAGATTATGTGTTAAAATAATATTTTGGATATACTAGGTTAAATAAAATTTGTTACTAAAATTAATGTCACCCGTTTATTTTTTAATCTGGCTACTATAAAATTGAAAATTACATGTTGGATCACGTTATTTAAAAAAAAAAACAACAGCTCCTTTGTTGCCGTGTTCATTTCACGTGATAAGATTTCCATCATACCTTACTGTACATCACTCCTTTGCACGCAAAGCTCTTGAAGGATTGCACCCACTAAATCCATGTGCATTTTAACACTTTCCTGTCGGCTTGGTGTGACGACTTCAGTCAGCGGAGTGGTAGTGAGAGTCTGCAATGCTTGTCCTACTAACAAGATTTTACTGTCTTGAAAATCCTTTCCGAGGGAAGAGTGTAACTATTTTATGATCGCTGCATCATAATTAAATGTTAGGTTGCTGCCAGTTAATGTTTAAATTTCTAATTTTCTTCTCATTTTGTCTTTATTAAAAATAAAAAGGCTGTTGTAGCCTAGGTAACAGTCAGATGTGTCAGGTACCAGTTACAAGTTTCAGTACTCTTTTAGCAGGTACCCTTAGAGTAGTAGCCACACCTCCTGGGCAGCAACCACCCGTCAGTCAGTGGAGATTTGCACGTTGCCGGGATGCTGAACAGGTTTCAGTGGAGCTTCTAGACCAAGATGGACTAGAAAGAAAGGCCCAGAGAGCTGCTTCCGAAAATCAGCCAGTGAAAACCCTGTGAATCACGATGGTCTGATCAGCAGCCGGGTTGGGATGGCGCAGGACAAGGCGGCAGCATTTCATTCCTCTGTGCGTGGGGTCCCCACGAGCTGGGGGCCAACGCGACAGCAGCTATCAACAGCATAAAAGCAGGAAAGGTTACCTGAGTCCTTTCTGCCCTTCGGGGATCTGTTCCAGTTTTCCCGTGAGATTGTAATGTTTACAGTGAAAATACATGAGAGGTTATTAATACTAAATTTTTGAGTTATCTGGCCTCTGATGCCTACTTTCTTTGAAGCTTGTAAGTTTTGTATATGGACACCCCACCACATGTCACGTATGGAATTCCAGTGAGGTCAGGAAGAACGTTTGGTCACACCCCCAGAGGCTGACTCCACCAGCCCTTACAGGGCCCGCCCCCCACTTGTACTCCCCCCAGTGGGGTCTGCAGACACCTCTGCCTTAGCCCTTTGACACCCTGGAGGCCTCCATGCAGTTATGCCAAATCTTACCAGACTTCAGTGCCGAGCACAACCAAGGCGCTGAGTCCAGTTTGGAATGAGGCGTTTGGTTTTTGTCCTCCCTAACTAGACTAAAAAAAAAAATTTTTTTTTTTTTTTAAAGACGTGGGCAAAACCCAAACTCAGTGCCATCGAGTCAGTTCCTACTCATAAAAAAAAATAAATATACTCATAGCGACCCTAAAGTCAGAGGAGAGCCACTCCACAGGGTTTCCAAGGAGTGGCTGGTGGGTTCCAACTGCCGACCTTTTGGTTAGCAACCAAGCTCTTGACCACTGTGCCTCCAGGGCTCGGAACATGGTTAGGCAGGAAAAAACATGTATATATGAGATGGCATTAATAATAAAGAAGCCCCTTAGGATTTTTTTTTGTAACATATTATCTTCAGTGGTGATACATCCTGATTCCTGTCTGTAGTCGAAGGTCTTCTTTTATTGGAAAAGGTAATAATGTAAAGAAATTCTAAAATACTTTCTTTCCTCCTCCCACGTCTCCTTTAAAAATAAGAGAGGGAAAAAAGAGATGGAAGGAGAGGAAATATACACAGCTTTGTTTTATGATTTTTTGTTATGCTTCTCTCTCCTGTTCCCTTCAGTGGTTTAAAGAATTTACCGAATGCTGCACTGTGCTCACCTTGGCGTCTCTGTCCCGTCCTGGCTGGCTGGCAGAGGTCGATTCTAAATTCCCCTGCTGCACAGGCCCAGTGAATGGTTCTGCCAGCTTTTCTCTTTCACCGTAAAGTACTATGAAAGCTGATAAAGTTTGTAAATGTTTTTAATTCCCACTAATATAGTAAATAATGAGGTTAATATAACTCCAGGAGCGTTGGATCAATTGGCTAAAAGAAGGCAAGAGGCAGTATGCTGGCTTCCTTAGATGCTTACTTCTTAAATGTCAGGTAGAAAACTGTGACTCGGCACCAGCACCAAGAAGCTTTAAAGCCTTACACCCCCGAGATTTCCACCTACAGGCACATCCTTTCTTAGTTTCCTACAGCCCAGTATAGGGTAGGACTGTCTTTGCTGTAAGGAGCCCAGATTGCCCAGTGGTTAAGCACTCAGCTGCTAACCGAAAGGTTGGCAGTTGGAACCCCAGCCAGCAGCTCCACGGCAGAAGGACCTGGCAAGCTGCTTCTATAAAGACTACACCGCCTTGGAAACCCTATGGGGCAGTTCTACTCTGTCACATGGGGTTGCCGTGAGTCGGAATCAACTCAACAGCACCCAACAACAGCAACAATCTTTGCAACAAAAAGCAGATTTAACTTTCTGTACGTTAAAAATTTTCAGACCCTAGCCTCAGTAAATTCCTCCCGTTGGGATTCATGTATCATGAAAATACAAGGCAATCCTGTCTTACTGCAGCACTGAGTGAGACCTGGTCAGCGGAGAGGTTGGTGTGTAACCCTGGGGAGATGGGCATCGTTGAGCCATGCTGGGGGGTGTCCCTGGTGTGCGCGTCTCCGGCCTGTGCCGAGGGGACTCCCAAACCATCGTGGGTCCAAGCTCTGGGAGTGTTTAATGTGTGATCTCTAACAGGCCAAACCATTTGTTGCCCCAGTTTGTAACCTGCAATTAGTATCTTTCATTTGCAAATTGTGCCTGGCACTGGAACACTTCCTTGCACATTTAGCACAAATGTGCAGTGGTTGCAAGAAGAGCCCCCATCCCTTAGCCGACAGAAGTAAAGGAACTTTCCTTTCCCCGCCCTCTTCAGGCTCATCAAGTTCACTACATGGCCCAGCAGGGATTCTGCCTGGTGTGCCAGGCGGGAGAGGGGCGTGAGCCCTAGACAGCCTGGACCCGCTCCCCAGAATCCAGGTCGGAGCAGCTGGCCATCTCCCAGGCCTGGCAGTCCTCTGAGTGCCCAAGGACAGCGTAGTGCCTTGAGCTGCACCCAGGAGCAAACAGCCATTGTTCACTCGGATTAGCATTCCCCAAGCATACACCCTCTTCTGCAGAACTCTCTTGCATAGAAAGCCACCGAGATAGTTGGGTATTGATCATAGGTCATCCCAAATAGCATAAAAAGCAAGTTCAGCGAGTCTGATTCTAGAAAGAATACCTTCTTAAGAGAAAATGATTGGCTAAATCAGTTGTGTTCTGTGACTCCCAAGTTAGCGTATTTATCCTAAGAAAATTCCATCAGACAAATGAAAAGGAATCGTAGATTCCAGAGTGATCTGCAACGTTCTTAACAGGGATTCCAATACATGGAGCGTAACAGGGACTCTGATCAATGTTTATTAAATAATTGTGAGCTAAAAGTAGGAGGGACATCATTACAGGACGCATTTTTAAATAATTCCCATTAAAGGCAGTTATAAATTTTCATGTCAGGCTCCAGCACTAGGACCACTTCCTTTTTCCTGATTTTTGAGCCTTTTATCAAGTGTAATAACAAAAAAAAAAAAAAAGGATTATCCAGGGTCCTGAGTACCAAAAGCATCAAAGCACAGTTGTTCTAAGTGGGTATCTTGTATGTGCATGCCACCTCTTTTAACCATGGAATGAGTAGAGTCTGGTCTAACGGGCAGTGAGTCCATGTGGGTGACAAGGTGGGAACAGCCAGTAAGTGATGAGTGCTAGCCACTCTGAGAAGGCCCTACACTGGAGCGATGTCACTACGGTCCTGGTGGCAGCACAGGAGTTGGGACGCTGGTCCCAGAATCTTGCTGTGACTCAGCTAGACAACTGCTTTAAAGTATTAGATTGCAGTTGTACCATTGCATGTGCAAGTATATATTTGTGCGTATAAGGATTTTGTTTTACTACGATCCACAATCAACACTCATGGAAGCAGCAGTCAGGAAATCAAAGGTGTTGTTGCATTGGGCAAACCTGCCACAAGAGACCTCATTAAAGTGTTAAAAAGCAAAGATGTCACTTTGAGGACCAAAGTGAACCTGACCCAAGCCTTGGTATTTTTGGTTGCCTCATACACATGAGAAAGCTAGACAAAGAATGAAGAAGAATTGATGCATTCGAATTATCACATTGGCAAAGAATATTGACTATACCATGGATTGCCAGAAGAATGAACAAATCTGTCTTGGAAGAAGCACATACAGCCAGAATACTCCTTAGAAACGAAGATGGCTGAGACTTCATCTCACAAAGTAACGCATTATCAGGAGGGACCAGTCCCTGGAGAAGGACATCATGCTTGGTAAAGTAGAGGGTCAGAGAAAAAGAGGAAGACTCTCCACGAGATAGATTGACACAGTGGCTGCAACAATGGGCTCAAGCATAGCAACGATTGTGAGGATGGCACAGGACTGGGCGGTGTTTCATTCTGTTGTACACAGGGTCGCTATGAGTCAGAACCGACTCGATGGCACCTAACAACAACAATAGGTGCATGTAGCTGTGTATACTTGCTGAAATGCCTTTTTTGGACTGTTGAACTGTTTTAAACTTAAGATAGCTAATCTCTAGAAATATTCTGTTAATCTGCAGTGAGCCAAATCCTATATTCTGGGTAAACAGGTTTATACTGGTACAATCTTAAGAAATTTGGAAACTACAGGAACATATAGAGAAATTGCCCAGCAGAAACATCTTGTAAGCTGTCTGCTTTGGGCAAGGGTCTGAATTTGCAAGAACCCTGGTTTCCTCGTCCAAAATTAGGATAGAGTGTGTGTGGCAGGGACCTGGCTGCAGCAGACTGGCTGAGTGGAGGGGGGTGTTGTGAGCCAGCACCCCTGCTCCTGTGCCTGCTCAAGCTGCTGCATGTATTTCACTTAATCCTCACAGCAGCCCCTGGAGGTGGCAGTTGTCAAGCCACTTTTGATGAGGGCACTGCTGCTCCCAGGGACTAAGTGACTAGCCCAGTGTCACCCGGAGCACCATTGTGGTGGGAATTAGCAATATCAGCTTACTCCAGTTTTTAATATATTTGTATATATTTTAGCATAATTGAAAACACTGTATATACACACACGCATGTGTGTGTATGACTGGTCAGTTCATTTGAGAAGGAAGTAGATTACGTGTCTATGCCACAGCCATTCCAGAACTGACCACTTGCACACTAAAGTGCACGTGTGAACACGTACGCTCTGTTTTCTCCATTGGTCTTACTCTCTCTAGACACTTCTAACTGCTTATTTGTTTTGTGGTGTTTTCTTGTTTTAAGGGAATTGATTCTCACTAGAATTAAAATGGTGGCTCATCAGAGAGAATGGGTCATGGAAATTAAAATTTTGGTTCTAAAGAATATAAAATTAGATCTGTTTCTCTAATTACCAAAGAAAAAACCTTGTACTGATTTACTGAAGCATCACTCCTCCACAAGGAGAAAGCACCGTCTTGTTTGGCTGCTGTATGACGGGGGTGTCTTCGTGAAAAGACAGGCTTCATTCACAGACGTTTTCTGTCAGGAAACTCCTCACGGTGTTTGTTCTTGTAGGTGGTAATGGCACTTCTCAAATACTGGCCAAAGACTCACAGTCCAAAAGAAGTCATGTTTCTCAATGAGTTGGAAGAAATCTTAGACGTGATCGAGCCCTCGGAGTTCGTGAAGATCATGGAGCCTCTCTTCCGGCAGTTAGCCAAGTGTGTGTCCAGCCCACACTTCCAGGTACGGGGCTCGGGGCAGGTAACGAAATGTCCTTACAACGCTCGTTTCAGAAATGATGGGCTCTGATATTTAGCTGGTCATATCCTGCTTCCCGTGTGATTTAATATGCTTCGTTAAGTTGCTGTCTGTCTCTGTTAAAGGCTGTCCAGGGGTGCCGTGTCGAGCATTTCAGTTTGCACACGTAACCGTGATTCTGTAGCTCAGTGTAACTCATCACCTGTCTGCAGGCGTAGTAGTGAGGCTGTTTGCTGCACGTGTCTCAGCGTGACACCAGCAGCCGGCGTCCTGTCTTTCAGGTGGCGGAGCGGGCGCTGTATTACTGGAATAACGAGTATATCATGAGCTTAATCAGTGACAACGCGGCAAAGATCCTGCCCATCATGTTTCCGTCCTTGTACCGCAACTCAAAGACCCACTGGAACAAGTAAGAAAGACCCCTCCAGGCTATCCTCTTATCCAGTAATGGTTAAACGTTGTGTATTTTGCCGATATTGTAGACCAGTTAACACTGACATCCAGATTTTAAGTATCAGTTAAAAGAAATGAAAAGGTTTGATTTCTTTGTGGAATAGATAAAAGTGTAGGTTGTATCTGTGGCCTTATTTCTTTGCCTCCTGACCCTGTTTTAAGCCAACATCGAGGCCAGCTGCTCACCCCACCGTCCCTGCTGGATCCTAGGAGCAGCATCTTCTGCACCCCTTTCAGAGTTCCCCCCAAGGAGTCAAAGGAGGCTGCAAAGCTCACGGTGAGGGGCAGTCCCAGCAGGAGGGCACCATTCACCCCATTTCCAGGGGTCTTTTGGCCCTGCTGACACCACCCCAAAGGAGCCCCTCTGTGAGACCTGGAGCCCCCGCTGCAGTCAGCACCTGGGGACAGAGATGAAGAGCGGTGCTCGCAGGACAGCCTGCAGATCTCAACATCTCCATATTTCTCTCCTCTGTCCTTCTGCCCAGTGAGCCTCAGTCAACTGAGTCACAGAGCGGTGGTCTCCTGAGACCATAATGGAAAGCTCTCCATTTGGGGCCACGTGATCTATGAATACGAATTGGCACTACCCAGAACACTACTGTTGTTGAAATTGGAGGAGCCCTGGTTGCTCAGTGGTTAAAGTGCTAGGCTGCTAACCAAAAGGTCAATGGTTCAAACCCACCAGCTGCTCCATGGAAAAAAAGATGTGACAGTCTGCTTCCATGAAGATTACAGCCTTGGAAACCCTGTGGGGCAGTTCTGCTTTGTCCTGCGGGGTCGCTGAGTCAGAACTGACTTGACAGCAACGGGTTTTTGGTCATTTAAATCGATATGGGTCTCCGAGTTTTGCTTTCTCCGTCCTCCTTCATTTCTTTCCTTTCAACGTGATAATCGCTAAGTCAGAATTTCAGAGCAGGAGGAGCAGAGCTATGAGATGGAGTCCTGCCCCTCATTTTACAGACAGGGAAACCAAGGCTGAGAGAACACATAGCCCAGCCTGCAGGCACACAGCTGCTTAGTGACACGTCGGGCGCTAACTGGGTCTCCTGACTCCCCGGACAGTGCTTCTCCTGCGGTGCCGTGCAGACGCTCCACCAGCCCCAAGTCTGGCCTCCATCATTCGCCACTCCTGCGCTCTCGGGGTGCAAGCAGCACCACCTCCCCACAGGGTCAGGCTGCGAAGCAGCAGGCGTACCAGCCTGAGCAGGGGAGGGTGGCCAGCCAGGGGCCAGCAGTGATGAGCACCCTGAGTTCTCTGAGCTTCACCAACCAATGCGGTGAGTGGAAGAACTGTGGACAGAGGGAGGGCACGAGCGCCAAAGCCAGACTCCGGTTTCAATTCCCAGCTCCACTGCCGACTCCTGTCTGAACGAGGCACGTTACTTCTTTCAGCCACGGCTTCCTCATCTGAAAATCTAGAAAGTGACGGCATCCAGCGCATTGTCGTGGTGTGGAGATGAGTTAAGATAACGTTATACCTTAATGTGGTATCACCTCGTGAAGACTAAGATAAAGTTATACACACATACAGTGAAGTCCCTGGCGCATAACAAGCACTGAGCACATGCTCGCTGTCAGGGCTGTAGTTGTGGGACTGGCGGTGAGTGGTGCTGGGGGCAGCAGTAGAAGAGGAGGGAGTGGCCACAGGAGTCATCATCCATGGAGCAGCAGCACAGCTGTCATAACCAGTTGTCGTCGAGTTGACTCCAACTCATGGCGACCCCACGCGTGTCGAGTACAGCTGGGCTCCATGGGTTTTCAATGGCTGATTCTTCAGAAGTCGATCACCAGGTCTCTCTTCCAGGGCGCCTCTGGGTGAATTCAAACGGCCAACCTTTTGGTTAACAGCTGAGCGCATTGGCCGTTTCCACCACTCAGTGATTTTGTAGTAGCCGTAGGTATTAGTATATCGACTTTTGACAATCTTTGCTTTGTAACATTCGTGTTTTTACTGAGTTCGAGAGGTGATAAAGCCCCCCGGAATTTAACCATGCTGTCTAGTATAATGTGAAGGTTAGCGGTGATTAGTGACTGATACTAAATTACTACCCGTTGCAGAGAAAGAAATGTTCTTTTAAGTGTTTTCAGAAGGTAATTTCGGTTTTATCATAAAGTGAATTAAAAAGTAGCTGTGCTTTGAGAATTAGGTTTGATTCAGCTGGTTTTAATACAGTAATTTCATTTTTTACCTGCTAAAGCTCTGCTTTGGCATTATTAAAATTAACTTTTCTGCCCTCTGTGAACAAAATTGAAAGGGAACTAACGTTTATAGGAAATAAAACGTTTTTGTTATTGTCCTCTATGTAATTAAGTTTGTCTCAATTATATTCAAGTTTCAACTCAGTTTCCAAGTAAGATGGCTCTTGGCTGCCAGGACATTAACATTCAATGGCCTGAGGCTCGAGAGCAATTGTGAAGCAGGAGCCTAGAGCTTTGGCCGGCTCCGAGAAAGCAGAGCAACGAATCCAAGGTGACAGGCTGAGGAAGCGTGCGATGTGCAGGATTCTTGAAATAGCCTGATGCATTTGGAGAGGAAACGTTTGTGGCAGAGTAGGGAAGGGAGAAAGAGTAGGCAAGACCCGGCGTTCGAGTCTCAACATGAAGTTTTGTCTCTAGGACAATACACGGCCTGATCTACAACGCGCTGAAGCTATTCATGGAGATGAACCAAAAACTATTTGACGACTGCACGCAGCAGTTCAAAGCCGAGAAGCTGAAGTAAGTTGCTCCTTTCCAGCAGTACTGTCTGAAGGGCTTTTTGTTTTCATTTTTTCTTAATCCTGAATAGGCCTCTTCCGTGGCTTTGCCCTAAAAAGTTATTCCTCACTTTAAAGCAAAACTAGCCCTCTCATACTTGGAAAGCACATTGAAACTTGGTTGTGATAACTCATTTTCCAAGAACGCTGGTTTAAAGTTAGGGATTCTCCCCGCTACACTACCAGTTGTAGTCAGGATAGCACGTTCGTAGTCCAGAACTGAGCGTTTGGGATGTCTGCTTTTCTCGGGCACGCTAGGGGGCTGCAGTGTGTGCTTGTTTTTTCATGTTTGTGAGGCAGGAATGTCATTCTATCCTGTAAGGCTCATGTGAGGGAGCGACAGCCTTCTCCCACAGCTTTACCGCTCTGGTATAACAACCTGTGTAAATGTAGGGCATCTCCGGAATCGAGGCTGGGTCCTTTGAAAAGCAGGCCCTGCTCCCCTGCCCTCGAGGACCTCGGAGCCCAGCATCTGCCAGTGCAGGCCCAGCTGACACCATGGCCCGTCCCCAGGCTGTGCTAGTCACTGTGAGAGCCATTCACATCTGCAGAGTGTGGGCTGTGCTGGTCACAGGGTGACCCATTCACATCTCCAGAATGTGGGCTGTGCTGGTCACCACGTGAGCCATTCCCGTCTGTAGAGCGTGGGCCGTGCTGGTCACCACACAAGCCATTCACATCTACAGAGTGTGGGCCGTGCCGGTCACCACACAAGCCATTCACTTCTGTGGAATGTGGGCCGTGCTGGTCACCACGCAAGCCATTCACGTCTGCAGAGCGTGGGCCGTGCCAGTCACCACGCGAGCCATTCACGTCTGTGGAATGTGGGCCGTGCCGGTCACCACGCGAGCCATTCACGTCTGTGGAATGTGGGCCGTGCTGGTCACCACACGAGCCATTCACGTCTACCGAGTGTGGGCCGTGCCGGTCACCACGTGAGCCATTCACATCTGCAGAGTGTGGGCCGTGCTGGTCACCACGTGAGCCATTCACGTCTGCAGAGTGTGGGCCGTGGCGGTCACCACGCGAGCCATTCACGTCTGTGGAATGTGGGCCATGCTGGTCACCACACGAGCCATTCACGTCTGCCGAGTGTGGGCCGTGCCGATCACCACGTGAGTTATTCACATCTGCAGAGTGTGGGCCATGCCGGTCACCACGCGAACCATTCACGTCTGCAGAGTGTGGGCTGTGCTGGTCACTGTGCGAGCCACTCATATCTGCAGAGTTTGGGCTGTTGGCAGATTCTATTTTTTGTCCCTTGAAACTAGCTGAGATAAACTTTGAATTGATGTAATTCAAAATACAGTATATTTGTACATATTTCTATTTTAGAGAGAGAGAAAGCGCCCTGGGGGCACAGTGGTTTAGCACTTGGATGTTAACTGAAAGGTTTGAAAGGCTGGCAGTTCAAACCCACCAGCCACTCTGCAGGAGAAAGATGTGGCAGTCTGCTTCCGTAAAGATTACAACCTTGGAAACCCTATGGGACAGTTCTACCCTATCTTATGGGGTCACTATGAGTCTGTCTGTAGTGTTGCTATGAGTTGGAATCAACTCTGTGGCACATAACAACTGTATATACACAAGGAGCCCTGGTGGTGCAATGGTTAAGAGCTTGGCTTGGCTACTAACTGAAAGGTTGATTGTTCAAACCCATCGACTGCTCCACAGCACTGATGACCTGGCTGTCTACTTCAGTAAAGATTACACAGCCTAGGAAACCCTGTGGGGGCAGTTCTGCTATATCGCATGGGGCCAATATGAGTTGGAATTGACTCGACAGCACACAACAGCAGTGTATATTTGTGTATATATAAAACTAGCTGTCATTTATTCCTGCTTACCTATGTGCCTAGACTCACTGTTTTAGGTTTCTGGCAATACAACAGTGACTAAAACAACCTCTTTTACACTGTGGTATCTTCCGTGGCTGTGTAAGCTTCTCGTCAAAATTGTATGGGTTCTGTGAAGAAGCAACTAAACGAGGGACAGGCGGAGACATAAGATTTACTTGTACAAATATTTTTAAGAATTTCAATTCCTAGACATGTTAACATTTTAGCTTATTTGCTTTCTTAACTCTTTCCCTCTAAATCCCTGTTGCTTTCTTAGTGTTGTTTTTCCCGGTACACACACGGTGACCACCACTGTGGAGTGTGTATGTGGCTGAGACCAGAAAGTGTCAAAGGAAAAGTAGACAATTGTGTTGTTGGGCATGTCAGTGTTTTTTCCCCTTAACGTTTTCTTGAATGTGATTCGTCTCTCTAATACAAATGACACTTTACTATTTTTCAGAGAGAAGCTAAAAATGAAAGAACGAGAAGAAGCATGGGTTAAAATAGAAAATCTAGCCAAAGCGAACCCCCAGGTACTAAAAAAGAGAGTGACATGAAAACGTGCGGGGGATTACTGGAATGTTTTTATGACATAGGAGCATGGCGTCATCCCGGGAGGGAAGGGAACTCGATTTCACTAACATTGTATATGAAATTGTCTGCAATAAAAAATACTTTTCAACTTTGTAATCCTCCTCTCGTACAAGTACTTCTTTTTGCCCCACCAAAAGTTTTTACCACAGAATTGATGTATTTTTTTCCTCTGCTTTTTAAATAAGATGCAAATCTTAGGAATATACTGTGGTAAAAAGAAAACCAGGATATCACCTCTGTCTGAGGCCAGGATTGTAATTTGGCTTCTCTTGCAAATGTCAAAAAGATGCTGTCCTTCAAACGGTATTTGCCTTTCTTTTACATGTCAAACTTATTCTAAAGGAAAGGAGATGAGATTTGAGATAGAGCAGGAGTGAAGTGGACGTTCTCTCCTGAGGTTGGGTTTCTGTGGGCTCAGTCTTTGTCGTTGTTAGAAATTACCTGAATTTTGCCACGTGCACGACTAATCCTTTTCTCCACCGGCCAGGGCGCGGGGGGTCCCAATGTGCTCTAGCAAGTTGGTGCAAATGCTCACATCTCTGGAGCTGCGAGCAATTAAAGCCATTTCCTAAGTAGTGTGAACCGTCAGGTTGGCCCAGGGCTGCGTGTTTTGGGCTGATTTGTGAGTTGTGGTCTTTGGTTTTCTGTACACTTGTTTAAATGATTGGGCTTTGGAGTGCTGTCGTTGCCAACATTTCTTCGTGCTCTGTGTGCCTGTCCGATTATAACAACGCCGCTTAATGAAACTCACTTGTCTGAACCTTTGCCACACAAAGGACTCTCATGCTTTCCTCAGCTCACCAGAAAAGAAAATAGTTTACCGTCCGTGGAGGACCACTGACGTCACTCTCAAACCCTAAGAGATTCAGTAAGGCAAACTAGGTTATCAAGTATCTTTCTTTTGGTGAGGGGTGTGTGTAAATAATCATTATCTAAGTTGGTGTGTAGTTTTTTTAATCCCTCCAAAGTTTAAGGGAAAGTGATACATGAAGTTAAAACTATTTTACCTATGTAATAGCTTGTTGATTTGTATTCCTTTTGATACAATGAAATCAAAAGACAAACCAATTAAATGACGTTCTTAATTTTCTATCCTTGATGCTGCCTGAAACAAGTAGCCCCCATTGGTCTAACGGTACGGATCCAAGCCCTCACGTAGAAATGCCGTTGGAAGATTGCTGCCTGAAGCCATGTAGTGCTTAATCGAGGTAGATAGCTATAGTTGATCTACTTTAGAGAATAGAATTTATGTTGAGAACGAGGTTAAAGTACTGATGGTTGCTTTGAAACATAGCGATGCCATCGGTCTGGGGCACAATTGGGTGGTCTGGCCCCGCCGGCGTTGCCAAGTGTCCGGAAGATCCCTGGGCAGGGCCATGCAGGAGACATCCCAGGCAGGAGCTCCAGGACCAGCTGCCCACATGTCAGAACCAACACCCTGAAAATCATACACAACGTCATATTCATTTTACCTAGAATGTAGGAATAACCCAGTGAAAACCTTAGGTAAGACGTTCGCATTACAGGCTCAGGAGCTGGTTGGTTGCACTAACAAGCGGGGCCCGCTTTTCCTACTGTGCCAGTGTTGCATCTGATATATACAGATACGTAAATATATATCCTCTGTCCGCCCTTTTCGGAACTTGAGTTTTCTTATGTTTTTTAATTCGTTTTGGTTACTCTCTTTAAAAATGTCTCTGTGAATTCCATCAATGTCATGGTCTTCACCTGCCTCACATCTTTGCGTGGAGCTGGTGAGAACGCGTGTGAAGCTGTGATCTTTGTATCCTCCCAACCGCTCGTCTCTCCTGTGACTTACCCTGCAAGTCCTGTCCGCATGCCCCCTGCTGCCCAGCATGGTGCTGCTCATGTGGAAAATACTTCATGGCCTACTCTCGCAGAGCTAGAAGTTAGGGCCTCAGCCTGGCTTTTCATTCTCTTGAGAGAAAAAGTTTCTATTCTTTCCTCACTGCTTGCCGTTTATTTAAAAAAGTAAAACCTTTTGTAGACAATACAATTTGTTTCTTATTTATGTAAAGAAAGTAGCTGGATTTTTTGACGCTTGATTTTCCATCTCAAACCTGCCTTTTTGAGAATGGATTTAATGGCTTTATTTTTTAAGCTGGATTCCTGCTAGTTCACTACGTGTTCACTGACACGTATCTAGAAGTTTCTCTGGCACTAACCCTCATTTTTTACAAACAAAATATTTGGTCTATTCAAAGATAAGCATTGTCTTTGGATCTCATCCCAACGTGTGTGCAGAGGTCAGGAAGCCACAGCGGCCAGGTGGCATCATCAGGAAAGGGTTCCAGAAGCTCTCTGGCAGCAGCAGGGGAGGGGTGGGTGCTGGGAGGGTGGCCCTCATGGGCACGTGTGGGAATGTGGTTGTGGTACTGGCAGAGTCAAGGGTCAAAAGGCGAGGCCTGGCAGGACCCGGGTCCACTGGGTAGGGAGAGGAAGTGGCAGCACCTCAGAGCTGACCCCACAATGGGCAGCAGCGGCTCTCAGATGCTGCTTTGAGTGATGGCACAGCCAGGTGCGGGTGAGCAGAGAGGTTTGGAAGCCGTGAACCCACCGGAGTGGTTAAGGGTGTGGGTCAGAGAAACCCCACAGGGTGGCGAGGAGGGGCCAGGGACTGTTGTTTAAGGTATGAGTGGAGGAAAGAGGTCCCTGAGAAGGCTGAGGAGGGAGGAGAAGAGCCAGGAGACGGAGCGCAAGGTTTCCGGAACGACAGTTCAAGTGCATCACACCACAGGGAGGTCAACTGAGAGTAGCTAAAAATGGCTTAGCGGCCAAGAGGTTACTGGTAACCATGTGCCAGAGATCCCATTCATGAGGGGTGCGCTGGGACCAGACTGTGAGGAGTGAGAGAGTGGGGCAGGAGAGGGAACCCTGAGGATGGGTGCATGGCGTGGAGTAGTACCGGTCACAGCAGACACCCAGGTTTTTTCTTTGCCTTGTCCTCCCCTTCACAGAGAAAGTAGACACTAAACGGTAGCAGTAGTCAAGCTATTCCATGTACCTTCTCATCTCCCTACCACACTAGCCTCTGGCGTGATAGGGTCCGCATCTTAGGAAACAATCTCCAAGGCCAGGTCCCACAGGCCTGGCTCACCCCAGAGCACCCACGTGCTCTGGAGCCCAGAGCGCAGCAGATTTCCCCAACAGGGCCAGCACAGGACTCAGGGTGAACATGTTCACTCTAGGGCAGGTCCCGGTGCACTGGGTTTGGTAGACAGCGAAGACATTGAGAGTGTGGGTCAAAGGGTATCAGCAGTCATGGCTTTCAGTGAGTGAGGAAAAGGCTTAGAGAAGGGGCCAGAGGGAGAGTGGGACCAGGCCCACCGCCATGTAGCGGGTACGGTGTCCCAGAAGTAAGGGGAGGTGCCGCTGGGTAGCTGGTTGTGCCCAAGGAGGGGGATTAGGGGAGCAGATTTCTGAGGCGAGACATTTCCACGAGCAAACCCAGGTATCCCTTGTGTTGAAATCCCAATTGTAGAGTCAGAACATCAGAAACCACAAGGCAGGGCTCAGGCTGGACCAGCCACCGAGCACTGAAGGCCCTGGGGTGTGTGTGGTGGGGGGCTACGTGAAACCAAGAGCTTGAAGTGGTCCTTGTGGGCCCACTGAGCTCTCACTCCCAGGGCTGCCTGCACGGCAGAGAACACACAGCTTCCTAGCTGTGGAGACTGCAGGGCACCCGGTGCTGAGGTTATAGGCAAGTGTATCTGCCAGAGAGTGGGTGTCAGGACAGGGTGCTGGGGAGGACACCCATGGGAAGGTGTGTCCCCGGCCGGGCGAGAGGAGAGCCCTGGAGCTCAGCCTGAGCACCTGCCGGACAGTGACACCTGACTTTGCATTCCAGTACGCAGTGCATAGACAAGCCAGCGCCCTGAACATCCCGGTCGCAATGGAGACAGACGGGCCTTTATTTGAAGATGTACAGATGCTGAGAAAGACAGGGAGCGAAGATGCTCACCAGGTAAAAGCACAGAGCTAAGTTGAGACGTACGCTTTGTAGCTTTGCTTAAGAAGCACATATAATTTTAGTAGGTGACGTGACCTGCATCGCTGCCTTCTGTTGAAGCTAAAACTAGAATTCCGTATTGATAACTTTATAGGAAACCTGATCGTAGGTCTTACTCAGTGATCACATTGCTAGGAACCGTTTCCAAGGGTCAAGGATGTGCCTGAGATGAGCCTCTTCGTTTCCTTTCACGGGGATAATCCCCACTCCTGCCTGTTCTTTAAATGTTAGCTTGAGCAAGACCAGAAGCTTTGCAGCAATACTAGTTTGCCATGCTTTCTTCTCTTGCACCTTCTGCTCTGGCCCAGAGATAGCCCCCTTAGTTCTCCACGGTGGTCACCACTAAGCCGCCTCGGCCCCAGGACCCAGGGCCTCCCCGTCGCATCTGTCAGAGCCACTGTCTCGGGACCAGGGCTTTCTCAGGACCTCTTCCCTGGTACCCAGGCTCTAGGGGGTTTCATTTCCATTGTTGGGGAAATGTTTAGATCACCGCTGGTCCACAGAGAGCCCCTTGGGACTCTGACTACTGAATTGGGACTCGGTACAGCTCAGGCCTTCAAGCGGGGTTGGGGTTCACTGAGGCTGCGTGGGCTTGAGGGGCCTTCGACTGCAGCGCTCCTCGGAGCACGCTTTCCTGTCCTGAACCCACGGAGGCATGTCATCCTGGGTGGCTTTAGGGGCGGCAGCCTTTCCACCTTTGAA
Source organism: Elephas maximus indicus (assembly GCF_024166365.1). Taxonomy (NCBI): domain Eukaryota; kingdom Metazoa; phylum Chordata; class Mammalia; order Proboscidea; family Elephantidae; genus Elephas; species Elephas maximus. Next base: position 111,221,042 of record NC_064828.1, on the reverse strand, counting down.
ACTTCCGTGCCCTTTGACAGCCTGAGAATCCCTGCAGACTTGCAGCACCAACAGCCTGAAATTTAACATGACCCTGTTGTTGCAATGACAACGCTGAGTGCAGATGGCTCATAAATGCCGGGGTCATCTGCAGCTCAATTAAGCAGAGCGGGTTTCTTTCATCTATTTGTTCTCAATTCAAGGAGATTGCACTCCCCGCTTATCCAGACAGGATCAGACGTTAGCAAGAGTGGCGTCCACAGTCTAGGCCTGGCTTTCCGGCACGGCAGCTATAAGCCATAGGCGGCCACTGAGCACTCACAGCGCAGCTCCGAGGCCAGAGCACACACCAGATTCAGGACTTGAACAAGGGAATGCAAAAATGCCTCGTTCCTGGTTTCTTATTATCAATTATATGTTGAAATGGTAACATTTTGGATAGAATGTGTTGAATAAAATACAGTGAAACCTGTGAGAGCCAGAACTCCACGGGACTGCCTTGTTTTTCCGGGTCTCGTGAGTTTTCCACCTTTGGCAAAGTGAAGTCTTACGACTTTCTGTAGCTGATTTTAGGGAAGATGTTTGAGTCTTCCTTCTCTGACAGGTTTCCACCTTACACAGGTTCTGGCTTTCCCAGGTTTTATTGTATGTTATTAAAATTAATTTCAGCAATTTCCTTTTATTTTTTCAATGTAGCCACTAGAAAATTTTGAATTAGACACGTGGCTGGCGTCATGTTTCACTTGGGCCGTGCTGGTCTAGACTGTCTGCTCATGGACTGCAGGAGGAGTGGCACCTGTGGCCAGGCACCTGTGGGCAGCCTCACTCACCTGCCAGGTCCTGCCCCGCCTGGCCTCGCCTGGGGGGGTGAGAAAAACAGGTGAATGCCTGCTGGTTCCAGCTCATCAAAGTTAGTAAATACAAAAATCCAGTGGAAAAACTCAACATACTCCTAGCGAACATAACTTTTTTTTTAACTTATTGTAGTTGAATCCCGTACTTTTTTCACAATTAATAAAAGCAACAACGGATGAATTTAATCAAAAAAAAAAATCCTTTTGTATTTATTCTGTCTGTTGGGGGTGTTAATTTTCCTCCTCCTGGATTTTGTTTTTTTTTGGAAAGGAGTTTAAGGTCACCTTTTTTAGTGATTCAGAACATAAGGCCAGGCAGCCGGGAGGAAATCAAATCGGTCCTGCCTACAAGTGAGCCTAAGTGAGCCTGCTCACTAGCTTTCTAAGGGCCTGGTGGCTTTTAAGTCACTTAGGCCACACAGCTTGAAAAGGAAGTTGATTTATAACCAAATTCTTACACATTAAATACTTCGGGTTGGAGAGTTTTGCTTTTTGACTTAGGTCAGAATTAAAACTAAGGAAAGAACAAACTATGCCCAAAGTGTAATGGATATGTCCGTTGTAGATATGATTTAGGTCCCACTCTAGGAGTCCGAGGACTGGGTCAAGATCAAGAACGCAAACCAAAATAGCATCTTTATCTTGAGGAGAGCTGCCTTTGAAAGTGGCTCTACTACTTGTATGATGCACCGTGCCAGGCAGACCTCCCCCAGGTTGATCGTCCATGGCCCTTAGGAAGGGGCCCAGCCCTGGCTCAGCAGGCGTGCAGTGTATGTCGGGGGAAGGAGCCAGTCCCTGCACCTAGTTCCTGGTAGAGGATGTGCAGACAGATTTCTTGGGGACCTCTGGTAGCATGTTTGTTTTCTTGTTTTCGTGATTCCTGATATCAAGTTATATAGCTGAATTTTCTGTATAACTGACATTCTTGCGAAAGCTCTTCCTCCACTTTGGCCTTTAGATTCCTGTGGATCATGTTTGTGGGTCAGAAGACTCAATGCCGTTCCCATGTCAGTTCTCCCAAGCATTAGTCAGCACACTTAACAAAATATCAGTTCGACTCCCAGTAGCCTTTTTTTTTTTTTTTTAAATAAATTGACTACCTGATTTTAAAATCCATGTGGAAATGGCAAAGGACCTAGAATAGCCAAAACAGCCCTGAAAAAGAACAAAACTGTGGACTAAATTATCTGATTTCAAGACATAGATTTCTATGGATCAGGCTCTCTAGAAGACAGATAGCTATGAAGTACTGTCTCCTTGGGGTAGTATTTGAAGTGACAGACTCTTTGTAATCTGCAAATGTTTGGAAACCACATTGGCCTAAGTTACAGTGAAAAAACTGTCCCAAGCTTTTCAGCTTTTATATTTAGTAATTTGGAATATTTTCAGTGTCCTTTTATTTTTGCTTTTAGCAAATTTTATTTTCCCAAAATAATTCCAAATGTCCTTAAAATGACTTGAGCGTGGGGCCAGGGCAGGCGTGAAAGGTAAGTCATGGTACCACCGGAAAAGGGGGGTGATGGCTGAGACCCAAGTGCCCATGGGGCCTGGCCGGCTAGGTGTTTTCAGAGAAATTCAAATGAGCAGTCACCCAGTAGTAGAACCATTATTCGGATTTCTTTTGAGAAACTTCTATAACCCTATACAGAACATTCAGAGCAAACTAGTAAAGTTCATGTGAAGACCATTTCTGTCAGAGACATTTAAAATGTTTGTAATTCTCATTTTTAACAGTTGGTCGGGAGAAAAGCAGTATCAACCATGCAAGTAAGGAAGGTGTAGAAAGACGAAAGGTGGGAAGTGAAGGTATTCCTTATAAAATACGTAGAGTGTGTTTAAGGCTTTTTCTTCAGGAAAACGTTGTGTACATGAAGTATTTTCCCTTTTTTCCATGTCATGCCAGCTTGTGATGGTCAAGATAAAATTAAAAATTGGTCAGTTCAAAATTGAGAAATTGTCATCAGTTCTATCCTCAATTCAGTGGTAAAGTTGGAATTGCTCCTGTAGAAGGGGGAGAAAAGTCGCACAATTGTCTCCCCTGCCCCCGCTATTCTTTTACTGTTTCTTGTCAACATTCAAACTTTGACCTCTGTCCGTTGGCTGCAGACGGGGCCCTTGGCTCCAGCTAGTGTCTCCTCCGCGGAGATGTCCACAAGTTGTGCTTTGTCCTCTTTTCTGTCTCTTCCACCCCCCCAGCATGTCTGCCATCACGCCTCGCCCACACATGTTGCTCACCTAGGGTGATCGTATGCGTGAGGTCTCCTTCCTCCCTGGCTCCAGGTTTTCTAGTTGTTTCCCTCTTGTGTGTGACTTCCTTCTCTGCTTCCACGCTGACTTAAAACACCTCCAAGGCTGTCTTCTCAGGACCTCCGGCTGCAGAAGCTCAGGGCCATGTTTGCTTCCTAAATTTGCATTGATGAGTTCCAGCTCCAAGGTTTTGACTATTGCCTTTTTCCATTAAAACGATGTTTTCTTCTCCCTAGAATGCCCGTTTCAGCAGAAATTAAATATTTCAAGTATATACAGGTCTTGGTTTTGTTTTGCTTCATTTTGTTTTGCTTTACAGATCAATATAGAACGGACATAAAAACCCAAGGTGGAATTTCACCTCTGAGTTCCTGTGGGTCAAAGCAAACGTGCTTTACAAACCAAAGCTCTCTCACAAGCTAGTGGCCATGGACGGGCCCTCTGTGGGAACTCCTGACCCCACTCTCCGTGTGGGCAGCCCCCCCCGGAACTCTGTCTCACTGGCTTCCCAGGGACAACAGCCAACTCCCACCTTTGCCACGAGTGAATATTAGCATCCAAGCATCGTTGCCAAAAATAAACCTAAAATGGTGTCACAGCAAAATTCTTTTTAAATCTTGGCATTATTGCAGATGAATCTGCAAAGAACCTTGCTAAGAAATATGTAGCCCTGAAAAATGATCTTTTCATTTATGACTTCTCCAGTTCCTTGACCTTTTTATTAAAACAAAAAAGAATGTACTTTACATACCATATCGAGGTTAGATATCTGGAACCACAAGAAGCTGTTACGGTTTTGTTCTTTTCGCCGTCAAAGTATTGATATTAATGCGATGGCCCTGAATAACAGAACCTTATGACTGGAGTCCCTGGGTGACGCAAACAGTTAAGCGCTTGGCTGCTGACCAAAAGATTGAAGGTTTCAGTCCACCCACAGGCACCTGGGAAGGAAGGCCTGGCGATCTGCTTTCAAAAACCCAGCCACTGAAAACCCTGTGGAGCACAGTTCTACTGTGACACACACGGGGTCACCATAAGTCAGAGTCTACTCAGTGACATCTGGGCATTTTGTTTATTATAACAATAATTTGTTTTAACTGTTACTCGTGGAAACGAATGCATTTAGTATGTAAATACCCCAGATCAGGCACCCCTTTCTTTGTAGACCCCATTATCTAAATCATCTTGTGAAAATGGGGTTCATTTAGTTTTGTTTTAAGTAAAACCAAAACTTCCTAAACTTCTGGAAGAGAATGACGTGGAGAAGGGAGCCTTTTATTTCTGGCCTCTAATATTAGTTTTTCGTAAATAATTAAAAAGAGGATTTCTGAGTGCTAGAGGTGTTTTCCTTACGTGACCCATTTAAGGTCTCTTACTGTAACTACCCTTCTTCAAATTTGTTAAAACTTTTAGATCTTTTCTTGGTTTTAAATCCAGTTTAAATGTGGTTTTTCATCTCTCCTTTTTACCTCCACAGGAAATTAAGAGTGTCTGAAACCCTTCTGTAGTCGACAGGGCCGTCAGGCGGTATGGTACTGTTGTATGAAGTAGGCAGAAATAGCCTCCTGTTTACTGGCGGACTCTGCAAATGGAGGTGCTGAGTATTCTGTACGAAAGCTACCCATTTGGGAAGACAGAAATGCCTGTGTTTTACATGCAGCGCTACACACACGAGTCATTCAGTGATCTTTAAACAAGATAGGTCTGGTTGATTCCTTAGTCTTCTGTTTCATTTAAGGAACCTCCTGCTCTTTCCCTGTGACCAGCGAGACCTAGAGTTTGTGTGACCCCCATTAGACTCATAACTATCCCACGAATCATAGTTGAGAATAAGCGAGTCCGCTCTTCAGATAGCTCAGTTTCTAGCCAACCCCATTGCATTTTTGGTTTCAGGCACAGAAAGACCCGAAGAAGGACCGTGCTCTGGTGCGCCGCAAGTCGGAGCTGCCTCACGACCCCTACACCAAGAGAGCCTTGGATGCCCACTGCAGAGCCGACGAGCTGCTGTCCCAGGGCGGGCACTAGCTGAGCCCGGGGTGGGGGGTGGGGGGCGCTGCCGGTCTTCTCTGGGTTCTGTAGAACATGCATAGTCCTCGTGCCACACAAATCAGTTACACTCAAATCCGCGCTTTCTCGCCCGTTCCTAGGCAATAACGCAGCTCTGCGTCTGCAGCCAGCAGGAGTTCAAACAATGGTGGGTTCTCAGGCGCCCCGTGCAGAGCAGGGCGGTGGGCAGGGTCGCCAGCGAGGATGTCCCCGCAGTCAGACCTAGACAGACACCCTGGTCAGCACCTCCTTCTACACAGATGGACTCTCTACCCTTTAACACAGGTGGCTCTAGGATGCGGCCCATGGTTTTCAGATCAGAGGAACACTTTACCAAGTATTACCTGTTGTTTAAGACTTTTTCAACCTTGAGGTTGTTTCTACATAATTGTTACTCAGCCAGCTGTTGTGTTTTTTTTGTTTGTTTTGTTTTTTAACTCATTGAGGTGATTCTCTGCTCTCGGGTTCTAACGAGACTTCCTGGAAAAAGTGACGTGACAATCCCCAGCAGCTGTTATTTCCTAGGGCATTTCTTTACTTTTGTTAATGGCACATACACCATGTCAGACTTCTCGTACGTCAATCTAAAGCCATACTTTCAACTCCGTGGCACAGCACCAGGGTTCCAGGAGTAAGCTGGTAGAAGGAACTTACTTCAGAAAGAGCTTCTCTGTCTCCTTTGACTGGAATTGGAATTTTACAATTATGTGTTCATATTTTCATTCGCAGAACTTTTTTTTCCTTACTCAGACATTGTTGCCCTTTAACAGGGCTCTTGAATTAATAAAATTAGTCTCTAAGGACTCCATATTTTGTAGAACGTTAGGGTGAGATCATTTTGAGTTAACCAGCTCGCGGCCTCACGCAAACTGCAGCTGCCTTTCGACTTAAGGGAACAAAGACAATACCGGTTACACTGGCTTGGCCGCGAGGTTGTGTATAAATCAGGCGTGGTTCTCAGAGCTTAGGGGAGACCCCAGTGAGGACGGCTCTGAGTCTTTTTCTGTGGAAAGACCACACACATTATAAACACCTCACAAGTAAAATCCAATATCTAAGTTTTCATCCATCTTCAGATGCTGCTGTGTAGCTCACAGACTCCCGCATGCACTGAGCTTTTTGTTTTAGATGGGCTAGCACGAGGAGAAAAATCCTTAAACCCAGCACTTTGTCTGTCCTGTGTTTCTCAGGGTGGCCAGTATCTTGACTTTATCCTGCTTGAAAGCTATTTGAGACGTGTACTGCTATTCTAAACAAGTGATTCTAGTTTCTTTTGTCTCTGGCATAAGATTATATAACTTAGTGTTAGTTGTCTGGATGCATAAAAGGTAGTACGTGGCTTCTTCTAAGATCTGTCTTCAGTCGAGGTCTCCTGTGTCCATTAAAACACCGTGAGCGCAGACGTGGGTCCTGTGTGGCTGTAGCGCCTGCTGCCCTTTGGTTTCGTTTGAGTCCACCCACCGACATGGTTGATTTCCTTGTGTCTTGGGGGAGGGGGTTTTACTGTGCTAAGAGTCAGAGCGAGAGCTAAGTTAGAAGATTGCCCCAGCCTAAAGTGGGCAAGTCCACTTTGTGAAAAAAAGCATTTCCTGAGAAACTTGACAACTATCTATCCATTTTACCATTACGAAATCTATAATTTAAAAAAAAGTTTAGATGCCTTCTCCTTTTGAGTGAAAAAGGGTGCTTTTTATTGTATAAAGCAGCGTCTTATGTGTTTTGATATACCATTGTTTGAGCTTCCGTCTTTAGCTGATAGATTCTCAAATACCCTTGATTTTGGACATTCACTATGTTTGTGAGAGGTTTCTGGGAGGAAAAAAAAAAATCCGTTTCTGCCCTAGGTAAAAAGCAAAATATCAGTGTTTGGTTGATTGTGTAAAGCTCAACATCTGAGAACATCTCTTGGTCTAGGTTTTATTTCTGCCCTTTACTGAAGATAAACATTCACCAAAAGAAAGAAAGAGAAGTTTTGAGAGAAACTAACTTCCTTTGACGAGAGTATTAATATTTTGGCCTATTAAAGTTTCCCTAGTTAGTACTCTGAGTCCCTGTGCTAATTATTCGACTTCTTTGTCATTATATAGACCCACTGCTTATTGTACCAAACTGATTTCAGAAGTACGACATGGAAAATAAACTAGTAAATTTGGTGACGGTTTTTCTTCATAAAATTCTGCATTTGGCATCTTCACATTTTCCAAAATGTATCTCTACATCAGAAATGTCACTATTCCTAGTGTCTTTTTAGTGTGGCTTTAGTATGGCTTCCTTTTAATATTGTACATACATTGTATCTTTGTTTTATGGTAATAAGTAATAAAAATGTAGACTTCATATTTTGTACAAAATGTCCTATGTACAGAATTTAAAAAAAAGTTCATAGAAACAGCAAAAATAGGTAAGTGGCACAATTATTTTTCTTTAGAAAATATCTGTAACTTTATGCTTTAGTGAAATGTTAAGTACCTACATATTTTTTAACATTTTGTAATTCAGAAATTTTTGTTTTGACATTGTTTATGAAGAGAAACTTCATACACTTGCCATTTAATATGCTCTTTTATCTGATTTTAAAAATTCTAAAAATGGTGTATTATATGGACTAAATAAAGAACATGTGAATTTTATTACTCATCATGAAGCTAAATTCAGCCCTGGCATTGGGCAAGCTGGTTCTGGCCATGATCAGGTTACAGTTAGGGGAAGGGCCAGCGCCCTCGGGGACTCCGGAGGAGGAGAGGGGAAGGAGCCCCCCTGTTCCCCTGTGCTTGGGTGTCCACTGTGCTGCGGGTCAGCAGCCAGAGCTCCCCACAGTGCCCCTCTCAAACTAACTTTCTCCTCCTTTAATGGGAAAGTAGAGGTACTTTTTGTAGACCGCCTCTTGCTTTGGGGATAGGCAAGCGTGAATCAGAATGCAATTTATAGAAGTGGAATTGTTGGAGCCCTAGTTATGATGTTTAAAAAAGATCCACGAAGAGAAATGAAAGCCTTGAAAGTAGAGTGGAATCACTGAGAATATGAAGTGGAGGCCCTTGTTAACCCACCCCCTTTCTAGTGGAGAGATCATTGCCCTTTATGACACTGGCGCTGAAAAGCAAATGAAAGTTGGACCAGAATCAGGTGATTTCCCACATGTCCTCGCGACAAAGCTCGCCTCTCCTCGGTTGGATTTGATCAGCATTCCAGCAGGTACATGGTCAGGTGAGCTCTTTGGGGTGGCTTGGGAAAGGGAGGCAGGCTGGGACCCTTGGTCCTCAGTCTTCAAGTCTTGTCACGTGGTCTCTCTGACTCCCTTCTTAGTTATAAAAACACAGGAGAAGCCATTTATCAGAGCTGGGGGTGGTGTGGTGGTGTAGTGGTTAAGTGCTACATCTGCTAACCAAAAGATCAGCAGTTCGAATCCGCCAGGCGCTCCTTGGAAACTCTATGGGGCAGTTCTACTCTGGCCTATAGGGTCACTCACTATGAGTCGGAATCGACTCGACAGCAGTGGGTTTAGGGGTGGTGTGGAGGGCATGCAGGGTCTAATAACTGTTGGGTGTTTTACAGAACCTCATGCACCCATGTCTGCCCAGGAGCAAGTGCCCAGGGAAGCCTGTCCTCAAGCCTGGGCCACTCTCCCAAGTACTGCCCGAGATCAGATGCTTTACCTCTGTTCCCAGCTAGAAACTGTGGAACATTCTGACTGTGTTATTGATTCTTATTTATCTAGGGTCCCTTCCCACTGAGAACGTCCCATGGTGGGGTGTGGGGTTGGTCACTCAACTTGGTTGTACGGTGTTGCATGCTGAGCACCTGGCCTGGAACCCATGGCCTGGAGTGGGAAGGGCGAATTTCCCCAATGGCTAAGTCAAAGCTCGTCCATGACCACATAGTACTAAATCTGGGTCTGCTAGGCTGGCCTGCTTCATTCGCAGGACATTAGAGATGGCCCAGATGTGTACATATTCTCATGATACTCTGCAGCAAGGGGTTATCAATGCTCCCATTTGGTAGTAACGGTAGTGACTGTCTCTAACTGTGCACTTCTGTGTGCCAGACACAGGTCTGATACTTCACATACAGACCTATACCTGTAGTATGAGAGAGAAGAGGGGCTGGGATCCAAGGAGAGGATTCTAGAACCCCACACGGTGATGACTCAGGGTGGGCAGAAACAGCGACGCTCTGATCAACTTGCTGAATGACAGCGTTGTAGCAAAAGCAGCCATATTTTGTAAAGGCATTGGAATTTAGAATCTTGAATGTTGGCACTTCCTCGTAACTCTGGTTACTCCTTCTCAAGAGGCGATGCTGTGGAGAGGAGAGAGTGTCATACCAGAAGTCAAGGGCTTAAGTCAGAGTCCAGGTGAAGAGAAAGACAGGAGGAGGAGGAGCTGGAGAACGCCAGGCCGGTACTACTGTTTTTATGTCTTAGGTTTAGCTCAGGTGTGTGTTGCATGGAACCACCTTCATTTGCCTTTCTCACCATATTGCCACACAACTCTCCAAGCCCTGGTTTAGCAAAGAGGCTCTGTTGACAGAAAAAGTTCCCTCATCTGGGGGCAGAAACAGTTGAGTTACTTGTTGAAGAGAGGGATTCTCCCCAACAAAATTGATAAAGCTTCCTAACACTAAAAAAAGAGAAAAAAACCTGATCTTGTAGATTGAGTCCTGCCTCATTAACATAACTTCCTCTAATCCTGCCTCATTAGCATCATAGAGGCAGGATTTACAACACACAGGAAAATCACATCAGATGACAAAATGGCGGACAATCACACAATACTGGGAATCACGGCCTAGCCAAGTTGACACACGTTTTTGGGGACACAATTCAATCCATAACAGAGACCAACGCATTAGCTTCTGTTCTTGTTAAATTAACTTTATAATAAATGTTACTAATGTGAACCTATAGGGTCACTATGAGTCAGAATCGACTCGACAGCAATGGGTTTGGTTTGGTTTTCATAATGTGAGCCTGTAAAATAAGTCTATCAGTAAAAACTCAGCTTTTGTTTTATAGATTTGGCTTTATATAAGATTTCATTTAATAAAAAAAATGGATTCTACTACCAAAAAACTTGAAAATCACTAAGTTTAATTTAGGAGTCCCTGGGTGGCACAAACAGGCACTCAACTACCCACCCAGAGGCACCTAGGAAGAAAGGCCTGGTGATCTGCTATTGAAAGGTCACAGCCATGGAAATCCTGTGGAGTGGAGCACAGTTCTACTCTGCCACACGTGAGGTCTCCATAAATCACTCAATTCCACGGCAACTGGTTTGGTTTTGGTTTTTGAGCTTAATTTAACTCTTTCTTTTTTAGCTAAGGAAATAGTTCCTAAAAGTGAACTTGCCCAAACTAATTCATAGCTAAATGTTTCCCCCACGCACCCACCCTGGCATGCTGTCTCTCTCAAGTCTTTCTGCTGTTTACAAAAGCGTTATGTAAATTAACTTCCATGGAACTGTGAGGGAGGGGCGAAACACTTTGTAATTCTTTTTTATGTACACTTCTACTTTTTCCTAATCATGTCCAGTTCTGCATAAAATCAGCCTGGTTTACAAACATGGGGCTTTTAGAAATGTACAGTTAAATGTAACTGAGCCAGGCTCTATGATTTATTTGTTTTTATAGGATGCATAACAGACCAGTTCCTAGTCCATTGCAAGTGTTTCGGGCCCATCTTCTGCATGCCGTGAAAAGCACCAGGGGCCTTCACTGTCTAGCCAGCACCGCCGGCAGGGACCGCAGAGCAGCAGTGGGGAAGCCAGGTGCTCACCCTGGGGGACAGACTGGGTTTCCAGGACTCCAGAACTCCCCAGAATCACCTTCTTCAAATGGGTCTGTGACCCAGTCCCAAAAGTGCCTGTCTCTCACACACGCGTGCGCACACGCGCACATACACAGAGCCAGCTCACCAATTAAGGGGACAAGGGGCAAGTTAGAGCAGATTATAGCACCTAAATGTAACACTGAGAAGTCAGAAACTTCTCTCTCAGGTGTGGTAACCTCATCATTCATTTCTGGCTCAAAAATTCATCTTGTAGAAATCTGCCTTAAATTAATTGCATATTTAAGAGCGCCTTTTTTTTCCCCAGGTGACTTGGGTTCTGGCCACCTCCTAGCTACAACCACCCATATGACTTGGGGCCCAGCCACCTGGCCTCAAGCAGCCAGGTGACTTGGGCCCCGGGCACCTCTTAGCCATGATAATGTAGGTGACTTGGTCCCCAGGTACCTCCTAGCCTTGGGCATGCGGGTGACTTGGGCCCCAGGCACCTCCTGGCCCCAACCACACAGGTGACTTGGGCCCCAGGCACCTCCTAGCCCCAACCACACAGGTGACTTGGGCCCCAGGCACCTCCTAGCCCCAACCACACAGGTGACTTGGGCCCCAGGCACCTCCTAGCCGTGACCACACAGGTGACTTGAGCCCCGGCCACCTCCTAGCCCTGACCATGCAGGTGACTTGGGGTCCAGGCACCTCCTGCCATGACCATGCAGGTCATTTGGGCCCTGGGCACTTCCTAGCCTCCATTCTGCCAGTCACTTGGGCCCTGGGCACCTCCTAGCCACAACTGCCCAGGTGACTTGGGGCCCGAGCGCCTCTTAACCACAACCACCCAGGTGCCTTAGGCCCAGGCACCTCTTAACCATGACTGCACAGGTGGCTTGGGGCCCATGCTCAGTCTCCTGCTGAACCCCTTCTGCATGGTTTTCTCCGGGAGCTCAGAGCCACCTCAGCCTTGGCTCATCACGAGCCAGAGCTTCCACTCCTACCCCAGGTGGCTGAGCAGAGCTCCATGGAGCCTGTTCTCCACACACTTCTCATTCACGGGTGTTAGATGCTTATTGGAAATGGTCTCAATAGGAAGTCACCCCCAGAGTAGGCACCCTGCCTGACAGTGACCAAAGCAGGTTACCATCTGCTGAACAGAGGAATCTCCACCGGTGAGAGACCTCTCGCAGGGGTCCTGTGTACTTTGCCGCAGACCCCACAAAATCTAGGCCAACCCCTAGCCGCAGCCAGTGGCTGGTGGTGAACCAAAGGCAAAGAATAACAACCTACATAGAAGTGTCACTATTAATCAATTGAGGTTTCTTTTCACTGTTATCAGCGTCCAATGGGCCTGCGGTGAAAGATTTCACTAGGAAACGAACAAAAAGGCCTGCTACCTAGAATAGACCAATGAGTAAAGCTTCACCTTGGAGAGCAGGTTATCGGGAGCAGGGCTGTAGACCAGCGTGGTGGGGTAGCCCCCACTGCCTGATACTTAGAGACTGGGTGGACGGACTGTCCTCACCAGGAAAGGACCTGGAAGCAGTTAAGGGGAAGAGCAGTCGTCCCTTACAACTTGTCCATGCACCTGTCTGACTCAGAGTTCTTTCCACTGCACAGCCCTGTGCAGACAGCGGTAGGAAGGCTCTGCTGATACACCAGTGTCTGTCAGCAACCAGAGTGAAATAGCTCTGGGAGGAAACAATTCGGTGCCTTTCAAGAGCTCACAATATGGAAAATATGTTGTCATTAGCTGTCGTCCCATCTGCCCCGACTCATGGCAACATACACCCAGCTGTATTTGTCCTTCCTTCAACTTAGCATCTAAATGCATAAAGTTTTCAGGTAACTGAAGGGGCTTCCTGAATTATCAGTCTGGCAGCTTTAGAGCCCAGGTAAAGTCTCTGAGTGCAGAATCTCAGGTAGCAGCAACTTTATTGGCTCTTCATTCATTCATTCATTCAATCATTCATTCACTCACTAGATAACCTAATGAACATCCATGTGTCCCTGGCCAATCAAAGGAAGGTGAATCCTCAGTTTCTGATTCAGGTGGTGGCTGGTGGCTTAGAGTGCCATTCAGCATACTGCATTTGATTCATTTGTTCAGTAATTTCTGTTTGTCTGGAGAAGGGTAGCCCTTCCTCAGGCACCTCACCACGTTGTGGAAGGGGCTGATGCGATGAAAGGATTAGATATACTACAAGAATGTCTTCAGGGGAGGCAGGGGGATCAGGCAAGGTTTCCAGAGGGATGCTATTCCTAAACTTAGGCTAGCAAAGCCAAATTAGCCAGGCAAAGAAGACACTTCAAGGCAAGAAAGGGGAGCAAGGGTCAGGGAAGCGAGAGCCAGCCTGGGCTGGGCGGGGCATCTGTGCCCTGGACCCTCCTGTCCGGGATGGGCCCTGGAGTGTGGAGTTCCAGGGGGGCAGCAGCAGAGCTGAGCGGGGGACAGGGTCTTCATCCTGTAGGTAACAAGGAGGCCCTCGTATTTTTTTCTCTTATTTTTGTTATTGTAAAATATACATAAGATTTTCCATTTTAATCATTTTTGAGTGTACACTTCAGTGGCATTAAGTACATTCACAGTGTTGTGTAACCGTCACTGCTGTCTATTTCCAGGTCCTTTTTTCATCCCAGACAGAAACTCTGTACCCAGGAAACAAGAGCGCCCCATTTCCCACCCCACCCCACCCACCCCCCGCCAGGCCGGTAACCGCTAATCAATCCACTTTCTGTCTCTCTGCATTTGCCTCTTCTGGGTATTTCATATAAGCGGGATCATGCAAAATTTGCCCTTTTGTGTCTGGCTCATTTCACTCAGCATCGTGTTTTCAAGGTTCATCCGTGTTGTAGCATGACTCAGTACTTCATCTCTCTTCATGGCTGAGTAATATTCCATTGTCTGGATGGGGCACATTGTGTTTGTCCATTCCTCTGTTGATGATGGACACTTGGATTGTTTCCGCCTTTTGGCTGTTGTAAATAGTGCTGCGGTGAACGTGCTGTGCAGTCATGGTTTTAAGCATGGCTGTGGCCATTTCCATAAAAATATTTCTCATGCGCCAACTATGTGCCAGGTACTGATTCCTGGAACTTACTTTTTAATGGAGAAAGACAGCCGACAAGGAAATATCAGAAGAGGTACAGCCAGAACACTCCTTAGAAGCGAGGATGGCCAGACTTCATCTCACATACTTGGGACATGTTGTCAAGAGGGACCAGTCCCTGGAGAAGGACATCATGCTTGGTAAAGCAGAGGGTCAGCAAAAAAGAGGAAGACCCTCAAGTAAATGGAATGGATTGACACAGTGGCTGGAACAATGGGCTTAAACACACCAACAATGAGGATGGTGAAGGACTGGGCAACTTTTCATTCTGTGGTACATGGGGTCACTATGACTCACCACTGAAGTGAGGGCACCTAACAACACAACCACCAGAAAAGCCTCCATGATAATAAGTCAATGCTGTGGGGAGGGAGCAGGGTGGCCCACTAAGGACAGGACATTTGAGGGGAGACCTGAGTGCCGAGAAGGAGCCTGTCTTGAGAAAATCCCAGGGAGGGTGGTCCAGGCTGGGGAGTAGCAAAGGAGAGATGTGCAGGGTGAGGTCAGGAAGGGAGCAGGAGCCAGACCCTCAGCAGTGAGGATTTTATTCTGAGATGGAAGTCCATTTAAAGATTGTAAGCAAGGGAATAACGTGCTCTGATGAACGTCCATGCAAAGATTATTCTGCTGCCATGTGGGAAATATATGAAGAAGGAGTCCACTACCCTGCTTGGAGTGTCCTCTGGGGGACTTGGAGCTCGAGGGTCTGGACCGAGCGTGGGGACTCCCCCTCCTCTGAGAGGCGTCCACTGCAAGGAAACAGGAACTGGACCTTTAGGAGGGAGAGGAGGGAGAAAGGGGCAAGCGTGGAAGCAGGGAGACCAGGCAGGTGAGTTCTCAACACCTGGGCTCCAGGAGCAGGTAAAACTGGAGAGAGATGTCAGCTAACATGAGGTCACCCTGGAGCAGGGTGGGCCCAAATCCCATCCCAGTGATGGCCTATAAAAGAGAAGAGACACACATGTGAAGAAGTACAAGCCAAGGAACGTCTGGGGGCTACCAGGAGACAGGAGTGACAAAAAAGGATCTTCCCCTACAGCCTTCGGAGAGAACATGGCCCTGCTGACACCCTGAATTCGAACTCCCAGCTTCCAGAAACGTGAGCAATAAATTTCTGTTCTCAGAAGCCACCCAGTCTGTGGTATTATAGTAGCTCTAGGAAACCCATACCCACAGATACAAAAATTTCAATGAACCTCGAGCAAAATAAACAAGGAAAATTCAGAATAATGAAATTGCTAAAAACCAGTGATAAAGAGAAAGATGGAGACTTGAGGGAGTGACCAGTACACAGAGACCCATTGAGGAGTTGAAGAGGAGGCAACTCTCAGAGCTGACTCATTAAACCCACTGCCATGGAGTCAATTCCGACTCATGGCAACCCCACCTGGGTCGCCTGGGCGGTGCCTGGATAGGTCCCTGAGTGGCGCAAAAGGTCTGGGCTCTACTATGAGTCAGAATGGACAGCAACAGCTTTTGGTTTGGGTTTTACTAACCTAAAGGCTGGCGGTTCAAACCCACTTAGTAGTACCATGGCAGAAAGGCCTGGCAATCTGCTTGCATGAAGATTACAGCCAAGAAAACCCTATGGGGCAGTTGTACCCTGCACACGTGGGGTTGCCGTGAGTTATTAAAAGCAACATGTAAGCAGCTGTGATGCAAAACTGAAGCTGTGGTGTTTTGTTCCAGCAGCGATAGGAGACTCAGACAGCAGGGGAGAGAGTGGCCCTCAGAGGCCCTGTCTTCTCAGTGAGTGAGGACACCCACCCAGCCCATGGTTGTGAACAGAAATGGTGTGAGTCTCACTGGCCGCACATGAGTGTGGAGGATCCACAACTGCCACCATCCGCTTGTCCCCTTCCTCCAAGAGTGAGGCGGGGGCTCTTTAAGCCCGCATTTTCGTAGGAGGCTATGGCTGGCACCTCAGAATTCATGGGAGGCGGCTGACATTTCTTTCACTGACAGCCTCCCTGGGAGTGCAGCCCTCCCTGCTGTGGGGAGACATCAGAGGGAATCACCATGACGCTCAGCGGAGCCTTGAGAGCTACAGCCCCAAATGCCAGGAGGACACACAGCATGCCAGCTTGGCAGTGCACCCTCTGAGGGTGCACTCTGGGGAGAGAAGCTTCTGGAAGCCAGGCAGACTGGGCTTCCATTCCAGCTCCATCACCATCTCAGTGCCATCATCTGTGAAATGGGGACAATGATTTCTACTTTGTAAGCATTTGGGAAGGAGCCCTGGTGGCACAATGGTTAAGAGTTCTCCTGCTAACCAAAAGGTCTCCAGTTCAAATGTACCAGCCGTTCCTTGGAAACCCTGTGGGGCAGTTCTACTCTGTCCTGCCTGGTTGCTATGAGTCAGAACCAACTCGACAGCACCTAACAAGAACAATAATAGGCATTTGGGAAGGAGCCCTGGTGGCACAATGGTTAAGCACTTAGCTGCTAACCGAAAGGTCAGTGCTTTGAACCCTACCAGCTGCTCTGCAAGAGAAAACTCATTGCTGTCGAATTGATTCTGACTCATGGCCACCCTGTAGGATAGGACAGAGTAGAACTGCCCCATAGGGTTTCCAAGGAACGGCTGGTAGATTCAAACAAATTTGGGTTAGCAGCCAAACGCTTAACCACTGTGCCACCAGGGCTCCCTCTTCAGGAGAAAGACTTGGAAATCTGCTCCGTAAAAATTACAGCCTAGAAAACCCTATGGGGCAGTTCTGCTTTGTCGCATGAGGTGGTGATGAGTTGGGATCAGCTATATGGCATCCAACAACAGTCATTTGAGAGGATTAAGGAAATGATCATTAAGCCAGGTAGCTCAGCAGATGGCTCCTCTGTCCTAATTGTCTCGTCCCTGGGTCACACTGAGAAACCAAAGGCTCTGAGAGGGGAAGGGGCATCCCCACAGAGCCTCAACAGCCCTGGTGGGGGGCAAGCTGGTCACCACTGGCCCAGGCAAGAAATTCACACCGCAGCGGGGGAGGTGGGGGAAAAGGCATTTGAATTACTGCTGCTGGATTTGCAGATTTGTACACTTGGGAAGGGCAAGTGTGTAATGTTAAAGTGATAAATATTTTAAATGTACCTTTTGGCCCTGCAATCCTGCTTCTAGGAATTTAACCATCAGTGACACGCAAGAAAAAGAGGGCTGTAAGCCTGAGACTGCTCATTAGATCATTATTCCCATATTGAAAAATGGGCTAAAGCCACAGAGAAATGGCCAAATAGAGTTACGTATATGGAATGGAAGCCCTGGTGGTGCAGTGGTTAAGAGCTCAGTTGCTAACCAAAAGGTCGGCAGTTGAAATCCACCAGCTACTCCTTAGAAACCCTATGGGGTCGGCAGTTCAAATCCCCCAGGCACTTGTTGGAAACTCTGTGGGGCAGTTCTACTCTGTCCTATGTCCAGGTCGCTATGAGTCGGAATCGACTCGATGGCAGTGGGTTTGGTTTGGCTTGGCATATTAAGTGTATTAGCTATTATTATTATTAAAATGTTCATCTGTTGAAAAAATAATGCATGACTATATATGCAAAAATCATGGAGCAGTAGATTTAATATTAGTGCACTGTATGCTTTTAACAATGCTAAACTTCAATTATTTAAAAAATAGAGACTGTTAAAACTATATGTGCTCACATGGAAAGTTATCCAAGATATATTTTAGATGAAACAAGCAAATTATAAAACAGTATGCATAATAGAATCATATTATATGCATACACAAATACATACTGTCAGGTGCTGTTGAGTCGGTTCCAACTCATAGTGACCCTGTGTGCAACAGAGTGAAACACTGCCCGTGACCCTGTGTGCAACAGAGTGAAACACTGCCCGTGACCCTGTGTGCAACAGAGTGAAACACTGCCCGTGACCCTGTGTGCAACAGAGTGAAACACTGCCCGTGACCCTGTGTGCAACAGAGTGAAACACTGCCCGTGACCCTGTGTGCAACAGAGTGAAACACTGCCCGTGACCCTGTGTGCAACAGAGTGAAACACTGCCCGTGACCCTGTGTGCAACAGAGTGAAACACTGCCCGTGACCCTGTGTGCAACAGAGTGAAACACTGCCTGCTCCTGCACCACCCTCACAACCGCTGCTGTGTTTGAGCCCATTGTTGCAGCTGCTATGTCAATCCATCTTGTGGAGGGCCTTCCTTTTTTTTTCACTGACCCTCTGCCAAGCGTGATGTCCTTCTCGAGGGACTGGTCTCTCCTGATAACATGTCCAAAGCACATGAGACGAAGTCTGGCCATCCTGGCTTCTAAGGAGCATTCTGGCTGTTTGTCTCCCAAAACAAATTTGTTTTGGCGTTCTTCTGGCAGCCCATGATATACTCAATATTCTTCACCAAAACTATAATTCAGATACATCAGTTCTCCTTCAGTCTTCTTTATTCATTGTCCCACCTTTCGCGTGCATATGAAGCGATTGAAAATACCATGGCTTGGGTCAGGTGCATCTTAGTCCTCAAGGTGACATCTTTGCTTATTAACACTTTAAAGAGGTCTTTTGCAGCAGATTTGCCCAATGCAATATGTGGTTTGATTTCTTGACTGCTGCTCCCATGAGTGTTGATTGTGGATCCAAGTAAAATGAAATCCTTGACAACATCAGCATTTTCTCTGTTTTATCATGGCATTGTTTATTGACCCAGTTGTGGGGATTTTTGTTTTTGTTTCTGTTTTTTTTATGTTGAGGTGTAATCCATACTGAAGGCTGTAGTCTTCAACCTTCGTCAGTAAGTGCTTCAAGTCCTCTTCACTTTCAGCAAGCAAAGTTGCATTATCTGCATAACGCAGGTTGTTAGTGAGTCTTCCTCCAATCCTGATGCCCTGTCCTGTTCTTCTTCATGTAGTCCAGTGTCTTGGATTATTCCTCAGTATATACAGATTGAATAAGTGTGGTGATAGATACAACCCTGACGCACGCCTTTCATGATTTTAAACCACAAAGCATCCCCTTGTTCTTGGTCTGTGTACAGGTTCCACATGAGCACGATTAAGTGTTCGGGAATCCCATTCTTCACAATGTGATCGATAATTTGTTATGATCCACACAGTCTAATGCCTTTGTGTAGTCAATAAAAACACAGGTAAACATCTTTTTGGATCTTGGCTGAAAGCAGAGAATACAAATACAATATATATCATTATATATATATATATAATATATTTTATATATATATAAAGTTAGTATATGCAAAAATTGAGCCCTGGTGCCACAGTGGTTAAGAATTCAGCTGCTAACCAAAAGGTCACTGCCATGAAAACCCTCTGAAGCAGTTCTACTCTGCACACACGGGATCACCATGTGTCGGATTCGACTGGACTCAACTGGTTTGAGGTTTTTTGTTGTTGTTGTTGTTAACCCTTGATGCAACATTTCGAATTAGCGGAGTCCTACTCAACTTTGTTGTCCTGACCTGCAGTCTCACCTTCCACCACCAGAGGGCGTGAACAACCCCAGCACCACACCTGCCCTGAGCTTCCTCACACTCAAATGTTTCTATATCATCATTTGTCAGCTTGGACAGTAAACTGAACACTCTGTGCTTCTTGGCATGTTCTCCCAGCATCACACGTCCTAAAGGCCTTTAAATAAAATTAGGCTCTGAGAGATGGAAGAAACAAACAAGCATTAACTAGTTGGTTCCATTTCCACTATGAAACAGTCAGAGGATCTTCAAAGGTAGAAGAGAAGAGTGGAAGTAACATTTACTGAGCACTTTCAACTCTCTAGGCTGGCCCCTTGCACACACCATCTCGTCTCGCCTCGTCGAGCTCCCACAGTGATGAGGTGGGTTAGCCCCACTTTTCAGATGAAAAAACTGATGCTCTGCAGGATTAAGTGACTTGCCCAAGCTCACCAGCTAGTCAGTGGTAGAGACAATCCAAACCCATGCCAGCTCCTCTATTGTCCTCCAAAGATTGGACTTGTCCCCCAATTTTATGGATGAAGAAACTGAAACCCAATGTGTGTTGGTGGCAGATCCTCCTTCAGCACCTCAGGCACCCAGGACATGCCCTTGCTAACGCCCTCTCTGCCTTTAAGTCTTTATTGAGGACCTGGTAGGTACCCCTGTGACCTGTGCACAAACAGGGAGACCTGACATCTCTCTCTGACTTGCCTCGTGGTTCAAAATTCAGAAAGGACATATAGAACATTTGCCTTCAAATCCTTCGTGCCCCTTCCCCATCAGTCAGCCACAGTGGCAACTAGTGGCCCCAGTTTCCTGCATCTTTTTTCCAGAGGTTTTATGTATATAAGTAAATACATAGTTTTATTTTTGGAGTTGCAGCTCCCTGAGTGTGGTATCCCCTAAAGCCAAAGACAATGTCACCTAGCATTATTATCACTATTGTCCTCCTATTAAAGAGAAGGACTCTGAAACCTAGGGAGCTGAGGTGAACTGCCCAAGGCCATAGAGCAGGACCATGGAAGGTCTAAATCAATGAACAGCTCTCAACCTGGGCAGAGTGCTGGGTCTTCCTTGCCCCTGAAACCCTTCTCCCCTATGTCCCCTTTGTGTTTCTGTCTCCCACTCTCCTTCCTCCCTTTCACCTCCCTTGCTTCCCATTCTCTCTCTCCCTCCTCATTTGAACCACTTATAAATTTTGACCTACCTGGAGCATGGCTAAATTTGAATAAGACGTGAAAGGACCTTAGAGATCAAGCCCAACTTTAAGATGAGAAAACTGAGGCCCAGAAAGGCTCTTACAGTTGTTGAGAACATTCCTCCTTTCTCAAGCTGTCCCCTTCCCCACCTCTTCCTGCCCTGGCAACCCTCCCATCACTCACCTGCCCTCTTTCTGTGCTGCAGCCAGACTCTTCCAAAACTCCCCACCTGATCCAGCTGCAACCTTGCCTAGGACCCCTTGAAGGCTTCTCATTGCCTTCAGGACAGAGTCCAAACCCTGGCCCTGCCACCTTCTCTGCCCTCCTCCTGTGATAGGCTGCATCTGACCCATCAGCCTGCCAACATGCTTTTCCCCTCTCGGCTTAGCCCAGCCTTTGGCTACTTAATCCTGGTTCCGTGGCACCCACAGCTTCTCCCTTATTGCTCCAAACTTCGCGTCTCCCCACGAGACCATGAGCTCCATGAGAGCAGTTCTGGCCCATCTCGTTCACCAGTCTCTCCAGTGTCTGTCACGGTGCTCTTGCTCAGAGGGCGCAGTCAATATTTGATGGAAGGATAAATGAATGAATGCTCAGACAGGAAAAAACATAACCCTAGTAGGGAGGTGAGCAATCAGAAGTGGTGTATAGGAAAAATGTAACTAATGTCACCGAACAATTTGTGTAGAAAATGTTAAATGGGAACCTAAAATTTGCTGTGTAAACTTTCACCAAGAACACAATAAAATATTATTTTTTAAAAAACGGGGAGACACTTTGAAGTGTGGTGTCTGGGGTCTTAAATGCTAACAAGCGGCCATCTAAGACGCATCAATTGGTCTCAACCCACCTGGATCAAAGGAGAATGAAGAACACCAAGGTCACATGATAACTATGAGCCCAAGAGACAGAAAGGGCCACATGAACCAGAGACTTACATCATCCTGAGACCAGAAGAACTAGATGGTGCCCGGCCACAACCGATGACTGCCCTGACAGGGAGCACAACAGAGAACCCCTGAGGGAGCAGGAGAATAGTGGGATGCAGACCCCAAATTCTCATAAAAAGACCAGACTTAATGGTCTGACTGAGACTAGAGGAATCCCGGCGGTCATGGTCCCCTAACCTTCTGTTGGCCCAGGACAGGAACCATTCCTGAAGCCAACTCATCAGACCTGGAAGGGACTGGACAAGGGGTTGGAGAGAGATGCTGATGAAGAGTGAGCTACTTGTATCAGGTGGACACGAGACTGTGTTGGCATCTCCTGTCTGGAGGGAAGATGGGAGGGTAGAGAGGGTTAGAAACTGGCAAAATTGTCACGAAAGGAGAGACTGGAAGGGCTGACTCATTAGGGGGAGAGTAAGTGGGAGTGTGGAGTAAGGTGTATATAAGCTTATATGTGACAGACTGACTTGATTTGTAAACGTTCACTTAAAGCTCAATAAAAATTATTTAAAAAAAAAAAAGTTTTTTTTTTTTCCCCGTGACAGAAAGTGTCTGCTTTGGCTGATTGTTTTGACAGTGAGGACTAGCTCTGACATTTAGGTCACATAGCAGACTTTTTCCATAAATTGAATGAGACAAATGTGTAGCTCTACAGTTCAGAGAAAATATATTTTAAAGATGTATACAATATAAAAAAATTACATCCTCACAATAAAAGTTTTTACATTATCAATTTAACAGTATGTGAGGGGGTACATAGTTTTTCAAAATTCTTTTAATAGGTTTGCTAGCAAAAAATCTGAAGGCCATTATTCTATGACAGAACTCCCAGGGTCTATGATCTTGGGGAATATCTAGCTCAATTGGCATAACATAGTTTATAAAGAAAATGTCCTACATTCTACTTCAGTGGTAGCGTCTGGGATCTGAAAAGCCTGTGAGTGGCCATCTAGGATACCCCGCTGGTATCACCCCTTCGAGAGCAGGGAAGAATGAAGAAAACTAAAAATACAAGGGAAAGATTAGTCCAAAAGGACTAATGGACCACATCTACCACGGCCTCCACCAGACTGAGTCCAGTACAATGAGATGGTGCCTGGCTACCACCACTGACTGCTCTGACAGAGATCACAATAGAGGGTCCCAGACAGAGCTGGAGAAAAATGTAGAACAAAATTCTAACTCAAAAAGAAAGATGAGATTTGCTGGCCCGATAGAGACTGGAGAAACCCTGAGAGTATGGCCCCCGGGCACCCTTTCAACTCAGTAATGAGGTCGCTTCTGAGGTTCACCCTTTAGTCAAAGACTGAACAGGCCCATGGAACCAAACAAGACAAGAGGGGCGCACCAGCCCTGGGGCAGGGACTGGAAGGCAGGTGGGAACAGGAAAACTGGTAATAGGGAACCCAGGGTTGAGAAGGGAGAGTGTCGACATGTCGTGGGGTTGTTAACCAATGTCATAGGACAATGTGTGTACTAACTGTTTGATGAGAAACTAGTTTTTTCTGTAAACCTTCACCTAAAGTACAATAAGGAAAAAAAAAGGGGGGGGGAGAAAATACAGTGAAACCTGTAAGAGCCATAACTCAACAGGACTGTCTTATTTTTCTGGGTCTTGCAAGTTTTCCACCTTTGACAGGGTGTTGTCTTAGCACTTTTCTATCACTCTATAAAAAAAAAAAATTTAGTGGAAAATTGAGTTTTTCTTCGTTGGCAGGTTTCTGCCTTATACAGGTTCTGACTTTTACAGGTTTTACTGTATATTAAGAATGTATTTATAATCTTTGTGTGTGTTTGCATACTTTAGGTGAAAGTTTACAGAGCTAATTACTTTCTCACTAAACAATAAATTGTTTTGTGACATTGATTGCCAACCCTGTGACGTGTCAACATTTCCCTTCTCCACCTTGGGTTCCCCATTTCCATTCGTCCAGCTTTTCTGTCCCCTCCTGCCTTCTCGTCCTTGTCGCTGGGCTGGTGTGCCCATTTAGTCTCCCATACATGGTTGAACTACGTGTGTTATTTGTTTTATAGGCCTGTCTTATCTTTGGCTAGGAGCCCTAGTTGTGCAGTGGTTAAAAGTTCAGCTGCTAATCAAAAGGTCAGCAGTTTGAATCCACCAGCTACTTCTCGGAAACCCTATGGGGGCGGTTCTACTCTATCCTATAGAGTGGCTATGAATTGGAATCAACTCAAAAGAAATGGGTTTTTAATTTTTGGCTTAAGGGTGAACCTCAGAAGTGACTTCAATACTGAGTTAAAAGGGTGTTCCGGAAGCCATACTCTCAGGGCTTCTCCTGTCCCTGTCAGACCAGTAAGTCTGGTCTTTTTTTGTGAATTTGAATTTCGTTCTACGTTCCCCATCCCTCCCACTCTGTCCAGGACCCTCCATTGTGGTCCCTGTCAGAGCAGTCAGTAGTGGTAGCCAGGCACCATCTAGTCTTCTGGACTCAAGTCTGGTGGAGGCTGTGGTAGTTGTGGTCTATTAGTCCTTTAGATTAATCTTTCCCTTGTGTCTAATGGTTTACTTCATTCTCCCTTGCTCCAGATGGGGTGGGACCAGTAGACGTATCTTAGATGGGTGCTCACAAACTTTTAAGACTCCAGGTGCTACTCACCAAAGTAGGATGTAGAACATTTTCTTTATAAACTATGTTATGCCAATTAAGCTAGATGTCCCCCGAGACCACGGTCCCCACAGCCCTCAGCGCAGTAGTTCAGTCCCTCAGGGAGTTTGGATGTGTCTATGAATCTTTTATGACTTTTTCTTTCTCAAGTTGTGCTGACTTCCCCAGTATTGTGTACTGTCTTACCCTTCATCAAAGTTTCTCCCTTCCTACCTCTCCCTCATAACCATCGGATTGTTTCTGTGTGTAAACCTTTTCAGGAGTTTATAATCACTGTTTTTAAATAAAGAAAATACATTGTATTTCTTTTACCCTGATTTGATTATTAGTATTTTAGGTTAGTTTATAAGAGAAAATTCAATTAATGGTATAAAAATTAATGTAAATCACCAAAAGGAACTGTTTTAGTGACTGTTGTTTGTTTATAATATCAAGGTATTAGAATTTATTAAATGCCATTTTTATGTAAAACCAAAATCAAAAAACCAAACCCATTGCAGTCGAGTTGATTCCGACTCCTATCGACCCTATAGAACAGAGTAGAACTGCCCCATAGAGTTTCCAACTAGCGCCTGGTGGATTCGAATTGCCAACCTTTGGTTATCAGCCGTAGCACTTAACCACTATGCCACCAGGGTCTCCATTTTTATGAAAGTATTCATAAAATTGTTTGCTACAATGGTTAAAAAAAAAAAATTCCGTGGGAAAAGATTGAGGTGTGCGCAGAGGGTAATTGGGAGAAATAGGATACTCGCTTCCGTTTAATAACCACCTTTGAGCAACTGTGCCAGGTGCTGTGCTGGCAAATGGCACACGGGAACAAGGCAGGGCCCTGCCCTGCGGGCGCCGGTCCTGTGGGCGTTTCAGTATTTGAATCTGATGAAAGGTACGCACCCCGCAAATTCACAGAAGCACCTGCATAGCCTGTCCTGCATATAATTTGCGGAGAGGGGGAAGTTTACAGATCTCAGAAACCCAGCCATGAACCACGGCTTAGTGTCCCAATCTAGCTGAAGCGGCAAAGACGAAAACAAATGAGTGGAGGATGAGCCAGGCCGTGACAAGTGACTGCGGAGCCGAGGGGCTCAGAAGCAGGGAGGGGATGACTGTGGAATGCCTTGAATCCATGTTGAGAAACGTGTCCTATCCTCCAGGTAACAAGGTTTCAGAACTACAAACGCTTTAACCTCAGAGCCGGCTCAGAAAGATGACGCAAGCGGCGCGCGAAGTCGCGCCACTACGCAACTGTTCTGCCCCCGCCCGGTGCATTGTGGGCCGAGTCTCGCGAGGGAGCGAAAATCACGCGGACATTAGCGATGAGGGCGGGGAGGGGCTGACAGAGCTTCCTCTCTTCGGAGTGAGAGTCCCGCCCCCTGGCAGGGATTGGCCAGTCACAAGGCCTCTCTGTCCTGGCTGCAGGGATTGGTCCGAGGGTTCACATGACCTTCGCGGGGCACGTGACGGGGTCCGCCCAGTCGTTGGAGGAGGCGGGAAAGGGCCGGAGACGCCTCGGTCTAAGGCCCGGGTTCCAGGACTGTAGGGATGAGAGACGGTCAAGATGGCCGGCTTCTCGGCAGCCCGGCTCCTGCACGCGTCCGTCGGCAAGGCGGGCTTCGGTCGTTTGCCAAGTAAAGAGCTCTAGTATGTCACGAGTCGGACAGAGTGACTTGGAATATGCCTCACTCTGGACCTCAGTTCCCTCGCCTGTGAAATGGGCACAGCGTTGCCCGAAGACTAAGATTACCCCGAGGTCCACGTGAGGCAGGGTTTGCGGAAAAGTACGTTCTAGTGTGAAGCGGCCTCGTGGGATGGAGCGGCGCCAGGAGGCGCCACTTTGGCCAGCTGGCTCTGCGCCTTCTGCTCAGAAAGCACTGTTGAGCGGAGTAGAGCCCCAGGCCCTTGGCTGACTTCTCCGGCCACTTGAGGGTAGGAGGTATGTGGCGGACTGCACCCAGCAGATGCAGGCCACTTGACTTTTATTAAATTTTCACGCCAGCAGTGATGGGTCGCTAGTGACTGAGAGGCCGAAGACGACTGAGCCAGGAAGTGGCGGTCCCAGGGCTGGAACCAGGGCCTCTGCCTGCTCAGTCCGCAGACCCTCCATCAGGTGGTTCTTGCACCCTGAAAGGGGAGGGTGGACGGGCCACCTGGGAGCACTCCCCTGACGTGTGGAGTCACCTAAGCCCCAATGACATTCGCCTTCCACACTCAAGCTTCCTGCCTCAGATACCTGGGAGACTCCGGAGGACGGAGCCACGGCCTTCCCCTCCCGACAGGGGCAAAGACATGGTTGCCTGGCATCTTGAGTCCCGGTTACAACAGGGGTGGGAGAGTCTCAGGCCAGAGCCAGGAATGGAGGGAGTGCGGAAGAGCCTGGAAGCCAGAGCTGGAAAGGAGAGGATAAGAAACGGACAAAGGCCCAAAGAGAAACAGCCTGCCCTCAGCTTAGTTCATTGAGTTCAACAAATACCTACTGAACACGTACTGGGTGCCTGGGACTTTTTTAGGCACTAGGGATCGAGTATTAAACAAGAGAGACAAAATTCTTCTAGTACAGGAGAGGTCTAAATATGCAAGATAAATATTTCGTACTGTATTAGAGGTAGTCATTGTTGTGGGAAAAAACTAAAGCTGGGAAGAGGGATAGGAAGGGTCCAGAGGATGGGGAAATTTTACATAAAGGGCAGAGAAGGCCTTAGTGAGAAGATGACTTCTGAGTGAAGACCTGAAGGAAGCAAGAGAAGAGCACCGCACGCAGAAGACACAGCACATGCAAGGGCCCTGGAGCGGTACCATGCCTAGAATGGAGTGTAGGATTTACTAGTAGGAGACGGTCAGAGAGGTTACAGAAAAGGGCTTGGGATTTAACTTGGAGTGAAATTAAGCCATTGCAGGGATCCAAGAACTGGTGTATACCCCACATTGTAACTGGAGGACTTTGCTGCTCTGTTGAGAATGAACTCTACGGACCTGTCTTAGGCTGGGTTCTCTAGAGGAGCAAAACCAGTGAAGCATATATATAAATATATGGCTCACAAAACTGGGGAGGCTGGCAAGTCTCAAAATTGGGTCAGGTGTCAGGTTGGTGACTTCTCCTGACTCACATGGTTGCAGGGGCTGGTGAATCCAAAATCTGCAGATCAGGCAGCAGGCCGAAGGCTTCTCACAACCGAAGAACAAGAGGTCAGAGGATTGACGAGGTGAATGTAGGAGAGAGAGCAAGTGTCATCAGAACACTCATTTATATCATGAATACAGGCCACACCCCCAAGGAAACTCCTCTTCCAACTGATGGGCTACTCACATCAGATCACAAAATGGGAGGTATGCATAGTGTCTGCCAACCCACTGAGAATTATAGCCTAGCCAAGTTGGCACATAACACTGACCACCACAGGGGAGAGGCAGGAGCAAGGAGGTCAGCTAGGAGACTATAGTGATAATCTAGGCAAGAGGCAAAGTGGCACAGGCCACGTGGTTCAGGGATTGAGGTGGTCGGATTTGGGGTGAAAGTTCTGAATCTCTGGCCACAAACTGGCTGTGCTGGAAGCATAACTCCCTACATCTTTATAAAGGTGCGCAATGCAGTTTCTGCTTTTCAAGTCTCTATTCCACAAAGTGACAGCAACTCAGTCTCAGTCCACCCTTTTGGTTCCAGGGGTTGTGTTGGCTGCATCGAGGAGGTGAGGGCAGAGAGTCTGGTGTGCTGTCACCCCCATCCATCTACTGGCACCCACGGAGGCCACCTCAGTCTTGCCCACACAGAGCACAGTGCATCCTGCTGGGTGTCCAACCTCTCCTCAGCTGCCTCCACACCTGGCTTCAGAGCAGAGGAAACATCAGCTGCTCTGAAACTGCCAAGCTGTCCAAACCTCCTGCCCACACAGCCCCCAGAGCTCCCTGGAGCTGTGGCAGAGCTGGCCCTGGGCAGTGCTCAGCCACAGGCTTCTAAACACAGGGTCTCCTTTATGTCTTCATAGGTGGGGAACAGAGGAGGTGCAGAGAGGTTAAATAACTTACCCAACCAAACCAAAAACCCACTGCCATCGAGTCGGTTCCAACTCATAGCGACCCTATAGGACAGATTAGAACTACCCCATAGAGTTTCCAAGGAGCACCTCGTGGATTCAAACTGCCGTCCTCTTGGTTAGTAGCTGTAGCACTTAACCACTATGCCACCAGGGTTTTCAATAACTTACCCAAGGTCACCTATTTGCTCAACTTAGAAAATACTTTAAAATGCTTTAATATAGAGAAGTAGCAATTGATGTCAAGCTTAAAACAAAAGATTGGTAGTGCAGGGGGATTCCAGCATCTACTGTGATAAAGCAATTAGTATTTTCTGATAAACTATTTTACGTCCTATAGCCTTTGGCGTGAAGTAGGATTTTGCCTTGTCAATAAAAATGTCCCTCAGTCCCATGGTGAAACGACCATCACGCCGAGGTTCAGCGAAGTCCCCATCGAGCACACGCTGTGTCCTGAGCCCTCGCCCTCTGTCACACCAGACCCAGGGCACTCTGCTGGAAATTGTGGGTTGCCCCTGTGGAAGGTTTACGTCCTTTGGAGCAAAATAGGAAGTCCTTTCTTCAAAGTGAATATTTGCATGTTTAACCCTCTGAGCAGACTTTTTGGATGGATATGTACGGTCAGCTCTAGGCCAATGAAAGCTTCCCTCTGGCCCAGCTAGCCAGGAGAGTGGAGGAATTCTGCCAGCTCCCTCTCCAAACCAAACCCACTGCCTTCGAGTTGATTCCAACTCATAGCGACCCTATAGGACAGAGTAGAACTGCCCCATATAGTTTCCAAGGAGCGCCTGGTGGATTTGAACTGCCGACTTCTTAGTTGGCAGCCATAGCACTTAACAGCCATCTGGAGATGAAAGGTTTTACTGAATTAAGTTGAGTCAACAGTCGCTATGAGTCAGAATCGACTTGACGGTAGTGGGTTTGGTTTGGTTTTTGGAAACATCACTCGGCCTGTTCAGCACTTGGCCCAGTCCTGCCAGCCCGGCCCTGGAGGAGTTCACAGCCTGAAGAGGAGGGAAAGTCAGCTAGGGCGGCAGGCAGTTCAGCACCTAGGGTGGAAAGGCCCAGAACCGGGAGGACTCAGGTTCTGGAAGCAACGTGGGGCCGCACCCACCCTGCTGAACCGGTTTCGCGGCCTTTGCCTGGTGGAGGCGGGACCGGGGCCTGCAGTTACAAGGCGCAGCCACTAGATGTCAGGGTGCCCCCGCTCGAAGGCAGCCCACGCTCGTTCGTCCCCTGCCCTGTCCTTGAATGACCACAGGACCTGCTTCTGGGCGGATCGTGGGAGATCCCCGAGCACCCTCGGAATCGCCGTTTGCACCAAGACCACAGTTTTACAGACAGAAAGCTGGAGCTCGGAAAGCAGGTCTGGTCGATCTTTGCGAGGGAGCATGGTGGATTCCCTGTGCGTGTGAGCCCCTCCTCTGTCTCTTGTTAGCGCAAGTTATTTCTCCCTCCAAACCATATTCAAAATGTGGAGGTAATAGCTTATCCACACTGTTGCTGGGAACGTTAGGTAAAGCCGTTAGCACAGGCCGCACGTGGCAGTGACGTGGTCAGTTATTTCAGTCCAGCTGGGAAGACGGAGGAAGTTGACAGGCTTGACTCTCTAGCAACCCACTTGGGCATGCGCAAATTCCGCTTTCTTCATTTTTTTTCTAACAACCTAATTTCTGACCCAGGCCCCGTTCCACGCTCCCACAGCTGCCATACCACAGCGGTCAGGCAGGCAGAGGATTTGTGCAGGGACGGTCCTGTGGGAAACCCCACTGGCCACTACCCATCTGTCCACACCGATTATTGCTTCCCTCCTGGTCCCAAGCCTCCCTGTGACTCCCAGCAGTGCTGGGGTACAAGGGCCTCTTTGGCAAGTCTGCCTGGGGTCCCTTCCCCTTGGTGCCCCACCCAGTATTGAACCTGGGACCCTTCAGCTGCCTCCCCTTGCCCTAGCCCTGGGGAAATTTTCCTGTGGTCCAGGGTGCCTCACCACTCCCTGCTTCCCCAGGATTCTCTGCCTGCAAGGAGGCGCCAGCTCCCCCGTCCTCCCATAGTCTTTTTTCTCTTAAGGGCTTGGACACCTGCTTTCAGTCCTATGGCAACAGGCCCAGGCTGGCTCCTGCTTGGATACAGAGAAGGAGCAAGAAAACAAAACAAAACGAAAAGTCAGTTCAGGCTTTCCAATATGAACAAATTTCAGTGACCATAGTTTAGTGAAATTACACCAGTTCCCAACAGCACAGTTCAAATGTCAGTTACCATAGTGCATTAAATGTGATTAACCAGTACAAACTTCACGTCTAACAGATGTACCTCCGTTATTCAGTTGACTCACAGACAGCGAAGTGTGTAGTTGTGTTGCCTCTTTGTCTCCCAGGGATAAACACACAGGACGTTGTACAAAAACAGTTACTCAAAAGAGGGAACTGGCAAACAAAGATGAAAGTGCAGCAAAGAAACAAAAAGTGATAATGCTGGAAGTAAAATTCAAATCAAACTTAAATGAAGTTATAGAAGAAATAGCTGACCATGAAAATATTGACCTGCTGCCATTGCAGAGACTCCAGATATGCAGCCAGAGAAACTCAGTGGGGGTGTACTTACTGATGTAAATGAGATATCTCAAGGCATTAAAAGTGCAAAGGATAAAATGTTGGAAGCTGATCAATTCATCAAGACATAGAATAGATGCTCCATATTGTAAGTTAACAAGGAGAAGAAGTCTGGCACCGTTCAAAATACTCTTTACAAATTTTATACAAAGAAATAAAACACTCAGTGTTTCTAGTGTTTAAAATTAGAATGTATTAAATAAATGTGGTTTTTTTTATTTTCCTGTTTATAACCAATAGTAAGAGTTTTTAATGTTTCGAAGATCATAGAACAATTGTAATTTTCCAACTGATTTTTTTTCTGCCCACAGTTTCATTTATTTTATTGTGATTTAGGTGAAAGTTTACAGAGCAAATTAGTTTCTCATTAAACAGTTAATACACAAATTGTTTTGTGACATCGGTTGCCAACCCCACCATGTGTCAACACCCTCCCCTTCTCCACCCCAGCTTCCCTGTTTTCATTCATCCAGTTCTCCTGTCCATTCCCACCTTCTTGTGTTTGCTTTTGGGCTGCTGTACCCATTAATCTCACATACATGATTGACCTATGAAGCACGTTCCTTATGTGTGTTATTGTTGCCCCTATAGACTGTCTAATCTCTAATCTTTGGCTGAAGGCTGAACCTCAGGAGTGACTTCAGTATTGAGTTAAAAGGGTGTCGGACTTTTGGGATTTCTCTAGCCTCTGTCTGCCAGCAAGCCTGGTCTTTGTGTGTGAGTGTGAATTTGAATTTTGTTCTACATTTTTCTCCAGTTCTGTCCAGGACCATCTATTGTGATCCCTGCCGGAGCAGTCAGTGGTGGTAACTGGGCACCATCTAGTTGTTGTGGGTAAAGTTTTATTTTATTGAGAAAAAATTTACCATTTTAACCATTTGAAGTGTACAATTCAGTGGGTTTTAGTATATTCACAACATTGCACAACCATCACTGCCCAGCCATTTATGTATATATGTGTAAGTATATAAATACATATGCTTATGTGTGTGTTTGGAAACCCTGGTGGTGTAGTGATTCAGTGCTACGGCTGCTAACCAAAGGGTCGGCAGTTCGAATCCACCAGGCGCTCCTTGGAAACTCTATGGGGCAGTTCTATATATACATATATATATATATATACATAAAAAAAAACACATACATATATATAAACACACACACAGAACCCTGGTAGTGCAATGGTTAAGTGTTTGGCTGCTAGCCAAAAGGTCAGTGGTTTGGATCCACCCACTAGCTCAGAGGAAAAAGACCTGGTGATTTTGCTCCCTTGAAGATTACAGCCCTATGGGGCAGTTCTACGCTGTCATATGGGATCATTATGAGTTGAAATTGACTCACCAGCACCTACCAGCAACATATATATATAACATATATATGTATACATGTGTTTTGTTCTGTTATACACAGGGTCGCTATGAGTTGGAATTGACTGGAGGGCACCCACCAACAACAACATGTGTGTGTATATTTATATTTCCCAGACTGTCTTGCAGCTAGGGTTCTGTTGAAAATTGGGTGGACAACACAGTGGTTAAGAGCTCAGGCTGCTAACCAAAAGGTTGGCAGTTTGAATCCACCAGCCACTCCTTGGAAACCCTATGGGGCAGTTCCACTCTGTCCTATAGGGCCACTATGAATCTGAATCTACTCAGTGGCAATAGGGTATGGGAGGAAGCCTGACCTGTATGTCCAAGCAGAGTGGGGGCATGGGCGTGGGGCATGCCTGTGGACACTTTTTTCCAAGGAATTTTGCAAAGGCAGTGAAAAGGTGGAGAGGTGTTGGGAAGGGGTGTAACAGGGTTATTATTACTATTCTTGTTATTTCTTTTTTAGAGTAGGTTGGATCCTGTAGGGGGAATTCAAGAGAGAGAGAGAGAACATTCCGGAGTGAGGGGAGAATTGCAGAAGCAAGGTCAGTAGAGAGGTGGGGCCCAGCGCTCAAAGGGCGCTACGGTCTGGCTGAGGACACAGGTTTTTAGGAGGAGGAGGGCGGGGCACTCCCAGACAGGAGCGGCCTGGCTGCGACTCTGCTGGCCCAGGACAGCGTGCTTTCAGAGGGCTGGAGCGCAGCCACGGCCAACGCAGCAGTCAGGAGAGCCGGATCCTCTGCGTAGAGACGACCTTCTCCAACGTCTCCCCGATGAGCTGTGGGATACGGGCTGACCCGCGGGCTGGGGCTCTCCGGATAGTCACTGCCATGACTCGTTCTGGGACCCTGGACAAGTGACCCAGGTGACCTTGGGAACGTGAGCCGAGGGGATGGATGGGCTGCGGGGAACTCCCTGCAGGGGATTCCAGTGCGCACCTCTAGAGGGCGCGCGGAGACTGTCCCTGAGATGTGCTCACGACACCTCACTCTCAAACGGCGCCCACGCGAAACTCCAGGGCCTGGGCTTGGTTCAAGCTTCACCCCGAGCTCGCTGGACCGAGCCCGAGCCCTGGGAAGGGCGTCCCCAGAAGGCGCCCTGCCGCTCGGGGCGTCGAGGGCCAACCGGGCCCTCCAGAGCGCCGGGCCGCTGGACCAGGGCTCAGAGCCGCGAGGGGGCCTGCGCGCACCACTGGCCGGCGTCGCGCTGGGAGTCCAGATGAGCGGCTTCCCTAGCCTCAGCCGGATGAACGAGCTGAGGGTACAACGTGGATGTCCATGAGAAGAGGGGAAACTGGAGACGGAGCCCTGGAGGTGCTGGGCTAGCCAGAGGTCCACTGAGGGGCTGGGCTGCCCAAGGGTTGGAAGGGGGAGAGGCTGACCCAGTTTGGAGTTAAGGAGCCACAAACGAGGTCTTTCAGAGACGGGGCATGGAGGGGAATGGACACAGTCTCATCCGCTTAGAGAGATGGCCCCCAGTTTCTGATAAAATACCCGGGTGCCACTCTCATCCCCCATCAACCCGTAATGAACCCTCTCTCTCACACCCCCTGCCCACTGCCAACTGAAAGCAGATTCAGCTATGGACAACCGAGTTCCTGCATGGTGCAAATGGCTAATGTACTGGGCTGCTAACCAGAAGGTGGAAGGTTAGAGTCCACCCAGAGGAGCCTAGGAAGAAAGGCCTGGTGACCTACTTCCAAAAAAACAGTCATTGAAAACCCTATGGAGCACTGTCCTGCTCTGATGCACATGGAGTCGCCATGAGTCTGGAAGGCAACTGGTTTTTCCTGTGGACAAGAGAAAGCAGAGATGCCAACATAGCAAGAGTGTGGGAGGGGCCAGGTTGGGTTGTCCCCTCCCCCCCTCCACACACACCCAGGGTCAGCTTGGGGGAATGGCAGTGGCAGTTTCCTGCACAAGGAGCCTGAAAGGGCCCCTCTCAGGAAGCACCCCTCACCCTGCAACGCCCCGGTGGTCTAGCCAGGCAGGCACCTGCTGAGTCCAAGATGCACTCAGCACCTTGCCTTGTAGGCACTCAGTCAGTGCTTGTCATGCTTATTTTTAAATTCAACATAACAAACATCTTTGGAAAGCAGAAGTGCAGCACGGTTCGTTAATGTATGAATCCTTGCAGGTTGATTGTTCAGGCTCTTACACTTCCACCTCCTTAGAAATAGCAAATGCTTCGAATTTTGAGCCTCTCCTACAGGCTTGCAAACCCAGAGCCTGCTGCTCTGGGCTGGCTCGGGGCCAGGCTGCAGATGAGTCCCTCGATGTCCCAGAGGCTGCGTCTCCTGGCTGGTGCTGACTCACGGTGCAGCCTGCATGCAGCTTCTCCAGCTGCCAGGTCCCTGCGTGGGCTTCTGGGTCTCAGATGGTGTGTAGCTAGTTCAGAGTTTACTGACCTGTACCTAATGGATTGCCCTCTTTGTCCCTGTTCCTACTCCAAAGCCCTTAGCCTAGTGCCCCACATGCAGTGAGTGCTCAGCTATAGCGGTTGGTGGCGTTATTCTTATTCATTTCTATTACGCTCAGAGCACAAACTTAGTGCCGTTGCTTTATTTTTTCCTGGAAGATGCTTTAGAACAAAGTGGGCACATCATACAAGGGTGGCCTGAGGGCTGAAGGAGGGCAGGAGGATGGGGTACTACCCTAGAGCCTAAAAAAAAAAAAAAATGAGCAAGGAGTGAGCATTTTGCATATTTCACAGTTTTCCAAAGATGCTTTAAGGACATCAGATCATCCCATCACGATTCCACCAACCAGGCCTCAGCTCTCTGACTGCCCACTTTGATGTAAGCAAACCCTTTTGGCTTCTCATCCTCCATCTGTCCAGTCTAAGAAGCAAGTTAGGAGTTGGAACTTCAAAGTCCAGTTACTCCTCTTTAGAACTGCCATCTCTAATTACAAACGTGGGCAGCTGGGATTCTTGCCCTTAAGTGGTCTCTGTGTCTAGGAGGCCTGGAATGACACGACTGTCCCAGGTCTTCCTCTTGGTCTTCACAGCATCCTTGTGGAGAATGGTTCTCATCATTAGGGCCTGTCACAGTGTCATCCCAACCTTTCAGGCATCATCTCCTGGCTCACCTTACATTACCTGTGCAGTCAGTACTCCAGCCACAAGCTTCAGGCCCCTCTGTCATTGTAGAGCCTACTTTCTCCGCTGGGAATGTCCCTTTCCAGCCTAGTTATGTGACTGTCCTGAAAAAGTCTTCACTTCCTCTATGTGTATCTAATAACAAATTTATATTTATGATATATTTATATTAAGTGGTTGTATTTTAGTCCTTAACAGTGAGCACACTGTAGTCATTCATGCATGTAGTCATTCATTCGTTCACTCATTCACTCAAGGTTAGGTGCTTAGAATAATGCCCAGTACAAGCTAAATGCTCAATAAACATTAGCTCACTCAGTATTTCTGGAGTGTCGGCACTGTGCTGTTCGCTGCGGCCACAGCAGTGAACAAGACAGACGAGGTCCCTGATCGCCCGCAGTCACCTGGGTGCCAAGTTCGGTCTTCTGGGCTCTCAGTGCGGAAACCGAGCGGGCCCCGCCCAGCGCTGGGACTACAAGTCCCAGCAGGCCGCGCGGCGGCGTCACCGGCCCGCGCTTGCGCGACGTGGTGACGCATGCCGCGCGCGGGCGCCGGTGGTGCGGCCGGCGGCGGGGCGGAGCCGGCGGCGGCCTTTAGGGCGGAGCCGGCACCACTCCCTCAGTCGGCCGCGGTTAGCGGACGGCGAGGCTTCCGCGCCCGTTTCTCTCCGTGTCTCGCGGAGTCGCGGCCCCCGAGCGGCGCCATGTCGGAGCCCGGCGGCGGCGGCGGCGAGGACGGCTCGGCCGGCCTGGAGGTGTCGGCCGTGCAGAATGTGGCCGACGTGTCGGTGCTGCAGAAGCACCTGCGGAAGCTGGTGCCGCTGCTGCTGGAGGACGGCGGCGAGGCCCCGGCGGCGCTCGAGGCGGCGCTGGAGGAGAAGAGCGCCCTGGAGCAGATGCGCAAGTTCCTGTCGGACCCGCAGGTCCACACGGTCCTGGTGGAGCGCTCCACGCTCAAAGGTGCCGGGCCGGGGCGGGGCAGCCGGGCCGCGGACACCGGGGGAGGGCCCCCACGGAGGGCAGGGCCCCCCAGGAGAGACCCCCGGCCGCGGACACCGGGGGAGGGCCCCCACGGAGGGCAGGGCCCCCAGGAAGGGTCCCCCGGCCTCAGACACCCAGGAAGGGTCTTCCCGGCCGCAGACACCCTGAGAAGGGTCCCCACGTAGAGCAGGGCCGGCTAGGTACCCCACAGTCTCAGACACCCCCCGAGAAGGGTTCCTGCGGAGGTCAGGGCTTGGGGTCCCCCACAGCATCAGACACACCCAGGAAGGCCCCCCCCCCCGCCACGGCCGCAGACACACATAGGAAGGGTCCTCCCCACGGCCGCAGACGCCCCGGAAAGGATCCCTGCGGAGGGCAGGGCTGGCAGGGCCCCCCCATGGCAGCCGATGCCCCGCCCGGGGCTCTCTCGCCACATCCCCTGCCCGGGCCGGGTCCCCGGGGGCTGTCCCCTCCAGGGCCGCGGGGACTGATGAGGGTGCCCCTCTCTTTCCATCACCCAAAACAATGGGATGGCTTTGTCTGCACGGGCCTCTCAAGATGGCCGAGTTGGGTGGAGACACCGTCTCCCGGGCTGAGCGCGGGCGGAGGCCGCATCCCTGCCTCAAATGTCACGTGAGCTTCTCGGTTTAGGTTCGTGTCCATGCCAGGCCGGCCTCGGCAGGGCTGTGCCGGGGCGCCTCGCGAAGCCGTGGGCAGCACCACCCTCGCCCCTAGGTGGTCTCGGTGTCGGGGAGGAGGGCTAGGCGGGTCGGAGCTCAAGGCAGCATTAGGGCGGGCACCCAGCCCTGTGCCCACAGACCCCCACCCCGAGGCCTAGAATGACAGTGTCGCCCGGCGCCTGCGGAGCATCACTGTGCCCGGGAGATGATACCCTCACCGAGGTCCCCTCTGGTTCCTCACAGCATCCTTGCTGAAAGCTGTATCTTCCCATTGTTAATCTTGGGGAAACCAGAGGCTCCTAGGCTGGACCCAGCATCTCAGCTTCCAGTCCACTGCTTATTTTCCTTACATATCCTTCCTATCTGTGTAGTGCCCAGAGGGTCCCAGTGACCATTCTTTGATATCCTAGTCTGATTATACAGATTTAAAAAAGAGAGACGACTGAGATTAGGCGTCTAGTTGAGCTAGGCTGAAAGGTTTGCATTTTCCAGGTGTTTTAAGTACTGTGGTAGGGATCTCCCAACAGCAGCCCAGAGTTACCCTGAGAGTATGGAGCTTGCCTCTGGGGAGGGTTGCCCATTTAAGACCAGTTTTTAGTCCTGGAGCCCTGGTGGCGCAGTGGTTAAGGGTTCACCTAGTAACCGAAAGGTTGGCAGTTTGAATCCACCCATCTCTCCTTGGAGACCCAATGGAGCAGTAGTTCCACTTTGTCCTATAGAGTCACTGAGTCCATATTGGTTTTTTTTTGGGGGGGTGGGGGTTGTAGTCCTGGCGGTGAGCATGTTTGATAAGGGCCTGTAGGTGTGGCACCTTGCACCTGGGAACCCAGGCATGGTGGTTTCCTCAGAAATGTTAATGTTGGCGTGGAGGGATTGGCAGTTATCTAGAAATAATTTGCCAGCAAGATGCCTACCAACTAAAACCAAGCCTGTTGCAGTCGAGTCAATTCCAACTCATAGTGACCCTATAGGACAGAGTAAAACTGCCCCATAGTTTCCAAGGAGCACCTGGCAGATTTGAACTGCCAGCCTTTTAGTTAGCAGCCATAGCACTTAACCACTATACCACCAGAATTTCCTACAAGCTGCCTGAGATCACCAAAAACTTCATGGTTCTCTCTGTGGATAAGAAAGTTTATACCTTGTGTCTCTTCCTGATAGTTTGTTTCTTTCAAAGGCTATTCTAACTCAGAAGATGTTTCATTGTATCCTTGATTCTGGAGGCGTGAGAGAATATTTTTCCCAGATCCATGTGGATCTTCAGTGCAGCTAAGCCGTTTTTAGGGCATTAATGTTTAGGGTTTGGGGTTATGCTGTCCTGCATGGAAACCACATTGTTTTTTTTAAAGCTTTTAACTCATTTATTCTTTTTTCTGAAAGAGTAGGCAGTCATTGTAGAAGATTCAGAGCACACACAATAATGAAATTGCAGTCACCTGGAATCCTTCTACCCAGCTGTCACCACTGTCAGCATTCGTCATGTATCTCTCTGGTCATTTTTCAATGCATATACGTTGTTTGGTTTTATGAAAATATTTTTTAACCTTCTTTTTCAGTTATTGTGTTTTGAATAATTTTACCTTGGTTAATTCTTGATCATTTTTATTGCACAATTTATATTTTTATATATTGAACTCAGTGAGTTCTACCTTGAGTCACTATTTTTTTCATGTCTTTTTTTTTTTTTTTTTAGATGAAGGTTGACAGAACAAATTAGTTTCTCATTAGTTAATACACACATTCTTTTGTGACATTGGTTGCTAACCCCATGACATGTCACAATTTATTTCTATGGAAAAATTTTTTAAGTTTTGTTCTTTGTTATTCAGTAATTCACGTTTTTTCAAATAACTTGGAATTGCACTTAGTTTAATTTGGGGGGGGGGAGGCTGTTTCCATGGTCTCCTTTCTAGTGCAAATTGTCTTTGTGGTTTATTTCTGGGTACATTTTCTTCCTTTCAGTGAAAGGAATATCTAGACATCCAAATCTTGGCTCCATAATGACTTGCACTTTTGAAAGTTGACTGAGGAATGAGATCATCTAAAATTGAAATCCTACCTCATTCCTGTATTTATAGAAATTCCTGGAGTATTTTTAGTAATTTGTCGGTAATTTATTTTTTACTTATGAAAATCTACAGCAAGATTTAAACATTAATTTTACGCTAATTTCAGCATCCCAGCTACAGTAACACAATTTAGATACACTGAGTGACAGACCCAGGACACCCAGTGGGAGGGCTGTCTCCTGTGTGGTTTTATGAGTTACTGTTGGCATTTGTACATTTGATCAAATGGGAGCATCCAGTGGCTGAATACAGTGAAAAGATGCGTTTGCATTAATGTGGAAAACAAGTCTGATGTTTAAACTGAATAAAGACCACCGCTGATGATGAAGTCATGTAATTATTTAATGAGCAGGGGAAATTGCATTTATTTTATTACCCTCCCCCTTTTTTCCATGAAATTTCCCGAACACTTGCAATTGAATATAGAAGCGTTTTTTATATGAAGCCATATATACTTTTTTTTCTTTTTTTTCCAGAAAGAGTGAGATAGTTTATTAAGGAGATGCATACATCACTGGGGACCCAGAAGCAACACAGGCTGTCTCTATGGAGTCCCCCATATATACTTTTTAAAGAAGCTGCCCCAGTTAAACATATATGTTTGTCATTGTTAAAATACAGCATTCGTAAAATGCAGAATAAAGGTCATGAATGTAACAGCCTGTTTTGCTAGTGAAGAACTGGAGAATTAGCAGGAGAGGCAGTGTTCAGTTTGTAGCTCCTCATTTTAGGGAGACTCTCCTGCCCGTGATTCCTGGCCTGTGGGAAGACTCTTCTTCATAGTATACTGAGGAATTATGTCCAGATTGGGTTCGTTTTGTTCATTACTGAGCTAGGCATTTCGAGAGCAGTGGGTTTGGTTTGGTTTTTGTCTTGTTTTGTCTTGCCTGCAGCGCATTTCTTGGTTGCGTTCTAGCCTGTGAGAGGTTGGGGGTATAGGTAGGAACGGGTCCCCTTTGCTTTAGTGTGCGGCTGCTGGAGCTGGTAGCTCTTTAGGGACCAGGCTGGGATCAGGCACTTGGTGTGCCTGGTTTTTGTACCCTCAGGTGTCTTGCCTTACCTAGCCTTACGTTTGGAATTTTGTCATTAAGACCAAAAATAGCAGTAGTCCTGGTGGTGGTGCAGTGGTTAAGAGCTCAGCTGCTCACCAGAAGGTCAGCAGCTTGAGCCTACCAACCACTCCCTGGAATCCCTATAGGGCAGGTCTATTCTGTCCTATCGGGTCACTATGAGTCAGAATCAACTGAAGGCAATGGGTTAGGTTTGTTTTTGTCTTAAGCTTGAAATGATCTTTTTTCCTAAGGGAGGTGTTGGGGAGGGGTTTTATCTTCCCTTCCTGAGTACAGTGACAGCTCGGGGCCAGCTGTGGAATAAGACTGGAGCTGTCACAGTGGCCAGCTTCCTAGAGGTGTGGCCGTGCAGACGTTTGCCCGGGAGTGTTTTGGGGGAGTTCTAAAAATTATTTTTCTGAGGATTTAGTTTTCCTGGAAGTTTAAGAAATGTAGCAGAATGATGCCTAAC
The DNA here is from genome assembly GCF_024166365.1 of Elephas maximus indicus. Classification (NCBI taxonomy): domain Eukaryota; kingdom Metazoa; phylum Chordata; class Mammalia; order Proboscidea; family Elephantidae; genus Elephas; species Elephas maximus. The sequence continues at coordinate 111,180,488 of NC_064828.1, read as the reverse complement.
AAGTGTAGTGTTCATTTCTAGACTTCCCTTGCCCGCCCGCAGTGAACAGCCAAGTAAAGGTAGGTGGGAATTGTGTCTGTCAGCATTGTAGAGTGTCAGGCGGGGAGCACCAGAAGGGACCGTCCAGCCTCCACCTCTCCCAACTGAGGAAACCGAAACCCCAGGAATTTAAGACCCAGTTGGAAAGAGGGGCCTGAACCCTAAAAACTAATCACTCTGTGCAGTTCCCTGGTATCCATTAAAGTAGGAATGTTCATTTTAATCTCTTTCATATTTGTTATGCCTTTTGAATTCGTAGTAGCCTTAAAAAGTACTAAATCTGAAGTTCCTTAGATGTTAATAATGTCCTAGTTTCTCTCTTTTTCTGGAAATACAGAATGAACCCCAGCTTTACGTTAGGTACAGGTATCGTAGGGGTGTCACTCTCCTTTCACACTCCTTGCCATGCTACAGATAGAAGCCTTCAGTTTGCAGAGGAAACTCAGACTCTCTCACCTGGGTCTTAGCCTTACACAGAGCAGGGGGGTGGGGGTGGCAACCCCATCAGGGCTCTGCAGGAGGATGAAAGGCTGGGTGCCCAGGTGACAAGAGAATGCACCCCAGTTGGGAAAGGGAAAAGCTAAAGCGACCTCATTAGAAGAAAGGGAAGAATCATATGATAGTGATTGACTTAAATAATTTGGTATTGATATGTTTTGGATTTTGAAAGGAAAAAAAAGAAAAAGAACTAGGAAATGTGTAATGAGTAATTTTGGAAGTGTGTGTGAGCCGAAGATGGTCTGTGGCTGTGGCTGCAGGTGGAGACAAGTTGTGATGTGTGGCTGAGGAAGAGTGAGACCAGGGAGCTGGTGCTGGATCTCTGTGCTTTAGCCCATTTGCCCATGGCCGGTTCATCGGATTTTGTGAAAACATAGTCTACTTAAGTTGGCGGGGGCAGGGGAGCGTAACTCTTAAGGAGCCTGGTGGCGCAGTGGATAAGCACTTGGCTACTAACTCAGAGGTCAGCTGTGGGAACCCACTGGCTGCCCTTGGAGAGAAAGATGTGGCAACCTGCTTCAGTAAAGATTATAGTCTAGGAGAGTCTATGGGGCAGTTACTACTCTGTCCTGTAGGGTTGCTGTGAGTCAGCAACAACAACTGTAATTCTTAAGGTAACTGAACTTGCATCTTTTTAGTATTTCATTGAATATGTCATAGGCTCCGCTCATTCACAATGTAGTGATAGAAATCACCAGTAGTTTGAAATACCTTCAACTAGTCTTCCAGTAGAAGTATATATGGATTAGTGTTAAATGACATTTCGAACATCGCTAGAAACGCAGTGAACTCTCAGAAGTTAACCAAAGAGGTGTCCACCAGTCCTTGTAACGTGTGTCAGGATAGCTCACAACAGCTCAGAGATTGGCCCGTCGCCTTCTGGGCTGGGTGCATTAACAGTGCAGTCATTGGCCCATCGGGTGTTAGCCAGGAACTTCATCAGTGTCGGGAACCTGATTCTAACTTTGCTGGAAGTGGTATTACCAGAACAGCAGGCATAAGGCGCTTGCATGTGAACGTCCCAATGGAACAGGAGCGGTAGCTCCTTTGTTATTAACAACTAACAACCAAGAGTCCCTCTCTCCCCTGAACAATGTTTGTTAAAAAGATTTTATAGTGTATTAGGTGAAAAAACGTTCGAGCAAATTAGTTTCCCATTTGATAGTTCGTACATACAATGCTCCATGACCTTGGTTTTATCCCCCACAATGTGTCAGCACTCTCCCCATTTCCGTCCTAGTATCTTCATTTCCTTTCATCCTGATTTTCTACCCCTTCCAGACTTCTCATCTTTGCTTTTGGGCAAATGTTGCCCTTTTGATCTCATATAATTCATTGTTCTAAGGAGCATGTTCCTCCTGGGTGTTGTTTATTTTCTGGGCCTGTCTGTGGTTGGGCTGGAAGGTGGTCTCCCGGAATGGCTTCAGTTCCAGGTCAGAAGGGTGTCTTAGGGCCATAGTCTTGGGGGTTCCTCCAGGCTCTGTGAACAGTTTTTTAAAAATGTTTCTGCAGAAATACAATGTCAAACTACTGTTATTTTGAAGATGTAATAATTTACAGAGAGGAGACAAGGTTAAATCATGTGATGGCAGTTTACAAAATAATGTCATCAGTTCTTTAACTATAAATGGGAGTCAGACACAGAATTCACTTGGTGTTTCTGACTGTATAGGGAATAAGCATTAAAGCGAGTCTAGAATGTATTCTCTGATGATTAATAACGACTTCCACAAGTCAGTGTCATCGAGAGAAGGTAAAGTTTTAAAAAGCAGCAGGGGCATGGTTGCATTCCCTGTGACTTTAGATGATGTCATTGGGTGTGCCTTCCCGAGAGCGGAGCTGAGCTGCTCTCTATGCTCTCTATCCCCTGCCGGCACCGACCGCATTGCAGTTTCCCTGGCAGGGACTGGGCAGGACAGAGCTGTGACTCATTGCCTGGCTGGGTGTCTGGTTCCTTTCGCGCTCTTTGCATCAGGAAGTGCAGATACCATGGTCAGGTGCTGCCTCCTGACTGCACAGTTACTCGGGGGTTGTGTTTGTGTAGACAAGCTTGATCTGGGGGAAGAAATGATGCAAAGTTAACACACCACGTTTTTACTTTAGTTTGGTGATTAGGGATTGTTACTTTTATTTCCTAAACGTATCATTTGGTTGTTATTTTGATGACACGTGTATTCTATATGAATCATGGAACAGTGTTGCAGATAGTTCAGAAAATTGAGGGAGGAAGTATTTCATGATCCTACCACTTTGACAGCTGTTTTAATTTGGGGGTGTTCCCTATAGTTTTTGTCCATATGCTTGCATTTTACAGTTGGCAGTCAAATCACAATGTGTGGTTGGGTTCGGCAGTAAGATTTATGTCAGAAGTCTGCATTTAAATGGTTAGAAAAATCAATTGCTCAGTTTATTGTTTTTAAAATAGTCATTTTGTAAAAACAGCTAGAAGCTGACATACTTGAATGTTCTACCACTCATTCCTTCCTCACCTTCTAAGATTGAACCAAAAACAGTGTTTTGGAGAAGGAGTTTTCTTCTTGATGGATATACTAGTATTTTATACTCTTAGTGTGAATTTTTTGTCTCGTCTTAAAACTACTGAAGCAAATAACTTTTGCTCAGACCCTATACTCCCAGATTCCCTGGTTTAGGTGTTTAAGGAAACCTTACAGACCACCTAATTCAGTATCCCACCCCTCCCCCACTGTCCACTTCACATCTCAAGAATTTGAAGCCCAGGGGAAGAAAAGCGACTTTACTTAGCTTGTAAAAAACAAACTATTGTCAAAGAATTGTGTTCATCTTTATATCGTAGTTTTTGCCAGCATGATCTTTCGTCTGGTACATCATTGCAAAGAGGATGTGATTAGGGCCTTTAGGCATCTAGTGCATGAACACTGGAAGTTGGGGTTATTTTCCATTCGTATGATTTTTTTACTTTTATTTTTGGTTTTGAATTATTTAGCTTCCAGGCATCTCGAGACTGTCTTACTATTAAATTCCAGTGAGCCTTTAGAATGGCCACGTGTGCACACGGGCATCCCACAGGAGGGGAAAAGATACAGTCAGGACTCCAGCCTGGGTGATTGGCCAGTGCTGGTGGGAGCAGAGGGCAGTCAGGTGCGCTCCTGGGTGACGCTGCGGGTGCTTGTGACAGCAGCTCTCCTGTAGGAGCTTGCACGGGACTGGCCTTGAAGGGGTGAGAGGGGTGGGCCAAGTAGAGGAAATGTTGAGTAAACAGCTGAGCAGGATGCACTTGTCTGTTTGGGGACTGGAGTGGCTTTCTGTGGAGCACAGGGAATGAGACAGCGGGAGTGGGGGAGAGAACTTGACAATAGCACGCACCCAGCACCCAGTACTTCCGGGCAGCCGGGCGCTGCTCCAGGGCTTTATACGCATTAGCAACCCAGACATCCTACTGCTGTCTCCATTTACAGACAAGGAAATGGGAGCACAGAGAAGGTACCATCTTGCCCGAGGTCACACAGCAAGTAGTGACTGAGTCAGCAGTCAAAAAATGGGTAGGAGCCAAGTTCTGTCAGGTTGCGGGTGGGGTGAGGTCAGGCATTCTCTAACCAGCTGCTAAAATAAAAGTGGTAAATGTTGATATAAACTTGACATAATGTTTATTATTATTTGTAGAGGACGTTGGTGATGAAGGAGAAGAAGAAAAAGAATTCATTTCCTATAACATCAACATAGACATTCATTATGGGGTTAAGTCCAATAGGTGAGTACTGTGAATCTATCGTTATCTGAGATTGTGAATTTGTGAGAATTAAATGTGACTCTTCATCGAATCAGATTAACACCCTAGGAAAACAGAAAACACTCTTAAGAAGAGTTTTTTTTCTGCTCTTTAATGTCAGTATTTTAATTTTTATTTCATGTGCTTAATATCAATCCTGAGGAATTTTTATTTCAATGTCCATATCATGGCATCCGTCTCATATTTGAGCTCTTAAAAAAAAAAAAAAAAATTTTTTTTTTTTTTTTTTTTAATACTTAACCTAACCTATCTGACAGTGTTCTCAGACTGTACCTGACTTCACTATTATGGATAAAAAAGTAGATATTCTGGTGTGCAGGTCTCATTCTGCTTAGGTTACGTCCCTCAGGGTAGCATTCCTGGTTTGGATGGGGTTCATCACTGAAGCCTTTAACTCATGTTACTAAGTTTCCCACCTTCCAGAAAGGTTGTGCCAATTTATACTCGAATAGACATGTCCAAATGTAAATATATAAATGTTATAATCCATCCTGCATTGACTTCTTAAAACTTTTTATTTTTGAATAATTTCAGGCTTACGGAAGAGTTGCATGAATAGTACCTAAACCCCAAGATTTACTGGTTGTTAACATTTTGCCCTGTTTACATTATCTTTTTCTTATTTGAACCACTAAGGACATATAGACAACATGCCCATTCATCCCTCAATATTTCAGTGTGTATTTCCTGAGAACAAGAAGATTCGTGTTCATAACCTCAGTGTAATGATCAAATTCAGGAAGTGTAACGTTGGTATAATAGTATTATCTAATCACAGTACGTAGTCAAAGTTTCTCGATTATGACCTTTAAGGTAAATTTCCCCTGATCCAGAATCCGAACGATCATCTCACGTTGCATGTATTTCCCTGTCTCTTTGCTCACCTTTAATCTGGAGCCACCTTTAATCAGTGCCTTTCATGACATCAAAGCTTGGGACAAGCACAGGCAGATGGTTTTATGGACCATCCCTCAGCTGAGTCTGTCTGATGCTTCCTCACGGTTAGATGCAGGGTACACTTTTCTGGCAGGAATACTAGTGTGACTTTGTTCTTTCTCAGTGCATCACATCGGGAAGGCCCTTGACTTGTAGGATAATACGAAGTGTTGCATATAAAGTACTGACCTAGAGGCTAGAAAATACAAATGTTATTAATTTTCTTGAAGCCATTAATTCAGCTAACTTTGAGCACCTGTTACGTACAAGGTGTGGCGGTAAGTGCAGAGTGGAATGCAAAGAAGTAAGACCTGGTTCCTGTTGTCAGCAAGCTTGTGATCGTTTGGGAGGAGAGTGACAGGTACCCAGCCAACTGTAATACTGGACGAGAAATCTCAGGGTGCAAGCTATCGCAGACGAGGGGAACAGAGAGGTCGGCTCTAATTAGGAAAGGCCCTGTGGAAGAGGCTGTGCTGGGATGGGGCTTTGAGGGTTACCTCCAACGTCCACAGGTGAAAATACATTTCCTTAGTGAAAGCACACGGCGTGGTTAGGGAATGGACGTCTGGTTTAGGTGGTGTCTCTGGGTGGGAAGGATGGTGCACAGCAGCAGCTGGAACTGGGAGAGTCACCCTAGGCCAGGTTGTGGGGGCCTGGAGTGCCCTCTTGTCCCTTTAACCTGTGGGTGACACTTGTTTATTCAGGCTGATCTGTACCTTAGTGCCGCAAATGAGTGGTGCAAATTAGTATCAAGTCAGGTTTAAGTACGTAATGGCTTGTAACTTACAGTTGCTAGTCCAAGCTAGTCTTAGTGAGCCCAAGGTCATGCACTGAACTCAGCTGTGGAACAAGCTACCTTTGCCTGGCTTCATGGCCACATGCTGTAATCATGATCTTAATTCACTGGTTCTCGCATTAGTGACTAGAAAAAGATCAGCAATACATCTCACTATTAGAAAAGCAGTTGTTTGAACTATTCTGAATTTGGTTTTTAAATTAAGACATTCATAGGAATTCTTCATTTGAATATAACACAAAGAGGGCTACACTTATTGATGCTGATTAGGAATGAGACTCTCTAATTTCTTCCTTTGCTGTCTTTTTAGCTTGGCATTCATTAAACGGACTCCAGTAATCGATGCAGACAAGCCAGTGTCTTCTCAGCTCCGAGTCCTCACTCTCAGCGAAGACTCGCCGTATGAAACGTTGCATTCTTTCATCAGCAACGCAGTGGCTCCTTTCTTTAAGTCCTACATCAGAGAGTCTGGAAAGGCAGACAGGTAAAAGCCATTTTCCTTAGCCTAAATGTCGAATTTCATTTAATATTCACAAGACATTATGGGAGATGATGTAAAAAGAGGGCCTGGGGAGGGTGTAGCTAGTAAACCAGGAGGACTCAAATCCTTTGCATTAATAAATACATATACTGTTAATATTTGACAAACCTGAAATAATAGAATCTCTTTGGAGACCCAGTGGACGGTAAACTTTGAGGTGTTTCGTATCTTTTTAGGGATGGCGATAAGATGGCTCCCTCGGTTGAAAAAAAGATCGCAGAACTTGAGATGGGACTCCTTCACCTACAGCAAAATATTGAGATTCCAGAGATCAGCCTACCCATCCATCCAATTATCACAAATGTGGCAAAACAGTGTTACGAACGTGGAGAAAAGCCAAAAGTTACAGACTTTGGAGATAAGGTTGAAGACCCAACTTTTCTCAATCAGCTACAATCTGGAGTTAACCGCTGGATCCGAGAAATTCAGAAGGTAAGAGCACAGTATTGAAGACATACGTAAAGAGTAAGATGCTTTACCCTTTAACGTCTCTGGGAAAACTGATCCGCGTTGTTGGCAGTGAAGTGAGCTCTGTGACAGCTTGTTAGCGGTGCCTCCTCTTGGTTCACCAGAGAACTAACTTTGGTCTCGGCAGGACGGCCAGGGTGCAATCTGAGATTGTTTAAGTATGAACTCTGAGAGTGTTAATGTCACTTGTCCCATACCTTTGATTTCAGATCAAAAGCACTTTTAATTATCAGAGGAGGAGATCTACTTGAAATATAAAAATTAGGTTGTAACGCATGCGTTTTGTTAGCAGTGCCTTTTCTGCCTTTGCTTAAATCTATACCCATAAACGATGTGGTGTTTTCAAAGGTGACCAAACTTGATCGAGATCCTGCATCAGGAACCGCCTTGCAGGAAATCAGTTTTTGGCTAAACTTGGAGCGTGCACTGTACCGCATCCAGGAGAAGCGGGAGAGCCCCGAGGTCCTCCTCACCCTGGATATCTTGAAACACGGCAAGCGCTTCCATGCCACAGTCAGCTTTGACACCGACACAGGTGAGAGCCAGAGCCAGCAGTCAGACCCACCATTGCTGATCTAGCCTTGGTGAAACCTACTGGATTGAGATGAAAACTCACATCTTTCCTGACTTTTTTCTCTCTTGCCCCTTGTGCCATCTTTCACTCGGTTCCAGGTAATGAAAGTGATTCCCCCACCTACCTGGTTCCTTTCTCTTCAGGGGTTTCAAGAATAGATTCTAGGCACGAGCATAGCAAGTCCTGGGAGTCTGCCTCCTGCTTTCAGTGACTTGGCTCCTTGAGTGGGCTGTACTTTTCTGGTATGAAGCCAAAAGTGCTTTTGACAGTCCAGCAGGAAGATGGTTTAAATTAAGCAGAAGTAATGTGCCCAGAAGATTGTGGGAGGAGAGCTGGTCAGCATTCCTTCCTCATCACTCTTTCGACCTGCTCCTGTCCGCTCTTCCCTGCCTTCCTCCTTGTTCGAATAAGTGGTCAGAATCGCTTCACTTCTGAGTAGGGCACAGAGCACATGACGCTGCGTTAGCACTTGTGGGCACACAGATAATTGAGCGGCCAGGCTTGGCTGCACAACTCTGTGCCCCTAAGAAACAGAGTCCCTGGGGGCACCCTTGAGCTAAATAACAGATTGGCTTACAAAATAAAGAATATCATTTGTGAGTACTGTGCTCCTTTAAAAAATCATCTATATGAGACCAAAATGGTCAACAATTTCTTTAACATAAAAATGAGAAGGTCAGGGGGCAGGGAAACTAGGTTTGTAATGGAAACGGAACAATCAGAATGGAAATAGCAAGAATGCCCAAGTATTGTGAAGAATGTAACCAATGTCCCTGAACAATTAGAACAGGAAACAACTGCTGTGTAAACGCTCACAGTTTATTGTGAAGATACATATTGTTTAAAAAAAAGACATATTAGAACTAGGAATTAAGACTGCAATCGTCGTCAAGTTCTTCTCCTTCCCCTACAAAAAGATGGGGTGCCCATATGTTAGAGGAAATTCCAAATAGCAGTCTTCCAGTTGCCTGGATCATATTGCACACATTACCTGGGCAGTTTGCTCACTGATGCTGCAATGCGTACATTGTTTTTTAAACACCTGTAACACCTCTATTTCTCACCTAATAACAATTATTTTTGCCCTTATGGAATCCTAGTGGCACAGTGGTGCAGTGGTTAAGAGCTTGGCTGCTAACCTAAAAATCGGCAGTTCACATCCACCACCCACTCCTTGGAAACCCTGTGGGGCAGTTCTGATCTGTCCTATAGGATTGCTACAAGTCGGAATTGACTCGACTGCAATGGGTGTTTTTTTGTTGTTGTTGTTGTTGTTGTTTTAATGCTTACGGCAGAGGAGGTCAAGAAATAGACTAGGACCCAAGTGACACTGTATCTGTAACACACCTAACCTGAGTCATGGCACAAAGTTAAATTTTAGTGTTCTTGAGGGTGACACAATTGTTTTTCTAAATAGCTATTGGTAGAACATTTAGGTAATACAGAAAGCCAGCAAGGTGAACTCTTTGAGGCTGCCCCCTATGGCCATTGGCCTGTGTATGGTTTGGTCTGTACTCTCAGAGAAACAAAAATGGGACCATCCTGCTGATACTGTTCCTGTTTTTCAGCTGTCAATAGGTTCTGTGTCACTGAAGCTTTTGCAACATCAGAATGTTGGGCTGTAGGATACATTGTAGTTTATTTACCCAGTTTCCAGCCTGGGATGACTGTCCCTCAGTGCTATTACTTTTCTTTGACCACTTCTCTGTTCGTCTAGGTCTAAAACAGGCTTTGGAAACTGTGAACGACTACAACCCTCTGATGAAGGACTTCCCTCTGAATGACCTGCTGTCTGCCACTGAGCTGGACAAGATCAGGCAGGCGCTCGTGGCAATTTTCACTCACTTGCGAAAGATCCGAAACACAAAATACCCCATTCAGAGGGCACTGCGCTTGGTGGAGGCAATTTCAAGAGACTTGAGTTCTCAGTTACTCAAAGTGTTGGGAACTAGAAAATTGATGCATGTTGCTTATGAAGAATTTGAAAAAGTGAGTTTTAGAACGTTGGAGACCCACTCTCAGGCCGTCGAAATGAAAATACGCTTTAATAACATGATTCTTTTTTCAATTGTATCCTAGGTTATGGTAGCATGCTTTGAAGTTTTCCAGACTTGGGACGATGAGTATGAGAAACTGCAGGTGCTGTTGAGAGATATAGTGAAAAGAAAGCGGGAAGAAAACCTGAAGATGGTGTGGCGCATCAACCCCGCTCACAGGAAGCTGCAGGCGCGCCTGGACCAGATGAGAAAGTTCAGACGGCAGCACGAGCAGCTGAGGGCTGTGATTGTCAGGGTCCTGAGGCCACAGGTAACGTCCACGTGATAAAGATTTGTAGATGCATTGCTTCGATGGCTTTTTTTTTTTTTTTAAAGAATTAACTACTTATTTCTAATAGTTTAAACAGAGAGGAAAATATTCTTTGATGGTTATGAGAGTGGGGAAGGAGGGAGGGAGAGGGGTATTTACTAATTAGATAGCACACAAGAACTGTTTTAGGTGAAGGAAAAGGCAGCACACAATACAGGAGAAGTCAGCATAACTGGACTAAACCAAAGGCAAAGAAGTTTCCTGAATAAACCAAACCCTTCCAAGGCCAGCGTAGCAGGGGGACCATGGTTTGGGGGGACATCTAAGTCAATTGGCATAATAAAATCTATTAAGAAGACATTCTGCATCCCACTTTGGTGAGTGGCGTCTGGGGTCTTAAACGCTAGCAAGAGGCTATCTAAGATGCATCAATTGGTCTCAACTCACCTGGAGCAAAGAAGAATGAGGAACACCAAAGACAAGGTAATTATGAGCCCAAGAGACAGAAAGGGCCACACAATTCAGAGACTACATTGGCCTGAGACCAGAAGAACTAGACGGTGCCTGGCTACAACCAATGGCTGCCCTGACAGGGAACACAAAAGAGAGCTCCTGAGGGAGTAGGAGAGCAGTCAGATTCTCATAAAAAGACCAGACTTAATGGTCTGACTGAGACTAGAAGGACCCCAGAGGTCTTGGTCCCCAGACATTCCGTTAGCCCAAGACTGGAACCATTCCCAAAGCCAACTAACTCTTCAGACAGGGATTGGACTAGACTATAAGACAGAAAATGATCCTGGTGAAGAGTGAGCTTCTTGGCTCAAGTAGACACACGAGACTGTGTGGGCAGCTCCTGTCTGGAGGGGAGATGAGAAGGCAGAGAAGGACAGAAGCTGGCCAAATGGACACGGGGAATACAGGGTGGAGACAAGGAGTGTGCTGTCTCATCAGGGGGAGGGCAACTAAGAGCGTATAGCAAGGCATATAAGTTTTTGTATGAGAGACTGACTTGATCTGTAAACTTTCACTTAAAGCACAATTAAAAAGAACTACTTATTTCTAATTTGCACTGCTAAATTCTTTAATTCCATTTGCATCTTGTGACCGTCACCTTTAAGATCTAGTGATCCTGTTTGATTATTGTTTCCATTCAGACACCTTGCCTGATCTCTAATATTCTCTATCTGTTCATCCCCACTTGTGTCATGCACGGACCCTTGAGCCAGACTTCCTGGGTTTTAAGTCCTAATTTAACACTTAGCAAGCTATGTGACTTGGCCACGTTATTTAACCTCTTCTCCAGAGTTCTCATCTCTAAGACCTGGATAATAATTGCATATGTCTGAGATTTATTAAAAGAATTAAATGACTCCTTGTTTTGTACATGCTTTTTTCCCCTCTGAGTTCACCTTTCTCTCCTCTTCACCAATTCTTTTCTTTCTTTAAAAAATCCAATCCAGAAATATAAATAAGATGGATTGATTTGTAGACAGATGAATTGATAAATGGGTAGATATAAAATATATGATAAAGTAAATGTCAATCGGCCAAATGTTAATTATAGCATCTAGGTGGAGGTATGTGGGTGTTTAAGAAACCCTGGTGGTGCAGTGATTAAGCACTCAGCTGCGAACCTCAAGGTGGGCAGTTCAAACCCACCAGCCACTGCCTGGAAGAAAGATGTGGCAGCCTGCTTCCATAAAAATTTACAGCCTTGGAAACCCTATGTGGCAGTTCTACTCTGCGCTACAGGGTCGCTATGAGTCAGAATCGACTTGATGGCAGTGGGTTTGGTTTTTCAGCTGGTAAGTGAAAGGTCGGTGGAACCCACCAGTGGCTTCATGAGAGAAAAGACCTGGCAATTTGCTCCTGTCAAGATTATAGCCTAGGAAACCTTATGCGGCAGTTGTACTCTGACCTGTAGTGTCACTGTGAGTTGGAATTGACTCAGCACGTAACTACAACATATGGGCATTTGTTCTACAATCCTTTTAACTTTCCTGTAGTTTGTAAGTTTTTGGTAATAAAATATGGGGGGGAATCCAGTCCAGAATTTGTGTCTTCTAGGAAACTTCACTCACAGGTTAGGAGAGCCCACACTTGTTGTTGTTAGGTGCCATCAGGTGGGTTCCAACTCATAGTGACCCAGTGTATAACCAAATGAAATACTGCCCAGTCCCGCGCCATCCTCATAATTGTTATGTTCGAGCCCATTATTGCAGCCACTGTGTCGATCCATCTCATTGAGGGTCTTCCTCTTTTTCACTGACCCTTTACTTTACCAAGCATGATGTCCTTCTCCAGGGACTGGTCCCTCCTGATCACATGTCCGAAGTATGTAAGACGAAGTCTCGCTACCCTTGCTTCTAAGGAGCATTCTGGCTGTACTTCTTCAAAACAGATTTGTCCATCCTTCTGGCAGTCCATGGAGAGCCCTTTAACAGTAAATAGTTCTTGATGATTCCTGAGCGTCCTTTTACTCAGTGTGGTGGTAATTTATGTGTGGGCACATGTGTGTATTTTGTTGATTTTTAAACGTTGACCTTTTATACATCAGATTGAAACTGTTGCCTGCTCCCTCTAGTCCCAGGGTCCTTAAGCCTTTTTTGCTGTGGGCCTCTCTCGGAGTGTTTTTAATGGGCATGTTGAGTCCATTCACATTTAATGTAATTACTGATATGGTTGGACTTAGAGCTACCGTTTGACTATTCTTGTCTCATTTTCTTCGTTCCCTGTTCCTCTTTGCCTTGTGTCTTCTTTTTTAGTATATCGTTTTAATTCCTCTAATCTATATTTTTTATAGATTGTAGCAGTATTTCTTTTCTTTTTTAGTGGTTGTTGGGATTGCTGTATGCACCTTTAATTTAGAATAACCTACTGAATACTAGTAAAATTTAAAAACTTTGTACCAGTACGGGGCAGTTCTGTTCTATCCTATCGGGTCGCTGCGAGTCAGAGTGAACTCAATGGCAATGAGTTTGGTCTGGTTTTTGGGTTTTGTACTAGTCTAGCTCCATTCCCTCCTGCTCGTGTGTATGTATGTGTATATAAAAAGTATATATACACGGAGAATAGTGGATGCTAGTCTTGTCATATATAATGGATTTATATATATTTATAAACCCAACAATACAGTCTTACAAGTTGTTTTAAATACCCATGCATTTTATAGAAATTAGAGAAAAACGTGTGTATACGTGTGCGTGTATACATATATGTATAAACTTTTGCAGTTATCCACGTATTCACAATTTCCAGTTCTCTTCATTCCTTCCTGTGGATCTAGAAGGTGTCCTCACCGTCTGTGTCTTCTCCCTTTAGCCTGATGATTTCCCTTAGCATTTCTTACAGGATAGGTTGGCCAGCAACAAATCCTCTCATTTTTTGTTTCTCAGGAAAAATATTTCAGTTTTATATTGAAAGATGGTTTTGCTGGGTGTGGAAGAAGTCAGCTATCAGTTCTGTCATTCTTCCTCTATAAATGATGAGGCCTTTTATTTTTCTGGTTCCCTGCTGTTTTCAGATTCCTGTTTATTTTTGCTGTTCTGCAGTTTGACCGTGGTGTATCAGGTATAGTGTTCTCTGGTTTATCAGACTTCGGGTTCGGTGAGCTTTTTTTGTCTCTTAAGTTAATGTTTTCCACCAAATTTAGGGAGTTTTCAACAGTTGTTTCTTCAAATCTGTCTTCAAGTTCATTGGTTCTTCCTCCTCACATCTGTTCTTGAGCCCACCTAGTGAATTTCTGAAATTTTCCAGGAATCGCACTGTTCCTCTCTAGAATTACCATTTGGTTCTTTTTTATACTTTCCATTTCTTCACTCATTTTTTGCATATTTTCTTTTTACTTAATTTTTTTTTAATTATTGGAACATATATAACTTCCTTGAAATCTTTTTGTGCTAAATCCATGATCCAGGCCCATTTGAAGTCACTTTCTACACTGTGCACTTTTCCTGAGTTGGGGGTCACACTTTGCATGTCTGGCCACTTTTTGTGTCTTTGCACATTTAATGTTTTTTGTTGAAAACCGGACGTTGTAGATAATACGTTGTAAACCCAAGGTAATACGTTCTAGCAGTTGTGAATTCTGTTCTTCTGAGTTGTGTTGGGTTTCTGTTGTAGTGGCACTCACCTTGCCTCAACTTCTATTGCACAGTGTGACCTGTGTCTCCCTGGCTCTCTGCACAGCTGTCTGTGATTTTAAGCCTGACTCCCAGGGCTGGCCCTCAGCAGCAGTCCGCCCGTGCTGTGGGCAGAGGTGATTCTTGGCCTCCCTGAGCAGTGGGGCCTCCACCACTGCCGGCTAAGCTGTGCGGAGGTGGAGGGGCGTTTGGAGGCCTACAGGCTTGAGTTTCGCCAGGCTTTTTATTCCTGCAGGGCCCCCTGGTGTCTCCTGCCTGTGTCATTTATTCTCTCTGCCTTTTGGGGGCGCTATTACCTGCAATTAAATTTAAATTAACTGGTGCTTTACTCCCACAGATAAGACTGCACGTTTTCACTGCCTGAGCTGGAGGGGACAGGAGCACCCCCAGGCAAGAAGGCCAGCAGCTCACAGGTCTTACCTGGTGCAGTAGCAGTTTTTCATGAGTAAACACATCTCAGGTTGTGGACTCATGTTTGGTTGTTTTCCATTGTCCTGAAGTAATTGTTTTTAATAATTTGCCCAGTTCTTGTCTCTATCCCACCATTACCAGGAGCCCTCAGAGTGTTTTTAAGTGCTGAAAATAAAATGCACAGGTTTATAAGGTAAACAGCAACATTTTCAAACTTAGAATCTAGTCATCTGCGTGCCTCTCCACACACACTGGTGACAAGTCCAGTACCAGAACCTTGAAGTGCGATGAAGATAAAAAAGATCCCAAGAAGAGCACAGCTGTAGTGTGAGGAAAACCACCAAAATTAAACCCATTGTCTCGGAGTCAATTCCAACTCATAGCAACCCTATAGGACAGGGTAGAACTGCCCCACAGAGTTTCTAAGGAGTGCCTGGTGGATTCGAACTGCTGACCTTTTGGTTAGCAGTCGTAGCACTTAACCACCAAGCCACCAGGGTTTCCACAGTGTGATAGGAACTTACTTATTGGCAATGAAGTCATGGGTACCACAAACAACTGTGACTTGCAGCCTACATTCAGAATTGTAGGAAATTTTAGTTAGATGTTAGTGAAAATAGTGATTTTAATTTTCCCCCAGTCAAATTCACAGACCATCTGAGTTTCATCCTAAGTATCTGTGGACCCCTGGTCAGCACTCCTGCCGGGCTCTGTGGTTCTGTGGGAGAATGGGTCTGAGATAGATGTGGGAGTCTAACACTTCCTCTTTTTTGTATTTTAATCATTTAATTTTTTGGAGAAAATACAGCAAAAAGGATATACCATTTCAGCAAATTGTACATGCAAAATTCATTGACATTGTTTACATTCAAGTTCTATAACTGTTCTCACTCTTCTTTTCCGACTTAGTCCACCACCATTAACGTGAACTCACTGCCCCCTAAGCTTCTCATCTAACCTTTTGAGGTGCTGTTGTTAGTTTGATCCCACACAGATAAATCTTTGAAGGAACTCAGTGTTCAAGACAGATGTACTTTCCTAAGTCAACTAAGCTGTTGGGTTCTAAGCTGACTTCCGGGGAAAGTTTTAGTTTGAGGTTCAAGGTCTGAAGACTTATCTCTTGAGGTGTAGCGATCTTGTGTTTGCTTCGTGCTCTGCCCTGGTAGCACCTAGGGAACTGAAGGTCCTTCCCTGCCACCACGGTGCTCTGTCTGTCCCTCTGCTGATCCCATGAATTGTAATTTAAGGCTCTGAAAATCTCTGAAAGGAAGACTTTACCTTGGATACTGAGTTTGTATGTAGCACTCTCATGAATTACTGGGCTTTCTAGTGTGTTTTCAGTGAAAGTTTACCTGGCAAATTGGGCTCCCATTTAACCATCTCTGTACACATTGTTCAGTGACAGTGGCTACGTTTTTCATAATGTATCGTCGTTCTCTTCAATGCAGTTTTAATCATAGACTAAACCTTGAAAAGGTAAGTACTAAAGTCCCAGTTTTTTACATATGTTGTTTTGACCATTTAAGCAACGAAGCTGCATCCCCAGAAGCTCTTTATAGTGCAGATTCAACAGTATTTGACTTGATTTTGCTGCGTGGTGGTTCTAAACCATCCAGCTAAAGTTAGGAGCCTGCATAACTGGCAGGTGATTTTGTGTGGTGCAGCAGAACGGAAGTCTTCATTTGGTCAATGCTTTTTGTTACAAATCTCCCCTTTTAGGTCACAGCAGTTGCACAACAGAATCAAGGAGAGGTACCTGAACCCCAAGATATGAAAGTAGCGGAGGTTCTCTTTGATGCTGCCGATGCAAATGCCATTGAGGAAGTCAACCTTGCTTACGAGAACGTCAAGGAGGTGGATGGGCTCGACGTCTCCAAAGAAGGCACGGAAGCCTGGGAGGCTGCGATGAAGAGATATGACGAGAGGATCGACAGAGTGGAAACCCGCATCACTGCCCGCCTCCGTGACCAACTTGGCACTGCCAAGAACGCGAACGAAATGTTCAGGATCTTCTCCAGGTTCAATGCTCTGTTTGTCAGGCCCCATATCCGCGGGGCCATCCGTGAGTACCAAACCCAGCTGATCCAGCGTGTGAAAGACGACATCGGGTCTCTGCACGACAAGTTCAAGGTCCAGTATCCACAGAGCCAGGCATGCAAGATGAGCCACGTGCGCGACCTTCCCCCCGTGTCAGGGTCCATCATCTGGGCCAAGCAGATAGACAGGCAGCTGACCGCCTACATGAAGCGTGTCGAAGACGTCCTTGGTAAAGGCTGGGAAAACCACGTGGAAGGGCAGAAGCTGAAACAGGACGGGGACAGTTTCCGCATGAAGCTCAACACTCAAGAGATCTTTGATGACTGGGCCAGAAAGGTGCAGCAGCGCAACCTGGGCGTTTCTGGGCGCATTTTCACCATCGAAAGCACACGTGTTCGAGGCCGGTCAGGAAATGTCCTGAAGCTGAAGGTGAACTTTCTCCCTGAGATCATCACACTCTCAAAAGAAGTCCGAAACCTCAAGTGGCTCGGCTTCCGGGTCCCACTGGCGATTGTGAACAAGGCACATCAAGCAAACCAGCTGTACCCGTTCGCCATCTCGCTGATCGAGAGCGTGCGCACTTACGAGCGGACCTGTGAGAAGGTGGAGGAGCGCAACACCATATCGCTCCTGGTGGCCGGCCTGAAGAAGGAGGTGCAGGCTCTGATCGCAGAGGGCGTCGCCCTGGTGTGGGAGTCCTACAAACTCGACCCCTACGTGCAGCGCCTAGCAGAGACGGTCTTCAACTTCCAAGAGAAGGTGCGTTGTTCTGATTTAGGTCTCGGGGACCCTGGCGGCGGTGTAAATATAGCCAGTTGCTCTTGAGTCCACCTGACTCGGGACAACCCCGTGTGCATCTCAGGAGTGGAACTGTGCTCCACAGGGTTTCCAGTGGCTGATTTTTTGGGGAGCAGATTCCCAGGCCTTTCTTCCAAGGTGCCTCTGGGTGGACTTGAACCTCCATCCTTTCAGTTAGCAGCCAAGTGCATGCACCCTTTGCGCCACCCAGGGACTCCAGTTTAAATACAGGAATAGCTAAATGGGAGCCCTGGTGGCACAGTGGTTAAGAGCTCAGTCAGCGATTTGAATCCACCAGCCGCTCCTTGGACACCCTGTGGGACAGTTCTCCTCTGTCCTATAGGGTCACTGTGAGTTGGAGTTGGCTCAGTGGCAACAGGTAATAGCTAAAGCTATTAAAACATTCGTTCTGCAGTGGGTAATAGCTACGTCTGTTAAAACATTCATTCTGCCACAGGAGGTGTGCAGGAGGCCATGGTGGCCAAAAGTAGTTAGTGGGCTGGAGGGTAGGTCAGGGGTAAGAAGCCCTTTTACTCACTGTGCTGCTTGATGGGGTCGGGGCTGTAAGGAGACCATCAAACAGCACCTCGTCTTCATCGCCTGAGTTAGGAACTAGTTGGGAGATAAGGACGCAGGAGCCTGCGGTGCTGTGGTCCGTGAGAGAGCTTTAGGACTGAGAGAGTGAGCAGAGTGGAGGACGTAGCTACTGGCCTGCAGCCATATCCCTCACTGACCACCCGCCTCAGACGTGGACTTCCTTCCCAGTCACTAGCATAGCTGGACCGTTGAGGCCCCTGGCGGGAGCTGCATCTGTCAGCAGGCCAGGGCCCACACATCTGGTGCCCAGGCCAGCACTGCAGGCAGGAGGGCCGGGTGGAGAGCCTGTCTTCTGTAAGCAGAAGGGAGGAAGGGGGAGAAGCCGATAGTGTTCCTTCCATCCCCCTTCCCACTGAAAATGCAGGGGTGGGATGAATGTTCTCCTCAGCCCAAAAAATGGGAGTAACTCTTTGTGAGAAAACGTCCCTGTCTCAAACACGGTTCGTGAATTGAGAAGAGGGTGTATAAAAATAAAGGAATAGAGTAAGCAGCATTTTAAATATTACATTTACCTCCTTTAGGTGGATGACCTGCTGATTATTGAAGAGAAAATAGACCTGGAGGTCCGCTCCTTGGAAACATGTATGTATGATCACAAGACGTTCTCTGAGATCTTGAACAGAGTCCAGAAAGCGGTGGACGACTTAAATCTGCACTCCTATTCCAACCTGCCCATCTGGGTCAACAAGCTGGACATGGAGGTAGGGCTGGGGCCTGGCAGGGCAGCGCCTTTCGCTTCCTGCTGCTGGCGCCGGATGGACCCTTTCCATAAATTTGTCGTGGAGAAGCATCCTCCCGTCAAAGTTATTAGGGCAGTCCCCCTGGAAGTCCCACTGAACTGATGACAACTGCACCGTGCTGACTCCAGTTCTGAGGCTTGGAAGCAGGGAGCTATGAGGGAGGAGAAAGAGCCCCCTCTGTTTTCTGGATGTTCGGAGATATGCCCCGTGCCCTTCCCTACTCACCTTATAATTGAGGTGGCCCTTCTCTCTAGCATTTCAAGCATCCTTGTCCACCAGCCCTGTCCCTCTCTGCCACCTCAGTTTAGAAAGGAATACCCAGCAACAAAAGACCTCTTAGTTCTGGCATAGAGGATCCCAGCTAGGTCTTGGGGGTAATTTTATTAAACAAAGTCATGTTTTGTGGTTGGAATCCTCTGAGAAGTCAGTGTATATATTTATGTATATTTGAAGCCTGCCTACCAATCCCCCTGAATCTTCCAGTTTGTAGACTTCGGAGCAGCACGTATCAGAATGAAGTGATGTGTCTTGGGAAGGAGGCGATTTTGGGGCAGACAGGTTAACAGTAGATAGGACATAGTGAGTCAGTGCCCAGGGTTTTGGTGGCCCACAGCTTGTCCCTTCTGCCATCTGTTTTTAAATGGATACACAAATGGGGGTGCAGTGTACAGTAGAATGTTAACAGGAAGGTGAACAGACCCCACTCTCCTGAATCCCGTTTTCGTCACAGCTTCCCAGGATGAGTGGGTGCTAGAAGGCAGACTGTTCGCAGATGCCTGTGGGCATCCCATCCATGGAGGGTCCACCGCTCTGATTCTCTGCCATAGGAGATTCTTCTCCTGGCTAAAACAAAATGGCTTCATCTCCAAATTGTAGTTTCCCAGTGTCGTCTCTGAGGTGGCCAGGAAAGCCTTCTTGTGCTGAGAATTTTCTGTTGTATTGAACAGTTATCAGGCCTTCACTGCATCGGCTGTGTTTGTGTTCCAGCCCTGGGCCACTTCTCAGTCGAGAGCACGAGGACTCAGCCCAGAGACGCAGAACAGTCAGCCTGACCGAGACAGCAGTATTAGTTGTCTGGGGCTAGGAAGGATGTCACAGAGCGAGACTCTGAGGATAAAGTGAGGGGGGATCATAGTTTAGTAGCTGTTTACCTTTGACCTGACGCATCTGCTGCTTTCTAATAGACTCACGTGGTTTGCAAGCTAACTTTTTGAGGAAACACTGTTCTTGACATTTCTTCTTCTGCAGATTGAAAGAATACTGGGTGTCCGCCTACAAGCTGGCCTGAGAGCTTGGACCCAAGTCCTTCTTGGACAAGCGGAAGATAAAGCAGAAGTTGACATGGATACGGACGCCCCACAAGTCAGTCACAAACCCGGCGGAGAGCCAAAGATCAAAGTGAGTGCTTCCTGTGGCACCCAGAGACCGTCGTGGATGTCAGTCAGGTGGTGCCTTCTTGCGCACCTGTTGTGCACTTAACACTGCGGCCCTAGGGGGGCCCAGGAGGAGCAGCAGGGCCAACCTCTGACCTTTTATAACACAGATCACAGCACAGAATTATAGAGGACAGTGTCATGTCTCATAATGGAGCCCTGATGGCACAGTGGTTTAACAGCTTGGCTGCTAACCAAAAGGTGGGCAGTTCGAATCTACCAACCGCTCCTTGGAAACCCCATGGGGCAGTTCTACTCTGTCCTGCAGGGTTGCTATGAGTTGGAATTAACTTGACACCAACAGGTTTGATATATATTTTTTTTTTTTTTTTGGTGTGTCTATTGTTTATGTAACAAACTCTGTGATTCATACTAAAGTAGCTTAATTAAAATTTAGAGGATTTATGTACCAACGCCATTTTAAAATAGGTTGCTGAGTAAGAGCGACACCTTTCTTTTCCAGAATGTTGTCCATGAGCTGAGAATAACCAATCAGGTCATCTATTTGAACCCACCCATTGAAGAGTGCAGATACAAGCTGTATCAGGAGATGTTTGCGTGGAAGACGGTCATCCTGTCTCTCCCCAGGATCCAGAGTCAGAGGTACCAGGTGAGTCTTCGGGGACTTGACCTGTGTCTCTGACCACACCTTTCCTAGGGCTCTTGAGGGATGGCCCCCTCACTCGCCTTTAACAAGCTCTTTGTGCGTATTTTCAGACCCAGGCGCTACCGTTAGGGAAACCAAGCCGAAGCTCTGTGTAACCTGACATTTTTTCCAAATAGTTACTCTGCACTACAGTCTCCTCTCAGTGGTCTCTTAGAAATTCCCTCTACGAGCTTCTTTGGGAGTCCTAATTCCTGCTGCTTTTTTCTTTTTTTCCTCTTTCTGTTATGGAAACCTTCAAACATACACGGAAGTAGAATCTCAGGCACTTCTGTCACCCAGCTTCATATATCAACACGTATTTGTTTTATGTTCTTCTCTCCCCACTGCGTTATTTTAAAGCAAATCTTGTTGGTAGACTCTTATTACTATACTTCTAGAGTGAAATGAAACCCTGGGTGCTTTTGCCCTTGCTGATGTCCGGTCAGAGCGCCCTTCAGGTGGACGTTCACTTGGCTCACTCTGTGCCCTCCTTCCCTGAGCTCCTAACACCCGCCACCCGGCACTCCCTGTCTCACTGCCTCATCTTTCTCCTCAGCACTTCTCACCGTCTGAATTTCTGTTTATTTTTTATCTTCCTATATTGTCTCTGCCAGTAGGAGAGAGATCCACATGAGCAGGGGGTCTGTAGTTTGTTTATTGTACCTGGCACATTACAGGCACTCAGGTAGTTGGAATGAATCACCCAAGTTAATGAAAACATTTGGTCATAGTTATTGCCTCATCGTATCAGATAGCGTCATCAGCTCTTCCCTTCTCGAGTGAAAAGGCTCAAAGCTCTGGCTGCCGCTGTCCTCCGGCTGCCGCGGCGGGTGCCACGCCCTCCGCTCCTGGCTCTCGGCCTGCCCTTTAAGTGATTTCACCTTGTGCCGTCAGCAAGGCTGTATCTTTCTACCTTGTAGTGAATCTGATGTTCCTTTTATTGGGTTGGTGTGTTAGATAATAAGTAGATTTCTTGGTTATTTGTGGCTGAAGTAAGTGGATGCAGTTTTCACCATGACTTACCCTGTCAGGTCATTTTCACTGAGTAAAAGGTAACTTTGAGGTTACTATTTTTGTCCACTACTTGCATTCATTTGTGGCTCTGGTTGGTTAGGTGGGCGTCCACTATGAATTGACTGAAGAAGAAAAATTCTACCGGAACGCTTTGACGCGGATGCCTGACGGGCCTGTAGCCTTGGAGGAGTCGTATTCTGCGGTGATGGGTATCGTGACTGAGGTCGAGCAGTACGTCAAGGTGAGAAGCAGCATGTCCTGTTCAGGTGTGAGAGGTTATGTATGTGGAGCTAACGTTCAGGCTGTGTAGATACAGTTCACTAGATAAATAACACCTGCTTACGTTCAGCTCAGGTGTGAGAGGCTACACACGTGGAGCTAACGTTTGGGCCATGTAGCTGTGGTTCACTAGATAAATAATACCTTCTTTTAGAGCAGAGTGCTCCATAGGGCAGATCTTTAGGGGTATCGGCTACCACTTTGGAGAATAGTAAGGTTTTTTTTTTTTAGTATAAAGACGTCATTTTAATTTCTTAATTGATTAAGAGAAGAGGACATTTGGGTAAGAACGGGACAGGCACGTAATCGTCTAGTCCTTCAGCTTCAAATTGATGTGAGAAGCGGTGTAATGACTTTTTTTTACATATTATCGTTATTTATTGTGATAAGCATACAGGTTACAGAGAACATTTACCGTTTCTGCAGCCTTCACAGGTACAGTTCAGTGACATTAATTCCATTCATAATCGTGTTCAGTCATCACCATTAGCTGTTGAGAACTGTAAATTTTATTTTTTGATACAAAAATTCTGAGAATCTGAAGTCAGAATTTTCTGCATATAACGGTGACAAAAGAACCCGAACCTCTTTCATGGAACGTGAGCATCACACACACTGAGAGTCCACAGAAGGCAGGTTCCCACTGTAGTACTTAGCTGTGCCCTTCATCTGCAGGTCTGGCTTCAGTATCAGTGTTTATGGGACATGCAAGCTGAAAACATCTATAACAGACTCGGGGAGGATCTGAACAAATGGCAGGCTCTCTTGGTCCAGATAAGGAAGGCCAGAGGAACTTTTGACAACGCGGAAACCAAGAAGGAGTTTGGACCAGTGGTTATAGACTATGGCAAGGTGAGCTCGGCGTCTGGTCGGAAGGTTTCAGGGTAGCTGTGAGAGCGGCTGTTCCCTCTGACAGACATCGGAGGCCCCCTCCTGTGTGAAGGAACTGACGGCGAGTCTCACACTTACCCTCCTGCAGGTCCAGTCCAAGGTGAACTTGAAGTATGATTCTTGGCATAAGGAGGTTCTCAGCAAATTCGGTCAGATGCTGGGCTCCAACATGACCGAATTCCACTCCCAGATCTCCAAGGTGAGGAGGGGGACTCGCCGGCACAGCGGGCCTGCTGGGAAAGCCTGCCTATGTGTTAACCTGCCGCACGCTCTCTCCCCAGTCCCGCCAAGAGCTGGAGCAGCACTCAGTGGACACGGCCAGCACCTCCGACGCAGTGACCTTCATCACCTACGTGCAGTCTCTGAAGCGGAAGATCAAGCAGTTTGAGAAGCAAGTTGAGGTGAGCTCTGTGAAAATTAAAAATTCCTAAACTTACCCCTAGTCTAGTTTGTTTTCCATAACATTTTACATCCCGAGGGAGCGTTCTCAATGTGCCACCCTTTAAGGTGCTGTTTCTTAGGATGCGGTCCCTGACCCTCTGGGCCATAACCACCCGATGTGCTTGTTAAGGTGCAGGTACCAGTACCCTGGCAGTCTGCATTTTACATCCTGAGAGAGCGTTCTCAATGTGCCACCCTTTAAGGTGCAGGTACTAGTGCCCTGGCAGTCTGCATTTTTACCAGTGCCCTGGCAGTCTGCATTTTTACCAGTGCCCTGGCAGTCTGCATTTTTACCAGTGCCCTGGCAGTCTGCATTTTTAAAAGCTCTGCAAGGTGATTCTTAGGCACGTTAAGGTTTGAGAGCCACTGGTTTTCATCCCTTAAAATCTTTCACTTTGGTGGTTGAGCTTCAGGCCGTCACACCTAAACGTCCGTTGTGTAATTTGGAATGAGGGGTGGAGCACAGCTCCGCACACTTCATACCCGATTTGGGGTCACATGGGTGCAGCTAGTGCAGTAACTGGACTGGCCACGGAGCGCTCTCCGGGCGGCTGCCCCAGAACCTAGGGCGGCACCTCTTAGGAGAAGCGCAGGGGTATGGGCCGCGTGTGTCCACAGCCAAGTGTCTTCTCTCTTGTGGGAGCCTAATGATGGTTCCTGGGGCCTTAGGAGAAAAAATCCCATTTGTTTTCCTTCCCGAAGCTCTACCGCAACGGTCAGCGCCTGCTGGAAAAGCAGCGCTTCCAGTTCCCGCCTTCCTGGCTCTACATCGACAACATCGAGGGCGAGTGGGGGGCCTTCAACGACATCATGCGGCGGAAGGACACGGCCATCCAGCAGCAGGTGGCAAACCTGCAGATGAAGATCGTCCAGGAGGACCGGGCCGTGGAGAGCCGCACCACCGACCTGCTGACCGACTGGGAGAAAACCAAGCCTGTCACCGTGAGTCTCGCCCTGCTGTGTGCTGAGAGCACCGTCTGCTGTGTTTTCTTTAAAACTTCAGGCTTTTTGGCATGGATTAGCTTTGCAGTAGTGAAGACCTTCTCCCGTTCTATAATTAAAACACTGTTTAGTGCTTCGCATAGTAAATTTAGAAGTATAGAAGCTAGAAAACTTAGTCTTCTTCTTACTCAGACCCCCAGTGGCAGTCATTTAAGTTGGGAAACAGTTTTAAAGATTAAAAGGTTTATGTTCGTAAAATTAAGGCGGCCTGGGGGCACAGTGCTTTAGAGCTGGACTGCTAGCCGAGGGGTTGGAAACCCACCAGCTGCTCTGTGGGAGAAAGGTGTGGCAGTCTGCTTCTGTAAAGATTACAGCCTGGGAAACCCTACGGGGCAGCTCTGCTCTGTCCTATAGGGTTGCTATGAGCAGGGATCGACTCAGTGGCAATGATTATGGGTCCTTAAATTATTCACTTACATCGGCTTAGAAACTAGAGTTTAATTTTTCAGACATAGACCAAGCTGCTAGCTCTCTGTGTCATGGGAGGCAGGTCCTGTTGTTGTAATTGTCAAACTTTTCCTTATCTGGAACCTGCCACACCCAGTTCTCTTCATTCGTTCAAGTATTTATTGAGCACCTGCTGTGTTCTGGAGCCCTGGTGGCACAGTGGTTAAAGTGCTCAGCTGCTAATTAAAAGGTCAGCAGTTCAAATCCACCTTGGAAACCTTATGGGGCAGCTCTGCTCTGTCCTACAGGGTCACTATGAGTTCGGTCTGCTGTGTTCTAGGCATGGCTCTTGGTGGCGGGGATGCAGCAGTGGGCTCACTAACGGCACTCCCGCTCCCGCAGGGAAAGGCCAATGGTCAATGGGCAGGAGAAGTGGAGTGCAGCAGTGATAAGTGCTGCAGGCGGAAGTCAGTGCGGAGGCTGATGGGCTGGGGCAGGGCTTAGGGCCGTGTCCAGGAAGGTGACACTGAAGGCTGCAAGACGGGGCTGGCAGATCGTGCTGGTAGTTAGGGCCCAGGGGGTAGGTTCAGGGGCACAGCAAGTGCAAGACTCAAGCAGGTGGATGACAGCAAGTTTGTGTCATAGGGGCAGAATTCAAATTTTATTTATTCGGATATGCACATACATGGGGTCAGGAAAGAGAGAGAGAAGGATTGTTAGAATGTGTTGACTTTCCATCTGGTTGTCTACTCTGGGGACGTGAGTTTTCCACAGCAGACCCTGGGGCAGACGTGGTCTCCCTCGCTTACTGGCTGGTGCTCTGTCCCGTCCCAACCATGACTGTACTGCCAAGCTTTCTCCGGTTTTCTGTGGTCTTCGCTTGTGGTTCCTGGTTCACTGGCCCATGTTTTAGAAAGAGAAATGCCACCACTAGGTTACCAAGGCCAGCTCCAGTGGGGAGTGAGCACTAATCCACAGGAAGATTCTTGTCGCCACAGTGTGAATGTCTCTTACTGCCTCACCTTGGTGCCAGCAATGTGTTATAATTAAAATTTTCATTGTTAGTTTGCTTTGGTGGAAAACTGGTTTTTATGTAGTAGCTCTTAAAAGTTATTAAAGTGAAGAGGGAATGTGTAGATAATAGGGTTGCTGTTGAAGTAGAGTCCACTTCAGGTGAGAACAGGGCTTTATTTCCCATTCTCTTTGGAGACTGATTTAATGACTCCTGCGCGTCAGCCAGTGTGGCTGGGGGCCCGAGAGCTTTTTCCTCTCAGCTGGCGAGCGTTCCCCTCCAGGCCCAGGTCTGTCCCGAGCCTTCCCCGCAAGGCACGTAACGCAGCAAAGGCTCCCCTTCCCTTCTCACACTTTTGTACCTTCAGGGATGCACGGTCACAGTGTGCAGCCTGTGGGGCTGCTACGTGTGTGGGGAATCGCCGTCTCCCGACGCCATCTTAAGGCCAGCGCATTCGTCTCTCCTGAGACTTTGCTCTGCAACGCTCTGCGTTTGATGACTTTCAGGGCAACCTACGGCCAGAGGAGGCACTGCAGGCCCTTACTATCTACGAAGGGAAGTTTGGCAGGCTGAAGGACGACAGAGAGAAGTGTGCCAAGGCCAAGGAGGCGCTGGAGCTGACAGACACAGGGCTGCTCAGTGGCAGCGAGGAGCGTGTGCAGGTGTGAGCCGTTAGAGTGGGAGGCGGGACCCGGCTCTTATCATGACTTGCCGTTGGCCTGAGTGGTCTCTGTGTCCCTTCGAGATTCCGAGATGATTAGTAATTCCAAAATGTGACTACTTTGTGCTTCTCAAGTACAGGTGGCCTTGGAAGAATTACAGGACCTCAAAGGCGTTTGGTCAGAACTTTCTAAGGTCTGGGAGCAGATTGACCAGATGAAGGAGCAGCCGTGGGTTTCAGTGCAGCCCCGAAAGGTGTGTTTAGTTTAAACACGTTTGTGTGTAGCTTTACGTATTAATTAACAGCTGTGTTTATTTAGAAACTTTGCAAACAGGGAACTGTATTGTGAATTCAGAGTGCCACTTAACGTCCTACAGGTTGCTCACGTCACTCATACAGAACAATGTGGAATTTACTGCAAAATCATTTTTTAAAACTATTTCACCGTTTGAAGGAATTAGAGCAAACTAAATATCTTGTGTTTCTGTTGGCAGCTCCGGCAAAATTTAGACGGCCTCTTGAACCAGCTGAAAAACTTCCCTGCCCGGTTACGGCAGTATGCATCCTACGAGTTTGTCCAGAGGCTTCTGAAGGGCTACATGAAGGTAGGTAGCTCAGTCTGGCACGGTGGCGAATGTCCAC
Organism: Elephas maximus indicus; assembly: GCF_024166365.1. Taxonomy (NCBI): domain Eukaryota; kingdom Metazoa; phylum Chordata; class Mammalia; order Proboscidea; family Elephantidae; genus Elephas; species Elephas maximus. The sequence goes on along the minus strand of NC_064828.1, from coordinate 111,153,427 downwards.
CAGAAACAACTGTGTGGGTGACCGTGTGTCCTCTCCCCAGATAAACATGCTAGTGATCGAACTGAAGTCCGAAGCACTTAAAGACCGCCACTGGAAGCAGCTGATGAAGAGGCTGCATGTTAATTGGGTTGTTTCTGAGCTCACCCTTGGCCAGATCTGGGACGTTGACTTGCAGAAAAACGAAGCTATTGTGAAGGATGTGCTGCTTGTGGCCCAAGGCGAAATGGCTCTGGAAGAATTTTTGAAACAGGTACGCACTAGCACCAGACTGCCACTTCCATGTCCTATGTCGGGCCATCACATAGATGTGAGCTGTGGAAACAAAGGAGGTAGAAGGCAGGGTGGCTCGTGGTCAGGGGCCATGGAGAGGCACATCCACTGGGAAAATCACTTTAAATCAAAACTTTCTCTGGAGAGGAGTGTGCTGTCACATTGTAGGAAGAGCAACTAGGGCCACATAATGATATGTGTTTAAATTTTTGTAGGACAGACTGACTTGAGTTGTAAACTTTCACTTAAAGCACAATAAAAAAAAAACTTCCTCCAGGACAGTACTGTGTGTTTTAGCCTCTCAGATGGGCTTCGTCATCTCTGGTTCTTTTTGTCCCCATCGCTCTTGGTCCCTTGTGCAGCCACACATTGACTGCGTGTTCTATTTCCGTTCAGATAAGAGAAGTGTGGAACACCTACGAGTTAGACCTGGTTAACTATCAGAACAAGTGTCGCTTGATCCGCGGCTGGGATGACCTCTTCAACAAGGTCAAAGAGCACATCAACAGTGTCTCAGCCATGAAGCTCTCACCGTATTACAAGGTACCGTGCAGGGACGGCCCCTCTCTGGCCGGGGCTCCCCTGCACTCCACTGGGGGCCTCTGGGTTTGCAGTAACTAGATTCCTGTTTTTCTGAGTGTCAGTCATATAACATGACGGGACGTCTCAATCTGCAGTTTTTCAGTGAGTTTTGACGTATCTGTGATGGTAAGTTTACACTTGCACTCCACCTTCTGTTTGCCCACTAGGTTTTCGAAGAGGATGCCCTTAGCTGGGAAGACAAGCTGAATCGGATCATGGCCCTCTTCGACGTGTGGATTGACGTGCAGAGGCGGTGGGTCTACCTGGAGGGCATCTTCACAGGCAGTGCAGACATCAAGCACCTGCTGCCGGTGGAAACCCAGAGATTCCAAAGGTACAGACCCAGCCAAGAGCCCAGGAGCCAGACGGAGCTGGTGATCCTTCTATACCAGAAGGCTAATGCGCTTTGTCATTTGATTTGCAGCATCAGCATGGAGTTTCTGGCTCTGATGAAAAAAGTCACCAAGTCCCCCCTTGTTATGGATGTTCTGAACATCCAGGGGGTCCAGCGGTCTCTGGAAAGGTTGGCAGACCTGCTAGGAAAGATCCAGAAGGCATTGGGAGAGTACCTGGAACGGGAACGGTCGTCTTTCCCCAGGTAAGATTTTTGTCTTGACACATACTGAACTAAAGTTGCGTTTCAGTTATCCTTCCTCCAGCCGTTCTCTCTCTGTCCTGGGCCCGTGTGTTGGTCAGTTTCATCATCCAGGGTCATGTTAGCCAGTGATCCGTATGATGAATGCCATTTCCCTTTTAGACACTGATTCTTAGTGCAACCAGTAATCCTTAATTATCTACTTCAGATTTGTGTTTAAACTTCATTTAAGCTGTCGTCTGCCCTCCCAGGCCGCTTGCATCTCTTAAATGTTTAGTTGTGATTATCTTCTAAGTGCTATTGCTGCCTTTATGAGTGGTTTGCTTAGTGTGAATTGTACCAAAACCCAAAAAGACCTGTTGCCATCAAGTCGATTCCAACTCACAGCAGCCCTCCCTCTAGGACAGAGCAGAACCGCCCCGTAGGGTTGTCAGGGAGTGGCCGGTGGAGTCCAACTGCCAGCCTTCGGGTAGCAGCTGAGCTGTTAGCCATTACGCCACCAGGGCTCCCAGTGAATTGTACAGGTTTTAAAAAAAAGAATCCACAGAGTAAGATGAACGACGTGAAGTTCGCTGCCTTCTTGGGCTTCAGCCTCTCACTGGGTAACCGCATATCTTCTGCAGGGGCCGGACAGAATTTAGGTCTGACCTGAATTCAGGCTGGAGATTGTCCGTTCCCATCCACGTCCTCCTTCCTTCCTACAGTTTGAAAATTTTGCCTCGATTCGCCATATCTGTGCATATGAGAATATTTTAGCAACTTAAATTCCTTTTTAATTTTAGGTTCTATTTTGTGGGCGATGAAGATTTGCTTGAGATCATTGGAAACAGCAAGAATGTAGCTAAACTACAGAAGCACTTCAAGAAAATGTTTGCTGGCGTTTCGAGCATCATCCTGAATGACGATAACTCTGTCGTCCTAGGCATTTCCTCCCGAGAAGGAGAGGAGGTAGTTGAGGTTGTGTTTGTAGCTTGGGAAGCATCTCTCAAATGTTTGCATATCTTACTTCTTGAATTGCTTTTGTTTTAGGTTATGTTTAAAACTCCTGTGTCAATTACTGAGCACCCCAAAATCAACGAGTGGCTCACGCTGGTAGAAAGGGAGATGAGAGTCACCCTGGCTAAGCTTCTTGCCGAGTCTGTCACGGAAGTTGAGATTTTTGGTAAAGCAACTTCCATTGACCCCACTACCTACATCACATGGATCGACAAGTATCAGGTAACGTGTGGTGGATGTAGAGCAGCCTGGAGGTCAGGGCACCGACTGGGTCCTCAGGTGATCCTTCTGGAACCTGCTTGTGTCTTTCAGGCCCAGCTTGTTGTTCTGTCAGCGCAGATCGCCTGGTCTGAAAATGTGGAATCTGCTCTAAGCACCATGGGCGGGGGGGGTGACGCAGCTCCCCTACACTCTGTGCTGAGCAACGTGGAGGTCACGCTCAACGTGCTTGCAGACTCTGTGCTGATGGAGCAGCCCCCACTCCGCAGGAGGAAGCTGGAGCACCTGGTGAGTCCAGGCCCCATGCATGCATGCTTTCAGCTGGGTGTCTACAAGGAATCATTCTTAAAAGATGTGAATGGCACATGTATACCCCAGGGTGGGTATGTGGCTCTCTGTTCCTGGGAAAGCTGGTCTTGGTGGAATACAGGAGTGACACGACATCGCTGTAGAAAGAAAGTCATAAGGCTTGATCAGAGTCTGTTCTCTCCCCCATCATCTTCCCAGAGCAGCACCGGGGTAGGCTGGGAGGCACTCGTATGGGCCGGCAGGTCTCTGAGCCTGGTGTCACTTACCACCAGGCGGCATGCCCTGCGTGCAGGTGACTGGCCGGTAGAACAGCACTGGCGGTCAGGATTCACCCACCACACTTTATGCCAGTTGCAGAATTTTTATTTAAAGTCGGTGGTTTTACCGTTGGTTTTTGCTGCAGCTGTCTTGATCCTGTAATTCTATTGCACGTGTAATATCTCTTTTATCTCTTAAAAAGGACTTAGTATTTTGGAATAACTTCTGAAAGTCCCCGTTACCGGACCTAGAAATTCAATTTAAGTCTAACAAATCAGGCTCAGGTCCAGAGAATGCTCCAGAAAACGCAGAACTACAATTTTGTTCTATGAGAAGGTGCTGTACGACTTTAGCTTGCAAGAACACACTGTACAACTAGTTTATGATCAACTTTTTGTTTTGTGGTGAAAATAGACACACCAAAGCATTTGTCAGCACACCACTTTTCACATTTACAGTTGAACGACGATTACACTTTTCACGTGCCACTGTTATTATCCTTTTCCAAAACATTCTGCCACCATTAACAAAAACTTAGTGCCCTTCGAACAAAAACTTCACCTCCCCCCGGCAAGCCATGGTTTCTATATATTTGATGATTTCATGAAAGTGAGATCATACAATACTTGTCCGTTTGTGATTGACTTATTTCACTCAGCATAATGTTTTCAAGGTTCATCTCTATGTTGTAGCATGTATCAGGACTTCATTTCTCTTTATGGTTGAGTAACATTGCGTCATATGTACGTACCACATTTTGTTTATTCATTCCTCTGTTGGTGGGCATTTTGGTTGTTTCCACTTTTTGGCTATTATTGAGAGATGCTGCAGTGAACATTGGCATAGGGATTTCTGTTTGTGTTCCTGCCTTCATTTCTTCTGGGTGTATGTCTAGGATTCAGGTTGCTGGGTCATATGGTAGTTCAATGTTCAGCTTTTTGAGGAGCCGCCAAAGTGTTTTCCACCGCGGCTCCACCATTTCACAGTCCCGCCAGCAGTGAATGTGAGGAGCGTTCCAGTTCCTCCACAGTCTCACCAACACTGGCTGTTTTCCATTTTTCTGATCGTTGCCATTCTAACGGGGGGAGGTAATCTCTCATAGTGGTTTCATATGATAAACTTTTGAAGTGTCTGTCTCTTTTCAGATTACAGAGCTAGTCCACCAGAGAGATGTTACCAGATCTTTGATCAAAAGCAAGATTGACAATGCCAAGTCCTTTGAGTGGCTCAGCCAGATGCGATTTTACTTTGATCCCAAGCAAACAGACGTGTTACAGCAGTTATCCATTCAGATGGCAAATGCCAAGTTCAACTATGGCTTTGAGTACCTGGGCGTACAGGACAAGCTGGTCCAGACCCCCCTCACAGACCGCTGCTATTTGACCATGACACAAGCCTTGGAAGCCAGGCTTGGTGGGTCACCCTTTGGTGAGTAATCCACAAACCTGGACCAATAGAGGTGACATCCAAAATGTTTTTTTTTAGAGATTAAGCATGTGATTTGAATATATTTCTTAACAGCATGGCTAATGCCGTGGTATGTTTTAAAATCTTGTCTGCGTTTTCTACGTTTAGAATGAACTAGCTTTTTGTAGTTGTTTTAAAACTAAAGATATGCTTTCAGTGAAGTAGTGGACTGAAGTACTCAATTGCTTTTCTTTAATAAAATAGGACCTGCTGGTACTGGGAAGACAGAGTCTGTCAAAGCTCTTGGCCATCAGCTCGGACGGTTTGTTTTAGTTTTCAACTGCGACGAAACCTTCGATTTCCAGGTAAGAAGGTTTATGGGAGTCACCTAAAATTTAGTGGCTTGGGAGGGTCGGAGGAGTATCAGGAGGCTGGCAGTAGCCCAGCGTGGCTTATCTGTCCCTCTGAGGCCTTTTAGGGCCGGGTGTATTTTGAACTCTTCAAGGTTTCCAACACATGTGCTTTGAAGTTGACTTTGGCTTCATGGTTTCAAAGTTAAATCTTGCTGCTAATATGGTCAGTGTGACAAATCGTTTTCCACAAGGACAACTTCTTGTTAACACTTTGAAAAAACTCTTGATGCCCGTGTCTGAGAATGAACAATCAAATATTATGGAAGAGACATTTTAATCAAAAAAAAGTGGTAGGATAAAAGTAACACTTGGTCATATTGGGATCTTATTGGCCCAGGAGGAAAAAAGGTACCAGGTTGCATCTGTGTAGTGAGGGTGGCTGTGTTACCAAGTGCTCACCGTGTGTGAGCGCCATGTCCTGTCTGCTTGTGTGTCTCATTTAGCCTTCATCCCCACCCCGTGGGGTGAATGGCATCGCTCCCTCCAGCAGATGTGAGTTGCCTGAGGCTGGGTGACAACCAGAGCCAGGACTTGAGCCAGCAAGGCCAAGGCCAAGGCAGTGGTTTCACAGCACCTTCCTCCTTCCATCTCTCCCTCTCAGGCAATGGGCCGGATCTTTGTGGGGCTTTGCCAGGTGGGCGCGTGGGGCTGCTTCGACGAGTTCAACCGCCTGGAGGAGCGCATGCTCTCGGCCGTGTCCCAGCAGGTGCAGTGCATCCAGGAGGCGCTGCGCGAGCACTCCAACCCCAACTACGACAAGAGTAAGGCTCCCTCCCGTGCATGCAGGAGGTGTAGGGAGCACAGGGGAATGCCCACCACAGCCCTGTTGGCTACCTTCCTGGTTAGGAATGAGCTGCAGTGGAGCTACCAGGAGCTCACTGTTGCAGGCAGTGTGCTGAGTCCTGATTAAAGACTGAAGGTTTGAGACCCGGGAAGGCGGTATCAGCAGTTTGGATTCCTCACTGTAGGGCAGCAGCACACAGGTCCTGTGTCCCACAGCAGCTGAAGACCTGGACAGTGCTTCCTCAGACACAGGCCCATGCTCCCTGAGTTCTCCCTTGGAGCCCCGTGCTCCCTGAACCCTTCCCCAGACAGAGCACTGTGCTCCCTGAGTCATCCCTCAGACAGCCCCATGCTCCCTGAGGCCGTGCTCCCTCCCTCAGACAGGCAGAGCTCCAGGCTCCCTGAGGCCATGTTTCCTCCCTCAGACAGAGCTCTGTGCTCCCTGAGGCCATGATTCCTCCCTCAGACAGAACCCCGTGCTCCCTGAGGCCATGCTTCCTCCCTCGTTTGCCACAGAACAAGTGTTCCTGTGCTGGTGTGGCTCTCGGTGCCACCTTCCTTCCTGTGTCCCCAGAGAAGCAGCCTTTGGCCACCTGTACGGCCAGTCCTACATTTAGTTTTGGGAATGAGCCATCCGTCACCACAGGAGGGTCTGTTCTGAGAGGCTCTCAGGGCTGCTTCACTTGCTGTGTGTAACACAAAGTCCTGGGCACGTGAGGTGCAGGCAGGCTGTGCTGTGGGAGGGAGCAAGTACATTGATGTGGACAGGGAAGAAGTTCCTTCTGTACTAAAACAAAAGGGGCATGTCAAAGAAAGCATTACCCATGTGGTCAGTACTCTCCAATGGAGAAAACGCACTTTATCCCTAAGTACGTAGTTCAGAGGGTTTTTTGTTTGGTCCTGGGAAAGGTGATTCTTGTGGGCTGAGCCAGTCGGTTTTGTGGCAGTATTGACTTATCTTTATTTCTGCACCTGGCTTGTGACAGTCACTGGAGCTAAGCAGCTGCAGCAGGGCTCCTTTGTGTCACATAGAGTAGCAGGTTTCCTGCCTCTGGTGGCATATCAGGTGCATGTTCAAATTGTGTGTACCAAGTGTGTGAGAGCGGGTCTGTGGGCTGGTGGATGTGCCTGGCGAGGCCTCTGAAAGGCCAGACGGCCCTCTGCAGCGGCTTCCTTCCGGCTGAGGTGCTGGGGGGAAACGAGTGCTTTGGTGTTGTTGAGAGAAACCTTAGAGTGGTTTTTTGAACCTCATCTTATGGCCACCATCCAATTTGCAGCCTCTGCCCCAATCACATGTGAGCTGCTGAACAAACAAGTCAAGGTGAGCCCGGACATGGCTATCTTCATCACCATGAACCCTGGCTACGCGGGCAGGTCCAATCTCCCAGACAACCTGAAGAAGCTGTTCCGGAGCCTGGCCATGACCAAGCCGGACCGGCAGTTGATCGCCCAGGTCATGCTGTACTCCCAGGGCTTCCGAACCGCCGAGGTGCTCGCCAACAAGATCGTCCCATTCTTCAAGTGAGTGCGAAATGCCCCGGGAACCCTTAGTGTTTACCTCTGTAATCGTGGCATAGCTTTGAGAGCATCGGTCTCTGATTGCTTGGCATTTGACGCTGTTGTCACCTAAAGGGTACTTTTTAAAAACAAAACCTCTCTTTCCTTTTTTAGACTGTGTGATGAGCAGCTCTCTTCCCAAAGCCATTATGACTTTGGTCTCCGGGCTTTGAAGAGTGTGTTGGTAAGCGCCGGTAATGTGAAGAGGGAGAGAATTCAGAAGATAAAGAGGGAGAAAGAAGAACGAGGTGAAGCAGTTGATGAAGGAGAAATTGCTGAAAATCTACCTGAACAGGAGGTTTGTAAAACGTTCTTTGAGCGCTTACCTCTTACACTTGATTTACTTTTAAATTGTGAGCGTTTAAGTGACTTGGCAGTTCATCCTTCAGTGTGTTTCTCGTTGTGATCCACGTATGCTGGACGAATAGAACATACTGTCCGATTTAACAGTAAAGCGAACGGATGAATGTGCCGTGTGATGCACTGACTGATGTCCTACACTTGATACCCTCAATTTGTCTTACCGACTTAGTAACTCCTGGTTAAGCACCTTCTGGAGCCATGGCAAGAGGCATGCACACAGCACTCCTACCCCTTGGAGCTCAGTCCTTTTCCTCTTCCACGTAGATCCTGATACAGAGCGTCTGTGAGACGATGGTGCCCAAGCTGGTGGCTGAGGACATCCCGCTGCTCTTCAGCCTCTTGTCGGATGTGTTCCCTGGGGTCCAGTACCACCGTGGGGAGATGACTGCCCTCCGAGAAGAGCTCAGGAAAGTGTGTCAGGAGATGTACTTGACCTACGGCGATGGCGAGGAGGTCGGCGGAATGTGGGTGGAAAAGGTAACTCGGCTTGTTCTGTTGGCTGTGCCCTCACAGACCCCACCAACCTCGGTGCGCAGACACTCCCTGGTACTCACTGGCCGAGGGCCAGCAGGAAGGAACTGTGCATGGTAGAACTCACCCAGGGAGCCCAGGGAGGTGTATAATCTGTTTACGAAGATTTGCCCCAAGACCCAAGAGAATTTTTTCTTAGCTTAAATTTAGAGCTTTCAGAACTTGCCTGAAATTTCACCTTCCTGGTGTAGCTGGTTCTCAGAGAATGCTGAGGAAAGGCACGGTGTGTAGTAGAAATGCGTTTATGTCAATCAGAGTGCTGTTTACAGGGCTTTCCAGCACCAGATACCAACAGCACCAATCTGCTAACCAATACTTGTCTGTGCTCTGCATCGGCTTCTTTTTTCCTTCTCTGAGCTTTATTTACAGAAAAGGTTGTTATTTATATGAGTTGTGTGTATTGAGCCTGAGACTCTACTGGATTAAACCAGTGGCTTATCCATTGGTTCCCTGGTTTTTTCCTTAGAGGGGATTTAATGTGTTTGTTTGTTGAGGCATCATCTCTTCCACTGGCCCCCATCCTTCCTGACTTATTCAATAACTTCCCACCAACCAGTTAAAAGTCTTCTCGAAGTACTTATTTAGATGTGGCCTGTGTAGCATCTCTCATTAACCAAATCTGGTACTTACCTGTAAGAGTCCACAGAACATGTTTCTTGCCTGTGGTCACGAGACACGGCTTGAGCACCAGCCCCTTCTTCCTGTGCAGTGGTGGCCATGTGGCATGTTTGGTCCTCAGGTCCTCCAGCTCTATCAGATCACCCAAATCAATCACGGCCTCATGATGGTGGGGCCCTCGGGCAGCGGGAAGAGCATGGCCTGGCGCGTGCTTCTCAAGGCTCTGGAGAGACTTGAGGGCGTGGAGGGCGTGGCCCACATCATCGACCCCAAGGCCATCAGCAAAGACCACCTCTACGGAACCCTGGACCCCAACACCAGGGAGTGGACCGACGGGCTGTTCACACACGTCCTGAGAAAGCAAGTTCACTGTGATCCCTGTCTTGTTTCAGTAACTGGGGGGTACTGATAGCATGCTCAGGTGTAAGTTATTTTTCCACCCAAAGGTCACCCTAGAAACTGTCTTGAGGTGAGAGTTGTTAATCTGAGACTCTTGACTTAGCAACTGTCTTAACTCCCTTCCCACCCAGGATCATCGATAACGTGCGGGGCGAGCTGCAGAAGCGCCAGTGGATCATCTTCGATGGCGACGTGGACCCTGAGTGGGTGGAGAACCTGAACTCAGTGCTGGACGACAACAAGCTCCTGACTCTGCCCAATGGGGAACGCCTCAGCTTGCCCCCCAATGTAGGTAGCGCTTGTGGGCTGTGCGTCAGACGTTCTGATCTGGCTGGCTGAGATTGGGGGCCTGGCACAGGAGATGAGACTCCACTCATCCAGAGCCCGTGGTGTAAATAATTCTCAAAGTTGGTCCGAATCTCTGAGTACCAGGTGTTTTCCATTCCCGTGGTTGGGAAATACTTTGATAGGATTTGCTAATAGCACAGTACCATTTGTTGAGTATTAAGCACACTGTAACTCGCAGCCCTCCCTGCAGCCATCCCTATAAAACAGGATTTCTTGACTTCCTGCCTGACTCCTCGTTGTCGGATGCCGCTGAGCCGGTCCCGACTCCCTGCAGTGCTGCATGCCGGAGTAGGACTGCCCCTTCGGGTTTTCTTGTCTGTCATCCTCATGGAAGCAGATCGCCAGCCAGGTCTTTCTCCTGTGGAGCCAGTGGTTGGGTTTGAACCAGCAACCTTTCAGTTAGCAGCTGAGGGCTTAGCCATTGGCAGCCCAGGGCTCCGGACTGTACATCTAGGAAGGGCACCCGAGGAACTTAGATATGGAAGCAGACAAGGCTGGAACTGGAAAAACGTGTGTCTGACACAGGCGCCTGGTACGTAAAAGTGGACCGGCCCATGTGGACTCGTACTCCGGTGTCAGCCCCCAAAGTGTAGGGTCTGAGGTGTCCTTGTGCCCAGTGTGTGCAAGGAGAGCCAGGCCGTCGGTGAGGGGGAGGGAGCTGGGGACTGGAGAGGGACAGGCCAAGTCAGGCTGCATTCTCGGGGCTATTGTAAGGCCTTGGGCATGTGCGTTAGGGGAATTGGGAGCCTCAGGAGGGTTTGGAACAGAGTAGAGTACTATGGTTTATGTCTAAAAGCCCCCTCTGCTGCTGTTGGGGGGATGGCGGAGGAGGGCAGCGTGCAGGGAGGCTGTCACAGTGCCCCCGGCATGTGTGGTGGCAGGGTGGACAGGTAGGTGGCTGCGGTGCAGGTGCTGAGAAATGGCTGGATTATGGATCCAGGTTGAAGGTGGTGCTGATGGACTTGCCGATGGACTGGGTGTGGATGGGAGACAGAGGAGTCAGAGTGACACCCAGGTTTTGACCTGAGCAACTGTGACCATGAACCCCTGTCAGGAAGGGCTGGGCTCAGCAGCCATCACCCCAGAGCCTCTGCCACTGACACGGTGCCTGTCAGAAAGTGTGCACTTCCTCAGGCTCCTGGTCTCCTGTTGACCAGCCATATTCTTTTTTGTAGCCAATTGTCCAGTAGATTCTGACTCTGTGAGAAGGAGCTTGGTCTCCTTGTGAGGCACTTAACACTGTGTGAAGGCTCTGGAACCAGACCTCCTGCTCTGAACCGCAGCACCTCAGTTGATTAGCAGTAGGGCCTCAGATGAGCCACCCAGCCGCGTGCAAAACGGAGTTGATGGTACCTGTCTCACTGGGCAGCTGTGAGCACAGAGTGAGTTGAGGTCTGTGGAGTATAGGCACAGCATCTGAGACATCCTCACAACTCAGTGTGCACTGCTTTTCGCAGCCTGGAGGACACGGTGCTGCTCGTACCCTACCGCAAGCTCTTCCGGTGGGGATACTAAGCATTGTCGTCTGACGTGCTCTCTTCCGCCACATATGTCCTGCCCAAATCTGCGTGAAGAGTGGTTGGTGGATTTTGTAGTACTGTGAACTGTAGCAGTTTTTAATTTCAGGGTAAAAGTAGAAAATCAAATTTAAATAGCTCTTTCAGTGCGTACACAAGTTAAAAAAAAAATCTGATGTCCAGGTTTTTACCAAACCCACGTCACCAACTCTGTGTAACGGTGTTTCCCCAGGTACGGATAATGTTTGAGGTCCAGGACCTGAAGTACGCCACCCTGGCCACCGTGTCACGCTGTGGCATGGTCTGGTTCAGCGAGGACGTGCTGAGTACAGACATGATCTTCAACAACTTCCTGGCCAGACTGCGCAGCATCCCCCTGGACGAGGGGGAGGACGAGGCGCAGCGCCGGCGCAAGGGCAAAGAGGACGAAGGGGAGGAGGCTGCATCCCCAATGCTGCAGGTACAGGCCGCCTGCCCCAACGGAGGGCTGGGTGCTCACATGGGGGTCTCTGGGAATGAGGGTGTCACTCACTCATGGGGGCCCAACAGGAGCAGCTGCAAGAGTAGGGACATGTCTGGGGGAAGTCAGCCGTTGAAAACCCTGTGGGGAATGTTTCCAGTAGAGTCTGTGAATGGGGAAACAATGTACAGTTTTTCTCATTCATGTACAGGAAGTCAAACAAGTTTTACATGGTTTCAAAGTACATTTTGTGTTAAACAAGGACAGGAAAGTTCCCAGTACATTCTGTGAATAAGAAAATAATGTACGATTTCTCACATTCAACTATGAAAAAAGAAAGCCCTGTGGAGCACAGCTGTCACCAGGAGCCAGAGCTAACTCACGGCAACTGGTTGGTTGGTCTGTAATCTTAACTTTCTCTGTGAGCTGATGAAAGGTGACCCTTTTCCATTTTCACTGGTGAAAGCCGGTGTTCCTGGGAGCGTGATTCTTAAAATCACCAGGATGAAGGAATGAGGTTTGACCCCTGAAGTTTCACCCAGAATTCTTTTCGGAGGTCATGTGGCCCTCTCTCAGGCCTTGTTGTCATTAGGTGCCGTCAAGTTGGTTCCAACTCATAGCGACCCTGCATACTACAGAACGAAATTCTGCCGAGTTCTGCACCGTGCTCACAGTCGTTGTTATGCTTGAGCCCATTGTGGCAGCCACTGCATCAGTCCATCTTGTCAAGGGTCTTCCTCTTTTTCGCTGACCCTGTGCTTTACCAAGCATGATGTCCTTTTCCAGGGACTGATCCCCTCTTGATAACATGTCCAAGGTATGTAAGACATAGTCTCAGCATCCATGCTTCTAAAGAGCATTCTGGTCGTACTTCTTCCAAGACAGCTTTGTTCGTTCTTTTTGGCAGTCTGTGGTATCAGTATTCTTCATCAACACCACAATTCAAAGGCGTCGCTCCTTCTTCGGTCTTCCTTATCCATTGTCCAGCCTTCACATGCGTATGATGCGATTGAAAGTACCATGGCTTGGGTCAGGCGCACCTTAGTCTTCAAGGTGACATCTTTGCTTTTCAACACTTGAAAGAGGTTTTTCATAGCAGATTTGCCCAACACAGTGTGTCTTTTGATTTCTTGACTGCTTCTTCTGTGACTGTAGATTGTGGATCCAAGTGAAATGAAATCCTTGACAACTTCAGTCTTTCGCCATTTATCATAATATTGCTTATTGGTCCAGTTGTGAGGATTTTTGTTTTCTTTATGTTGAGGTGTAATCCATACTGAAGGCTGTAGCCTTTGGTCTTCATCAATAAGTGGTTCAAGTCCTCTTCATTTTTAGCGAGCAAGGTTGTGTCATCTGCATAACGCAGGTTGTTAGTCTTCCTCCAATCCACATGCCCTGTTCTTCTTCACATAGTACAGCTTCTCAGATTATTTGTTTAGCATACAGATTGAATAAGTATAGTAAAAGGATACAACCCTGACACACACCTTTCCTGACTTTAAACCATGCAGTATCCCTTGTACTGTTCGAACAACTGCCTCTTGATCTATTTACAGGTTTCTCATGAGCACAATTAAGTGTTCTGGAATTCCCTTCTTCGCAATGTTATCCATAGTTTGTTATGATCCACACAGTCAAATGACTTTGCATAGTCAGTAAACCACAGGTAAACATCTTTCTGGCATTCTTTGCTTTCAGCCAGGATCCATCTGATATCAGCAATGATATCCCTGATTCTGAGTCCTCTTCTCCCTTCTGAATCCAGCCTGAATTTCTGGCAGTTCTCTGTCAATGTACTGCTGCAGCTTTCTCATGCAGTTGGATCACCTTGGTTAGGAGAGATGAAAATCTCCTGGGTCTCTGAGGTATCTCTGAACCATCGCTTATCTCCTCTTCTAGATTCAGAGGGACGCGGCCACCATCATGCAGCCATACTTCACGTCCAACGGCCTGGTCACCAAGGCCTTGGAGCACGCATTCAAGCTGGAGCACATCATGGACCTGACGCGGCTCCGCTGCCTGGGTTCGCTCTTCTCCATGCTGCACCAGGCCTGCCGCAACGTGGCACAGTATAACGCCAACCACCCTGACTTCCCCATGCAGATCGAGCAGCTGGAGCGCTACATCCAGGTCAGGGCCACACGCTCGCCCAATTGGGCGCCTTCTCTCCCCTGAAGCACTACATCCAGGTCAGGACCACCTGCTCGCCCACCTGGGCGCCTTCTCTCCCCTGAAGCACTACATCCAGGTCAGGGCCACCTGCTTACCCACCTGGACAAGTTCTGTCCCTAGAGCGCGACATCCGGGTCAGGGCCACACTCACCCACCTGGGCGTGTTCTCTCCCCTGGAGCACTACATCCAGGTCAGGGCCACACGCTCACCCACCTGGGCGTTTTCTGTCCCTGGAGTGCTATATCCAGGTCAGGGCCACATGTGCGCCCACCTGGGTGCGTTCTCATCCCTGGGGAGAGAGAAAGCTTCCACGAGGGGCTGGGGTGAGGTGTCTCCAAGGTTAACTTCGCTGTATATGTCTTTTTGTTGTTGTTGAGGCTTTATTTTTTAAATGAAGTCACAATTCATCTTTCCATAGCGCTATCTGGTCTACGCCATACTCTGGTCCTTGTCCGGAGACAGTCGGCTGAAAATGAGAGCAGAGCTGGGTGAATACATCCGGAGAATCACGACCGTGCCCCTGCCGACGGCACCCAATGTTCCCATCATTGACTACGAAGTGAGCTCGCGGCCTTTCTCCTTGCCACAGTGGCGTGATTCCCCTCAGGCAGCCTGCCCATGACAGCTTCACTTTTTCCCTTTCCTTCAGGGACTTTGTCCTCTTAGTTTCAGTGATAGCAGGGACACAGGTTAGCTTGAGCTGTCCTCACTCTGAAAGCTCCGGGCTGAGGCGTGTGGGAGCCTGGTAGGTAGAGGCATATGGACTGTGGCAGTTATCAGGCCTCCGTTCTGTGTCAGGTCTCCATCAGCGGCGAGTGGTCACCGTGGCAGTCCAAGGTGCCACAGATCGAGGTGGAAACGCACAAGGTCGCAGCCCCCGACGTGGTCGTGCCGACCCTAGACACCGTCCGTCACGAGGCCCTCCTGTACACATGGCTGGCTGAGCACAAGCCCCTGGTCCTGTGTGGCCCTCCCGGTTCTGGCAAGACCATGACGCTCTTTAGTGCCCTCAGGGCCTTGCCGGACATGGAGGTAAGGAGGGCTGGACGTGGACAGCCGGCCATTGGTGTTGAGTTGAATGTTGTTCTTGGAACGATTCATTTTGTGTCTTGCTCTCTGAAGGTTGTGGGTCTCAACTTCTCAAGTGCCACCACCCCAGAGCTCCTTCTGAAAACGTTCGATCACTATTGCGAGTACAGGCGCACGCCCAATGGGGTCGTGCTGGCTCCCGTCCAGCTCGGCAAGTGGCTGGTGTTGTTCTGTGATGAAATCAACCTCCCAGACATGGATAAATACGGGACGCAGAGGGTCATATCATTCATCAGACAGGTGTGTTCTCTCCCATGTCCCCGCCCCCAGCATTGTCTTTTCACCCTCGGCTCCAGACGCCTCACACGCTGTGTTCCCCCAGATGGTGGAGCATGGGGGCTTCTACCGCACCTCTGACCAGACGTGGGTGAAGCTGGAGCGGATCCAGTTTGTGGGGGCCTGCAACCCCCCCACGGACCCAGGGAGAAAGCCCCTGTCACACAGGTAGCTGGCGTCTGCACGGGCATCACCGACTCCGCACACACGGCCAGGGTTGCCTTAGACTTAACGTCACACACACCTCGTTTCCATCGGCAGAAGGTAGCAACGTATTGTTTATCAGAGGGCTCCTCCGGGGCTCCCTGTGCTGTGCCATAGTTACACCAGGAAGACACACTGAGATACAAGCATCTACCAGACCTGCCGACGGGGCCACGAGGGGGCTGAAATCAGCCTGCGCTGTCCTCCACCTGGCCTGGTTCTTTCTCGAGTCAGTTGCAGCGGCTGCTGTGCAGCACCAGGCCTGGTGGTTTGGGTGTGTCTCAGCTAACCTCTGTGGCCAGCCACTGCGGGTGGGTTAGGCAACAGCCTCCAGTCCCCACCTGGGATCCCTGCCAGCCCGTGGGCGTGGAGGGCTGACCGGGCCAACTCTGCGCAGGTTCCTACGCCATGTGCCCGTCGTGTACGTGGACTATCCAGGACCTGCCTCGCTCACCCAGATCTACGGCACCTTCAACCGTGCCATGCTGAGGCTCATCCCGTCCTTGCGCACCTATGCTGAGCCGCTGACAGCTGCCATGGTGGAGTTCTACACCATGTCGCAGGTACGCACGTGGGCCCTCTGCTCGCCAGGGAGTGGCCCCTGGGCTGGACGCAGAGCTCCTGCTGGGTTAGAAGGCCCCGGTCCCTGGCAGTGCCCCGAAGCGTTCTCATGCTCTTCTCGCTGCCCATGTTCTGTGCACTTGCACAAACGCTAATCCCTCACGAAGCCTGAGCCAGGCGGTTTCCAAAAGGGCGCGTGCAGCCCTAACAGTGCAGACACAGCCACCTGTGTAGCTACTCTCTGTGCACGGGTGGCTGCTTACTGCCACGTTGCTCTCAAGAAGGCCCAGGGCCTCTCTCCCTGGAGCCTCCCTAACATTGAAAAGTTATTTAAAATGATGACAATCTTGATCTATTTGAGGAGCAGAAGTGGTTATCAGGATTTTGATTTGCATTGCTTGGATTTGCCTTCCCGTATTCACCCTTTAATAAGGCGATCTAAGGGGACTTCCTGTTGGACTGTGCCCCCTTTCCCACAGACACAGCGATCTTGCCGTCAGTCTCTGGGAGCTGGCCTGCCTATAGGTGCAAATGTCGTGCCCTGTATTTAACTTGCCTTTAGTTTTATGTTGTGTTCTTGCCTAAGTGGTTGTCATTGTGATCAAATGTAAGTTTTTCTCCTTAATGGCTTCTGCTTTTAAAGTCACGAGTAGATGTAATGGGGTTGTGTGTCCTGAGTGAACCTTTCCTGCGGTTTAGGAATTCCTTTTTTTTTTAATTCGTATCTTCAGAAGGATTTTCGTGGTTTTATTTTCTTGAATACGTAAACACTTTATTTTAGCATGAGTGAGCAGCTTGGGTCTACTTTTTCCTGGATATTGTCCCAACATGGTTTACCGACTCGTTCTCAAATATCCCAGGGTCTAGATTCTTCATTTGAACATAAACATTTTATACCCCATTTTACTTGTTATCCGTTAGTTCACGGCTTCAGCTACGTTCTCGTAACCTCGTTTTCCCCTCCCCGCAGGAAAGGTTCACTCAGGACACACAACCCCATTACATCTACTCGCCCCGAGAGATGACGAGGTGGGTGAGGGGCATCTTTGAAGCACTGAGGCCCCTGGAGACACTGCCGGTGGAAGGCCTGATTCGGATTTGGGCCCACGAAGCCCTCCGTCTCTTCCAGGACAGGTGAGGAAAGCCAAGGCCCCCGCTAGCTGTGTTCTGTCTCCTGCTCCCAGGTGTTTGGCCCTGGAGTGACGGTCTGTGTGCCTGCTTCCCATGGCCAGCCTGCCCAAGCCTAAGCCAGGCGCTGCTGTGATGGAGAGAGTGGGGGAGGTGGTGCTGGACTTTGAAGCTGATCACAGCCACCCCCAGCTTAACAGGGCTGCATGACTGTGACCACTCTCTGTGCTTCCCCATGTGGGAGCTGTCACCCAGGCCTGCCTGCAGACAGCTTTTCTTGTCCAGGCTGTGTGAGGGACCTCAGCATATCCCGATGTTTTAGATCGCTGTTCTCAAGCTCAGCTCCTGAGAGTCCTTGGGCTCCACACAGGTTGTCATAGGCCACTGTGAGGCATGAGTAAGGGGGCAGGGGAGGAGCGTACTGGCTGTCTCAGCCCTGTCCTCACCTGTCATGTTGGGGTTCTACCACCTCAAAATTTGAAGTGTTTTTTTGTTGTTGTTATATGTGCTACCTTCACCCTCCCTTTCTTAATAGGAAAACTGGGCTACAGTGTAATCGTCCCAGGTTTCCCAGGATACCACTGAAAAATTTGTTTAGATTCCAATGTAGCAGCAGCAGTGGTGCTTCTGAATGCTAACGCTGTGGTCACTGCTGGTGCCCTCTCATCAGCTTCCCAGAAGGCCCCGCACCTGGGAGGCCATCCTGGCCTTACCTGCCTGCTTTGTGGTCTTCTCACTGGCCCCCTGCCTCCAAGACTGCTCACTGCAGCCCCCGCCCTGTCCCCCTTTGACGTTTGACACACAGTAAACAAGCAGAGAAACCAGAATCAAATTTCTATTTTTTTTTAAATCAGGGTAATTAAACATTTTAGAACTTAAAAAAAGTATTGATGCTGTAGTTCGATGGTTTTTATATTTAATATCAAAATTTCAGATTGCTGCAGCAGTCTTGAGTTCAGATTCTCAGGTGCCCGCGTTTACAGAAGATGAAAATCTGTGCTCCCGGCTGACCGCCCCCCAGCCCCTAGAGTAACCTATAGCCCCCACGCCCGCACACCTGGCGTCTGCTCCCCCGGCCGCCGGCAGACGTTCGGGAGGGTGCTGCTCTCCTTCCACAGGCTGGTCGAGGACGAGGAGCGGCGCTGGACTGACGAGAACATCGACATGGTGGCTCTGAAGCACTTCCCTAACATCGACAAGGAGAAGGCTATGAGCCGGCCCATCCTGTACAGCAACTGGCTGTCAAAGGTAACACGGCCCCTCCCTGGGGTGTGCCTCCCTCCTGTCCCTTCAGTGAGAAGTACCTTCTAACCAAAAAGTCTTTGTCATGAAGTGCTCGTGAGGCTGTGGTCTCCAGCGTGGTGCACTGAGTATACGCTGAGTGCCGTTGGTAACTCAGGGCGGGCAATGCCAGCAGCAAGCTGCAGCGGGCAGCCAGCTGTGGGTTTCTTCTGCATGCCAGTGTCCACGGAACCGTGCTTTCCGCCTGAGGAAGATGGTGCTTCAGCACGTTTGCAGGAAAGAAGCCTTGGTTTCCCCCTGCTTTCACTTCCCTCACAATAAAAACTTGTGGGAAAATGTTTCACGTACTAAAATGCTAAACAGTCCATGTTTCCAGGATAGCTGCGAGTTTTCTTTTCTTCTGAAAAGGAGATGAGGACATTTTTAGTAAGCTGGAGTCCCTGGGTGGCAGATGGCTAAGCACTGGGCTGCTAACCAAAGGTTGAAGGTTCAAGTCCACCCAGAGGTGCCTCAGAAGAAAGGCCTGGAGATCTACTTCCAGGGGAAGAATCAGCCACCGAAAACCCTGAGGAGTGCAGTTCTAACCTGAAGCACGTGGGGTCGCCATGAGTCAGAGTCAGTTCAGTGGCAACCGTCAGCCTCAGTGCACGTTTCACGTAATGAACCTCTCGGCAGTCTCTGCGCTGCACCAGCGCTGGCGTGCAGGGGTGAGCAGAGTCTTCCTTTAGGGAGCTCACAGCCTGAAATAGGAGACAGGGAAGAGACGTCTGCCTCTGACAGAGACGACCCCACGCTGGGTCTCAGAGGGCTTGGTAGGCCTTGGTCTGGAGCAGTGTCGGGAGGGCAGCCAGGCAGAGGGGCCGCCAGGCAGAGGCCCAGAGAGAAGCAGGAAGTAGCAAGATAGGTTTGGCCGATGTTGCTAGCGTTTTCTGTGTAAGCCAGACTCCATCCTCATTCTCTTTGAGAGGCAGCACCTCCTCCCAGTGGCTTGTCTTTTCACTCTTTTTTTATAATGTCTTTCGAGGAACAGATGTTCTTGAAGTTTTATCGTTTGTCATTTAAACCCTTCGTCCATCTGTAATGGAGTCTTTGTGTGGAGCGAGCTGTGGGCCGCTTTCGGTTTGTTCCTCCTGGACACCCCTCATCCAGCACCATTGATTGAATAACCCCTCACTCGTTGATCCCAGTGCTGCTCTGTCCCTGCGATGTCCCTGTGTGCACGGGTCTGCTGCTGGCTCGGCCTGTGCCGCGATGTCATGGCCCAGTGCTGCACTGAGTCTGGCTGGGAGGGCGGGCCTGCACTCCTGGTCCTTCTTAGCTGGATCTTAGCCATCTTTGGCCCTTCCCTCTTCTAACTGAAATTTAGAATTGGCTTGTCAAGTTGCACCAAGACAGCCACACTCAGCTGCCATTGAGGTTTCCACTGGGATTGTGCTGGTTCTCTGTAGGAACTTAGAGGGAAGTGATGTTTTTATAGTAGTGCGTTTCTTTATCCATGATTGTGGCATATCTTGTCAGGTACTTAGGTCTTCTCTGATATCTTTCGGTGAAATTCAATTTTCTCTGTAAAAACTTCCCAAGTCATTAGATCCATCCTTAGTTTAACTTGGGTTTTTACTGCTTTGTCTTGAATGATATCTTTTCTCGTTGGTATTTTTTAAACCGTTTGTTCACAGTGTATAGAACTAAAATTGATTTTGGTATAATAACTAAGATGACTTATTCTAAGGGATTTGGGTGTTTTGTTTTCTCCGTAGGATTACATCCCAGTAGACCAAGAAGAGCTAAGAGATTATGTCAAAGCAAGGTTGAAAGTCTTCTACGAGGAAGAACTTGACGTCCCGCTGGTCCTGTTTAATGAAGTCTTAGACCATGTGCTCAGGATTGACCGGTAGGCTTGTTCAGCCTCCCCACTCGCCTCAGCTGCTCTTGGCTCAGTTTGTGTGCAGTTCCTGGCCACATACTGCTGTCTTCCCCTGCTCCATCTCAGCCTCTCTGCCGAGCAACCTCCCTGACCCTTCCTTCTAAGTCCAGCTTAACCTCCTCAACTCTCCTCCCAAGCACTCTTCCTTCTGCTCCCCCGGCACCTTATACTGACCATAATTACAGCCTTTCGGCCTCATGCTAGAGTTGAGTTTGTCTCTCTGATGCCATCGAGCGTCTGGCAGGCAGGACCATGTCTTACTGATCTTTGCAGCCCCGTTAGACTTGGCAAATAACAATTGCTGAACAAATACACAAATTCAAGTTAACATGTAGACAAAATCTGAAAAAAGTTCAAAAGTGGGATGGGGTTAAAAGCCTTATAATTTATCATGTCTGTTAATGTTTCAGAATATTCCGTCAACCTCAAGGCCACTTGCTTCTGATTGGTGTTAGCGGAGCAGGAAAAACGACCCTGTCACGTTTCGTCGCCTGGATGAATGGTTTGAGTGTGTACCAGATTAAGGTGGGTGCGCTCTGTAGCCTCTTGCTCCCACCAGCAGATTCTTGATCCGTGTATCTAACCCCCTGGAATGAGAAAGGGCCTGACTTGCCATCTGCTTGCTTAGGTCCATCGAAAATACACGGGAGAAGACTTTGATGAAGATCTTCGGACGGTGCTGAGACGTTCTGGCTGTAAAAATGAAAAGATAGCCTTTATAATGGATGAATCCAACGTGTTAGATTCTGGGTTCTTGGAGCGGATGAATACCCTTCTGGCCAACGGAGAGGTAACTGGGCAACATGTCATATTTGCTATGTGTTCTAGGCCTCCGTGCCTGGGGACCAGTAGATGACAGTGGTGTCTGACTTGCATAGGTGCCTGGTCTCTTTGAAGGGGACGAATATGCCACCCTGATGACCCAGTGTAAAGAGGGGGCGCAAAAGGAGGGCTTGATGCTGGACTCGCATGAAGAGTTGTATAAGTGGTTCACCAGCCAGGTCATCCGCAACCTCCACGTCGTATTCACCATGAACCCATCTTCCGAGGGCCTCAAGGACCGGGCAGCCACTTCGCCGGCACTTTTCAACAGGTACTGGACCTGTGCGCAGCTCTGCGTCAGGATGCTTGGTTTCTTCTCTCCAAGGGGCAAGTCCTCTGGTAGCTGTTCTGAGACATGGCATCTTTTCCAGGTGTGTGTTGAACTGGTTTGGTGACTGGTCCACCGAGGCACTCTATCAAGTCGGCAAAGAGTTCACCAGTAAAATGGACCTGGAGAAGCCAAACTACGTCGTACCTGATTACATGCCAGTCGTGTATGACAAGCTCCCACAGCCCCCGTCCCACCGGGAAGCTATTGTGAATAGCTGTGTGTTTGTTCACCAGACGCTGCACCAGGTGGGTTCAGTTCTCAGATCAGCAGGTAAAAAGCAGAACCGGCCATCATGTTTATGTAAAGCTAGACTGAAACAAAACAGAGCTTCAGGTAGTTCATATCTAGCCCTACACCTTCACCTGTAAAAGAAACACCTGTTTCTCACCTGTTTTCTTACCTCTGTCAATGACACCTCATCGTTGTCACCAGGCTGTGCCTTCTGGAGTCACAGTTACTGCCCACACTGGTACCCTCCATAAAGCACTCTTCTGAGCCTCTCTCCGCTGCCCCTCCTTGTAAAGGGGAGCGCACTCTGAGCTCCCAGTGACAACGCACTTTTTCCCTAAAGGGCTGGATAGCAAATGTCCTAGGCCCTGCGGACTGAACAGATCTCTGTCACAGCTGCTCACTCAGCTGTCCCAGGTCATCAGCAACCTTAGACAGTTTGTAAACAGTGGACGTGGCAGTAGGCCAGCAAAGCTTCATTTACACAAACAGGCATCTGGCCAGGGTTGGCCTGCTGGCTCAAGTTTCCTGAGCCTGTGCTAACTCTCTAACAGGTGTCCAGCCTGCTTCCATCTGCCAGAGAAGCTTCATAAAGACCTCTCTGAGCTTGTGGGTGTCCTGCTGGGCTTGCTCGGCACTGTTGCCCTGACTGGTCTGACCCTTGGCCCTGCTCCCGTGCCACCTTGCCTCCATGCCACCTTGCCCCCCTCTTGCATATCTTGCTTCTCATTTCAGTGGCCTTTGAAAATAAGCAGGAAAAGGTAACTTGAGCATCACTGGATTTTTCATGGTAACTAACAGTTTGTCGAGTCTTTCAATGCAAAGTATAGCTGGGAGGTTGACAGATCATCACCCTTGTTTAGAGAAGTTCAGGGAAAAGGCTGTGAGGGGCTAAGGGGCTTCCTGGGACCTTGTACCCAACTGAGCTGAGACTTCTGCCTGGAGTCTGACTCCTGAGGGCTGGGTTCCTTCTGCTGTGTCATGTGTGAGCTGACGGGGGACTGAGGTTGAATGGCGACAAACGTCCTGAAGGGAGAAGAGATTTCACTTCTTTCCTTTTTTCTTTCCAGTATTACTAGAGTTTTCGTTGTGTTATTTATAATTAACCTCAGATCATCAGTTAACTCTCAATATACCATACTGCTAGGTTAATTATTTGTGTTTTATTATATTCTCTGTCTCTAACTCATATTAGAAGCGTGCTTTTGAAGGTTAGGAAGGGACAGCTCCTGTCGCTCTCTGATAGCAGCCTAACCATGCAGATGATTTCATCTAATGACTTGGAAAAGAGTCCCACCCGTTCCTTCCCTTTTTTTGAACTTTTTTTTTAATCGTGCATTAGGCGAAAGTTGACAGAGCAGGTTAGATCCCCATAGTTTGTACACAGAGTGTTTCGTGGCCTTGGTTTCAGTTCCTATATGTCAGCACTCTCTCCATTTCTGCCCTGGGCTCCCCGTTTCCTTTAGTCCTGATTTTCTACCCCTTCCTGCCATCTCATCTTTGTTTTGGGGCACATATTGCCCTTTTGATCTCTTATAACTGATTGTCCTAAGGAGCACGTTCCTCTCAGGTGTTGTGATTTATTCTTATGTTATTGTTTGTCTATCGTGTGGCTGGAAGGTGGGCTCCGGGAATGGTTTCAGTTCCAGGTCAGAAGGTGTCATAGGGCCGTAGTCTCAAGGGTTCCTCTATTCTCTGTCAGACCAGTAAGTCTGGTCTTTTTTGTGAATTTGATCTTTTGTTCTACGTTTTTCTCCCACTGTGTCCAGGACCCTCTGTTGTGATCCCAGTCAGTGCGGTTGGTCGTGGTAGCCAGGCACCATCTAGTTCTTCTGGTCTTGGGGTCACGTAGGCTGTGGTTATGTGATCCATTGGCCTTCACTTCTTTCTCGAAAGGCTAATGCTCGGCTAGCAAAACGCGGCGGCAGGACGATGGCCATCACCCCTCGCCACTACTTGGACTTCATCAACCACTATGCCAACCTGTTCAACGAGAAAAGGAGTGAGCTTGAGGAACAGCAGATGCACCTGAACGTCGGGCTTCGGAAAATCAAGGAGACGGTCGACCAGGTGCGCCACACCAGAGCTTCGTTTGCCAGCAGTGGGCGAGGGGAGGGCTGCGCTTCTGTTTCCCTGATATACTCTTTGTTCTTCAGGTAGAAGAGCTGCGCCGTGACCTGAGGATAAAGAGCCAAGAGCTAGAAGTGAAGAATGCCGCAGCTAACGACAAGCTGAAAAAGATGGTGAAAGATCAGCAGGAAGCAGAAAAGAAAAAGGTACTTCGTGTACTCCTGGGAACTCTGGCTTCTTTGGGCTCTGGTGAGAGAGTAGGAAGTTTAGTCTGAGACAGGCTTCAGGGTACTGGCGGTGAGCAAAGGAACCCTGGTGGTGCAGCGGGTAACAGTTCGACTGCTAACTGAAAGGTTAGCGGTTTGAACTCGCCAGCCACTCAGCAGGAGAAAGTTGTGGAAGTCTGCTTCCACGAAGATTACAACCTTGGAAGTCCTATGGGGAAGTTCTGCCCTGTCCTGTAGGGTTGCTATGAGTCATAACTGACTCTACAGTAAGAGGTTGGTTTGGTGGCGGGTGTGATTTGAGGTGTGTCTGTGCGTGCATGTGTGTGTGTATGTTTGGCAGTGTGTGGGGAGTGTTGTTTTAGGATCCTCTCAACAAATTAACCAGAGCTTAATCAGAGCTAAGCCATCTTTCCCTCCTAGGTCATGAGCCAGGAAATTCAGGAGCAGCTGCATAAGCAGCAGGAAGTCATTGCAGACAAACAGATGAGCGTGAAGGAGGACCTTGACAAGGTGGAGCCTGCCGTCATCGAGGCCCAGAATGGTATGAAATGCTGCCAGGAGTCTGACTGTTGAGAGTTAGGATGACCAGTGTGCGCTTCCAAGGGCATTCCTAGGAAGAATCTAGAGGCAGGCTGCTTTTACCATAATTAACCCGTCTCCTGAGAGAATATGGGCAAAATTAGCTTTATGCTAATTCACATTTTTTATAGATCTGTTGTTGTTAATGACGTAAATACGCTACTTACAAATTCCTGACTTGGATTTCGCCAGGAAACGCAAAAAGTATGCATTGTTGCCATCTGGTAATTACTTCTGAACAGGTTCTGACAGGGACCAGTGATGAGTGATCTAAGGAGGGACAGCAGTCACCTCCCCTCTCCTCCCTCTCCTCGAGTGCCTGTGGAGCGCTGTTCCCAGTTGGCAGTGCCTGTCCCACTGTGTTAGTTTGCAGATGTGCAGAGTCATCGAGAGTAGCCTTTGCCCTGTGCTCCCCTCTCGCCCGTTAGTGCGTCACCTGTGGATAACCTAGTTCGCTGATCGTGACCACAGTGCAGCCCAGGGTGGATTAAAATGACTAGTTTCAGCACCACCCAAATGTGGATGTTCTTTCACAGCTGGATTTGGATGAGAATTTAGTTCAGCTCTCCCCTGTGGAGTAATTACTTGATCAGTCTATTAGTAAAGTTTCACGTTAGAAAGGTATGCATTTTGATTTGTGGAAGGCACTGATGTTGATCAATTTTTAGAACTGTTAATTCCACATCTTCACTCAGTCCCTTAAGCAGTTTTTGAATTTTGGCAGATTGAAACGTTTTTATTGAAATTGTGTAAAATAAATGCACAATTAATCAACATTCTAAAATCTTTATGGGAATTAGGGAGTTAACGAGGACTTGCAGGGAATTTTTAAAGGTAGTATCCTGCCTTGTAAGGAATTTTTGCATTTAGGTTTAGTGTACAGTAAGGTCTTCATCATCATTTAAAAGATCAGCTACTTAAGTTGCTCCAGAGGGTTTTAAGACAGAAAGTCTTAAATTTACGTAGATCTCCCGATCAGTTGTCCTTTTTTCGTTGGCATCATACCTTCTGTTGTGATCTGGTCTTTTCTTACGGTGATTACTCTCTGCTTCCTCCCTCTCACCACCAAACCTCCTCTCTGCCCCTGCCTGCGGCCCTCAGCTGTGAAGTCAATCAAGAAGCAGCACCTGGTAGAGGTACGCTCCATGGCAAACCCACCCGCTGCGGTGAAGCTGGCACTCGAGTCCATCTGCCTGCTGCTAGGGGAGAGCACAACTGACTGGAAGCAGATCCGCTCCATCATCATGCGGGAGAACTTCATCCCCACTATCGTCAACTTTTCTGCGGAGGAGATCAGGTGAGGGCGTGTGGCCACAGAGCCTCTCAGATGCTCTTCTGTCATCTGCTGGCTCTGTGTGCCAGGTGACGTTTTCCAGGGGACCTGCTTTGTCATCTCAGACATCATCGTAAGCCAGAAGGCAGCCCAACGACTTTAATCACACAGAGGCCTCTCTAGCATTTCCCCATGAAGAAGAAGCCTGGCTTCTTTCTCTCGCCTCTGGCAGTGCTTGCCTAATCCATGACTGCTGCGTGCGGGACACGGTTCCTTCTCCTACAGTAGCAGTGGGCTCTGTAGGACGCAGCCCCTGCTGCAGGCAGCTGCATCCCACACCATCCCACTCCCCTTCTGCAGCATTGGCCACCTTGGCCTGGAGAAACTGAGGTATCTGTTCCTGCTAGTCTTTGGTGAACGTTGGGACACAAGGTTGACACCTTGTTCTCGTCAGTTATGATTCATAAAGACTCTTCTTTCTCTTGTCCTACACGTGCTTAGAGTTACAATTTCTCTTTGCAGTGATGCCATACGGGAGAAAATGAAGAAAAACTACATGTCCAACCCAAGCTACAACTATGAGATTGTCAACCGGGCTTCCCTGGCCTGCGGCCCTATGGTCAAGTGGGCAATCGCACAGGTAACGTCGCAGCCGGGTTCCCATGCAGAAGGCGGCAGCTCCAGGTTTATCACCTTGAAGTGACAGTGACTGGCTTGGCTTTTGCAGCTAAACTATGCAGACATGCTGAAGCGGGTGGAGCCCTTGCGGAACGAGCTGCAGAAGCTGGAAGATGACGCCAAGGACAACCAGCAGAAGGCCAACGAGGTGGAGCAGATGATCCGTGACCTGGAGGCCAGCATTGCCCGCTACAAGGAGGAGTACGCCGTCCTGATCTCAGAGGCCCAGGCCATCAAGGCCGACCTGGCTGCCGTCGAAGCCAAAGTAAGCCTGTCAGCATCATTGTCGTTGCACGTCTTCCTGCCAACTCCTTTCAGGTTCCGCCTTGCAGAGAGCCTTACCAGGAGATGGTCGTTGGCCTCCTTGGGTGGAAGCCTAGATAAATACACTTCACCTTGTACACGTGCATCTTGTTGACCTAGACAAATTCACTTTGTAATGTCCTGATTGGTCCTGATGGTTTTTCCTTTGGGAAGTGTTAAACACTGAGTACTCGCTAAGCGGTGTTAATTAAGGATTGATACCTTCTGGAGAGCAGGACAGCCTAAAGCCAGTGATGCTCTTCCTGCCACCAGCTCCAAACCTGACTGTTGTCCTTGCTTTGGGCTTTGTAACTGGCATCACTGAGGGTCTCCTTGTTGGTGTCTTCCTTCCATTCTCTTGTCCCTTCCAACCGCCATCATCATCCCTCACACCGTCCTCCCATTTGAATCCTCTGACTCTATGCTTTAGTCTCCTGCCACTGACCTGTCCGCTCAGGCCAGCCCTCTCCTGCTGCTCTTCACCCCAGGCCTCTGCTCCGCCTGTCACCCTGGCTACGCAAGCCTTTCAAGGCTGGAAGTTGATTCTTTGCAGTCGTCTTAGGGTACTGTGTGGATTCTAAGACGTGTGTCTAATCTGAGCCTCAGCCCCTTTAACTCAGAACAACCTGAGCCCTCGCCACACATGCACATACACACACACTCACACGTACACACACCTGCACGTGATGGGGAGGAACTGACTGCAAGGCTCTTGCAAACCCTGCCAGTGCTGACCCCTGAGCAGCTCTGAGCAGCTGGGCTGATTGTTTTGGGGTTTTTTTAGGTAAACCGGAGCACTGCTCTTCTCAAGAGTTTGTCTGCTGAACGTGAACGATGGGAAAAAACGAGTGAAACTTTCAAAAACCAGATGTCCACCATTGCTGGGGACTGCCTCCTGTCAGCTGCATTTATCGCTTACGCGGGGTATTTCGACCAGCAGATGCGCCAGAACTTGTTCACGACCTGGTCCCATCACTTACAGCAAGCCAATATCCAGGTAACAGCCCCTCAGGGGCTTCAGGGTCTCAGCCACATTGGTGTTCAGTGGGCGTTTGCCCAGAGGCAGCCTGTAAGCGTGCTGGGTCTAGGGTTCTGAAGGCGGAGGAGTAACGTGCTCACCTTTCAGTTCCGCACAGACATCGCGAGGACCGAGTACCTCTCCAACGCTGACGAACGGCTCCGCTGGCAGGCCAGCTCCTTACCTGCGGATGACCTATGCACAGAAAACGCCATCATGCTGAAGCGGTTCAACAGGTACGGACTCACAAGCAGGCCGAAAGCAGGCAGGAATCCACCTGGCCAGTGGTCCGGTTTGACTTGCTCAGAGCACACCTTTGTGTGAAGAGATGACTGGGGGAGGTCGAGGGGCCGGGGCACGGGTGCTGTCTGGGTCAGCTCTGGCTGATGGGGGGACGTGTTGGCCTTTGTTCTTACGTCTTGATTTCTGAATCGTTCTGCAGCGCATGTTTCTTGTGTAACTTTTTACAGTTATTTGGCAGCATCGTGTGATGGGCATTGAGACAGTTCCTCTCTCAAAGTGTTGTCAGAACTGAAAATACCTTGCTGAAAATACTTGAAGGGGAAAGTGCCCAGTTTTTCTATTTAACCGTGACTGCAGCGAAGTTCGGCTAGATGCTGACAGTTGCCTCTCTGGGGCTGGATGTTTTCTACGGTATCTCTTAACCAGGACACCCTGGGCCATGTTTTTCTGTTTTTAAACATATCCCTAGATTTTTTCTTAACCTCACCTAAAAACCTTGAACCCTCATTGAGCCCTTCTTACGTGCAGCTGTTCTGGGGACACAGAGATGAAGACCCAGATGCCATCTGAACTTTGGGCACAGACTCTCAAGGCCAAGGCCTGGGCACCCAGTGGCTCAGCAGCTTGCCCAGATGGTGCTGACAAGAATATCACTCAATTGGCCTACAGTCTGTATGTAGGGCTAGGTCAGTCTGAATGAAAAATGTACACACCCTTTGTCTAGGAGTTTACATCTAGGTATTTACTCAACGGTAACCTGGCACGTGCAGAAAATGACAGACAGGAATATCCACCAGGACGAAGTTGGTGCTCACAGAGGCCGCAGTCACTCGGTCTCCCTTAGGGGGCCTTAACAGATCACTGTGCACCCCCTTGTGAGCCTGGGCCACCTTGAGGACAGGCCCTTCGTGCAGAGCCACATGGGGCTGCCACAGAGGCGAGGAGGGAGACAGGCTAGTGTGAAGGTTAGGCAGGGCAGGGCCTGTCCCCACAAGGATCGCTGGCAGCTTAAATTCTTCATACGTGTTAGCTCGTGCCCTGCTGCTACCGTGCTGCACCAGCGCCTGCTTACCAGGAACTTGTCTTCTAGAAGGCACTCAGTGGCACGCAGGGTGGTAATTATAATGGTGTGGTGGTGTTCAGGCAGAACCGTATGCTGGGTGCCATGCAGGAAAGAACTCACGACGGCCTCTCTTGACAACAGACGGCGTCGTATGGTAGTCTTCCAAAAAATGCCTGGGTTTTGGCACTAAGCACTTAAGTATCATTTGTCTTTTTAGGTAAACTAGAACCTTCTCCAGAAACCACTCAAGTAGTGGTGACGGCCTTTCCACCTGTGTCATCAGGAACTCTTCTAGCCATGTTCACATGCAGGTTCACTGACTTTTCTAATCTATCTGTTGCCTTGTCCTCAGGTATCCGCTCATTATCGACCCCTCTGGACAGGCCACAGAATTCATCATGAACGAGTACAAGGACCGGAAGATTACCCGCACCAGCTTTCTGGACGACGCCTTCAGGAAGAACCTGGAGAGCGCGCTGAGATTTGGAAACCCCCTTCTGGTCCAGGTGTGTGGCTTCACTTGCATTCTTCAAACCCTGCTGAACCAAAACCAAGCCCATTGCTGTCGAGGCGATTGCAACTTGTAGTGACCCTATAGAACAGATTAGAACTGACCCATAGGGTTTCCAGGGAGCGGCTGGTGGATTCGAACTGCCAACCTTTTGGTTAATAGCCATAGCTCTTAACCACTGTGCCACCAGGTGTCCTCAGACTTTGCTGCTGGGGGAGTGAGTTGCTTTTAGGGCCTCGTTTAATTCTTTTCAAATGCAGTTGACGTAAATTCTTGTATGAAAAGTCTAGGTTAGCTTACCCACTACAACTTTTGGCTGTGAAGGGAGTATTCCGTGCTTTGTGCCACCAGTACAGTGGCCACCAGCCACGTGTGGCTACTAAGCACTTGAAAGTGGCCAGTGTAACTGAGCGACTGGATTTTTAGTTTGGTGTAGTTGATGTACATTTATGTAGCCATAGGTGACTGGTGGCCACCATGTTGGCCATTGCAGGTCTAGGTGGCTAGATGGCTTCTGGGAGGGAGGTGTTTACCTAGAGTAGAAAGTTACTGTCGATAAACCATCGTTTGTGTGAAGACAAGTGTCGTGAACCCTGACCACTAAGTGACTTGTGTATCTGTGTGTACACGTAGGACGTGGAGAGCTACGATCCAGTTTTAAATCCAGTCCTGAACCGTGAAGTTCGGCGAACAGGAGGGAGAGTGCTGATCACACTCGGCGACCAGGACATAGACCTGTCGCCCTCGTTTGTCATCTTCCTGTCCACCAGAGACCCCACTGTAAGGAGGGGTGCTGCATGTGTGGGTACGGGACCGTATTTGGTTTACAGCCGCACTAACAAACCCTTCTCTTGTCTCCTTGGCAGGTTGAGTTCCCACCAGATCTCTGTTCCCGGGTTACTTTTGTGAACTTCACCGTTACCCGAAGCAGCTTACAAAGCCAGTGTCTTAACGAAGTGCTTAAGGCAGAAAGGCCCGATGTGGACGAGAAGCGTTCCGATCTCCTGAAACTTCAAGGTACAGTCCTGGGCCTGTGGTGTGTGGGGCCCAGGGCCCGGGGGCGGAGGCCGAGCTGCCCAGGGACGGAGACGTCCCAGCTCACGGCGGACACGTTGGAAGAACGTGAGCACCCCTGCACACAACAACGGGTGTTGGTGTCGCCGCAGGGGAGTTCCAGCTGCGCTTACGGCAGCTGGAGAAGTCTCTGCTGCAAGCTCTGAACGAGGTGAAGGGCCGCATCCTGGACGATGACACCATCATAACGACCCTGGAGAACCTCAAGCGAGAGGCTGCCGAGGTCACGAGGAAGGTGGAGGAGACGGATGTCGTCATGCAGGAGGTGGAGACGGTGTCGCAGCAGTACCTGCCGCTCTCCACAGCCTGCAGCAGTATCTACTTCACCATGGAGTCCCTGAAGCAGGTGACGCGGCGCCCGCGGTGGCTGGGGAGGGCACAGCGCTCCGGTTTACATACGCCGTGCCAGTGCCTGATGGCCACCGGCCGCTTGCTTTCAGATACACTTCCTGTACCAGTACTCCCTGCAGTTCTTCCTGGACATTTACCACAACGTCCTGTACGAGAATGCCAACTTGAAGGGCGTCACGGATCACACGCAGCGGCTCTCCATCATAACCAAGGACCTTTTCCAGGTAGGGCAGGCACGCTGCTCCGGGCAGGCAGGGAGGCTGCCGAGGCTGTTTGCAGGGCCATCAGTGTCTTGCTTCTGTCCCAGGTGGCGTTCAACCGCGTGGCCCGCGGCATGCTGCACCAGGACCACATCACCTTCGCCATGCTGCTGGCGAGGATCAAGCTGAAGGGCACCATCGGGTGAGGCCCACGCCCTCCCTCCCTTTCCGTCAGTGGAGGGCACCTCACGACAGGAGAACGTCTTCGTCTCTGAAGTCATTACTGTTGCTTTAGTGACCTGGGCTAACACTCTGTGCCTTGACAGGGAGCCCACCTATGACGCCGAGTTCCAGCACTTCCTGAGGGGGAATGAGATTGTCCTGAGCGCCGGCTCGACTCCCAAAATCCACGGCCTGACTGTCGAGCAGGCCGAGGCGGTCGTGAGGCTGAGCTGTCTCCCTGCGTTTAAAGACCTGATCGCCAAGGTGCAGGCTGACGAGGTGCGTGTGCACAGGCGTGTTCTCAGGAGACTGGCGGTCAGCGTGGGCATGTGTCATACGAGACCCAGCGTGCTGTGCGTATAGGCTCTCTGGTCGGGCTCCGCTCACGGCCTGCGTCCTGTGTTGTCTCACAGCAATTTGGCATCTGGCTGGACAGCAGCTCCCCGGAGCAGACGGTGCCATACCTCTGGAGCGAGGACTCGCCTGCAAGTAGGTCACCCAGGCCTCCCCACCCCAGACCTGAAGGCAAAGCCAGTGCCCACTTCCCCCCAGATAGGTATTTCAGGGTTAAAGATGTTTGGGAGACCACTGTGGAAGACAGTTTCTGGGTAGGAGTTGGCTTAGAAGGGGAAGACCAAAAAATTCCTAATTCCTATCTGCTCCCCAGCTCACAGACCCAAAGGGAAGCTGCACACACATGAGGGGGAAGGTGGTGTTACTCGTGCCACGGGCCCTTTCTGGGCGTTAGGCTAGGCCCTGGGCTGGCCGGGCTGGCAGGAGGAGCTAAACCAGCCCATGAGTGTCAGCATACACAGAGCTCTCCCTGGGGCCACGTGCTCTCCCTCCTTCAGCTTTTTCTGAAAACGTTCAGGTGTTCTGCAGTGAACAGGTGTTAGCGTAATAATTGAACAGTCAGTAAAGGATATGTCACCTAGGAAGGTGCGTCTGGGGCCTCAGCGAAGGCACCAGATGCGGCAAACTTCCTGGGGCAGGGAAGCCAGAGGGGCGTTGCGGCTTCTGCGACGACGACCAGGCCGAGTCTGGAGCACTGTTTGCCAAGTGGGCGCTTGTAGGAAGAGCAGCCCCAGTGCGGGGGCGTCTGCCCAGCAGGCTGTTTCGGCCCACCCCCTACCCCCCACCTGCCTCGTTTCAGCTCCCATCGGGCAGGCCATCCACCGCCTACTCCTGATCCAGGCCTTCCGCCCCGACCGCCTCCTGGCCATGGCCCACATGTTCGTGTCCACGAACCTCGGCGAGTCCTTCATGTCCATCATGGAGCAGCCGCTTGACCTGACCCACATCGTGGACACGGAGGTAGCCTTCGCTCCTGGCTCCCAGAGACCCCTCCTGTATCCCTGCTTCCTGGCCATGGTCCCTCCTCCAGCCCAACACCCCTGTGAATTCTGAGCCTGCCCAGGTCTACGCTGACTCATGCCTCTGAGCCAGGAGGTCACCACCGGCGTTCTCCCTCCCCTCGATGGGTGCTGCCCGGTGGCATACTGTCTGACCTAGTTTGCCGCCTTCATTG
Source organism: Elephas maximus indicus (assembly GCF_024166365.1). NCBI lineage: Eukaryota > Metazoa > Chordata > Mammalia > Proboscidea > Elephantidae > Elephas > Elephas maximus. Next base: position 111,120,484 of record NC_064828.1, on the reverse strand, counting down.
ATAGGTAAAGCCGAACACCCCCGTGCTGATGTGCTCTGTGCCTGGTTATGATGCCAGCGGGCATGTGGAGGACCTGGCAGCTGAGCAGAACACACAGATCACCTCCATCGCCATCGGTAAGGGCCTTGGTCACGTTCACAGGCTCGGGCACCAGAGTCCACGTTGGCACGGAAGGCCGAGCTCGCTCTCTCTGACACTGCACTTTCTTCCCTGTGCCAGGCTCAGCGGAAGGCTTTAACCAGGCAGACAAGGCAATAAACACGGCCGTGAAGTCCGGCAGGTAGGCCTGGCCATGTGTGGTTATGACGTGTCGGCCTCGGGAGCTGAGTCAGGAGCCGGCAGTGCTACATGCTTTCCCTTCCTGTGTGCAGGTGGGTGATGCTGAAGAACGTGCACCTGGCGCCCGGGTGGCTGATGCAGCTGGAGAAGAAGCTACACTCCCTGCAGCCACACGCTTGCTTCCGGCTGTTCCTCACCATGGAGATTAACCCCAAGGTGGGTGATGGGATGCAGGGCAGTGGTTCTCAGTGCCAGGTCGGCTTCCTTGTCTAAACTCTGAGCGTGTGTCATCACTGAGCAGAACCTGCGTGGAATGATGTCTTTGTCTAAAGTGCGAGTGTGTGTGTCATTGAGCAGAACCTGTGTGGAATGACATCTCTGTTTAAACCGTGTGTATGTCATTAAGTGGAACCTGTGTAGGATGACGTCCTTTTCTAAACCGTGAGCATGTGTGTCATCGAGCAGAGCCTGCGTGGAATGGCATCTTTGTCTAAACCATAAGCGTGTGTGTTGTCATCAAGCGGAACCTGCATGGAATGGCGTCTTTGTCTAAACCATAAGCGTGTGTGTTGTCACTGAGCAGAATCTGGGTGGAATGGCGTCTTTGTCTAGACCGAGCACGAGTGTCATTGCATGGAACCTGGGGCGGTAACAGGTGCCATGTTCCCCCAGGTGCCCGTGAACCTGCTCCGTGCCGGACGCATCTTCGTGTTCGAGCCTCCACCGGGCGTGAAGGCCAACATGCTAAGGACCTTCAGCAGCATTCCTGTCTCCAGAATCTGCAAGGTAAAGATAGTCTCTGGGGCCCTTTCTCTGAGCAGCCCAGGGACTCGAGGGCCCGTCCCTGGTCCAGATGCAGGCTCTGCTTCCCAGCAGCTGAGAACAGCCAATTGTGTGGATCATTTCGGTTTTAGCCGTAGGCAGAATTTCCTCCCTGTGAACTGGCTGAGGTGTACAGTCTCTTTATGCAGTGACGTGATGATCACGAGAGTGTGCTGGTTAGGTTCCCAGAGAAGGAAACATGACGCAGTGAAGCCCAGCCAGGACCCAGCATAGATTGTGGGGAACGCTGTCCTCTGGGAAGCACAGGCCGCCTGGAAGGCCACATCCTACCCCTAGGCACCCATGGAAGCCAGGACTGGGGCAGGAAGGGGTTGTGGCAAGAACTGTGTATTCTGTCTGCATCTCAGGAGTGCGCTTGTCTTTTGTGCCATTATTCTCCTTGGCTGACACGTTCAGGCTGTGGCTTCTACCTGTCTGCTGACTGAATGGTTTCTCTCAGCGGTGCTGTCGGATCACTTCTTTGTTAATGGGGACATGGTACACGTTCTTCTGGCAGCAACATGAATGTTAACTTGCTGCTTGTTAAGCCTTTACGTCGAAGGTGGTCATACGTTCGTGTGCGGGAGCTTCTTTGAGCCTGATCCAACACGGTGGCTGCACTGCTCGGCCTCCTCAGTATGGTCCTAACACGGTGTCCACACCGCCCAGTCTCCTCAGTCTGGTCCTAATGTGTCTGCAGCGCCCCATCCCCTCAGCCTGGGCGCTGGTCTCGGTGACTCTGTGCTTTGTACTTTACTCATCCAGTCTCCCAATGAGCGCGCCCGCTTGTACTTCCTGCTGGCCTGGTTCCACGCCATCATCCAGGAACGCCTCAGATACGCCCCCCTGGGGTGGTCCAAGAAGTACGAGTTCGGGGAGTCAGACCTGCGGTCAGCCTGTGACACTGTGGACACGTGGCTGGACGACACGGCCAAGGCAAGTGGGCTGCCCCATCTCAGGACAGAGGCTCATTTAGGGAGAAAAACACGTAGGAAAGCTAAGGTTGTGGCGGCAACGTAATCTGCTGAGCTGAGAGGAACAGACTGACATTGCGCAGCAGCATAAACCCAGCGAGAGTAGCGTCCTGTTTGGCGCACGTCTGAGGAAAGGGTGGTGGGGTGGGCGGCTGGGCCTGCTTCCCCCTGGGGTGTGCGTCAGCCCAGCACCTCCCCACAGGGAAGGCAGAACATCTCTCCAGACAAGATTCCGTGGTCAGCGCTCAAGACCTTGATGGCCCAGTCCATCTACGGCGGACGTGTGGACAACGAGTTTGACCAGCGCCTGCTCAACACCTTCCTGGAGCGTCTGTTCACGACCAGAAGCTTCGACAGTGAGTTCAAGCTGGCCTGCAGGGTGGACGGGCACAAGGACATCCAGATGCCCGATGGCATCAGGTACGTGGCCGCACGGTCAAGGGGGCTTCGGACAGCGTCTGCACCCCCGCCAGCAGCCCAGAGCGCAACCACCCACACATAGCCCCGTGCTGGTCTTTCAGGCGAGAGGAGTTTGTGCAGTGGGTAGAGCTGCTCCCCGACACCCAGACGCCCTCCTGGCTGGGCCTGCCCAACAACGCCGAGAGAGTCCTGCTCACCACGCAGGGTGAGTAGCCGCCTTCTGCTCCTCAGGAGCCCTCCCCTCCCACCTGTACTCCCCCCCAGCTCCTACCCTCCCCCCTTCCCCCAGCTCACCCAACAGTGGCTTGCTCGCTGCCCCTGAGCCCCTCCTGGTTGAGGGGCATGAAGACTGCAGCATTCTGAGGGAAAAGCTTTATACCAGTTTAACGAGGTCTGGAAGTTACGTTTAGATTTTCATTTTACGTTGTTCTGTAAAGAGTTGAAAACCACCTAGTATGAAGCAATACTTTAAAGCTTGTACGCTGGGGGCCATTGCCCCCATTGCCATTGTCCCCCTCGCCCAGGGAGTGGTGTTGTCGTGGCCAAAGGACCCTGCACTCACAGTCCTGGGGGTAGCAGAGGAGGGGCATCCCTGGATGTGCAGACCATGAGAGCCAAGATGCATGGGGAGGCTGGGGCTCGTCCCAGGCGCCGCCTGGTGTGGGGCCCTAGCTCTGGTCTTTGTGTGGTGAGCCAGCTGGTTTGGTTTTTTTTATGATGGTGAAATACGTGTACCAGGAAGTTTGCTGTGAAAATAATTTTCACACATGTGACTTAGTGACATGAATCGAGTTAACCGTGTTGTACACACATCAGCACTGTTCATTTCCAAAAGGTGTTCTCCCCAAACAGAAACTTAGTCCCCCTTCACAGGTGACTTCCCAGTCCCCAGTAACCATGGTAACCTTTGGTCTCTGTGTTTTCTGTTCTGGATGTTGCATGTAAGCAGGGTCTGGCTGGTTCATGCTTAGCAGTTTTGTGCAGGACTTGGTGACAAGGGTCCATCGTTTGCCTCCTCCTCGTTCTGCCCAGGCACAGTCTGAGCTTTCAGAACGCGCCCCAGCTGGGCCCCCCACCCCGAGTAGCTGTCCGGGTGTGGATCCTGTGCGGGCCTTCACACTCTCCTCCTCCTCCCCCTCGGGCTCAGGCGTGGACATGATCAGCAAGATGCTGAAGATGCAGATGCTGGAGGACGAGGACGACCTGGCATACGCGGAGACCGAGAAGAAGACGCGGGCTGACTCCACATCAGATGGGCGCCCCGCCTGGATGAGGACGCTGCACACCACCGCCTCCAACTGGCTGCATCTGATCCCCCAGACGCTGACGCACCTCAAGCGAACTGTGGAGAACATCAAGGTAGCGGGTTGTGGGGCGAGTGATGGTCTCAGCTGTCAGGCCGGGCAAGGGCTCTGAGCTGAGTTTGTCTCAAGGGAGCCACACAGCTGGGCTCCTTGGGAATAAGTTCGTAGAGCCCACTTTGAGAAACGGGAGTTGACCCTTTTTAAGCCAGCTGAAGATGCTCTAGAAGATTGTCCACCTTCCAAGGATCAGTGAGGTGGCTGACCTTCCTCTGTCAGTATCATCAGAGCGTCTGTGGTCAGGCAGGGCCGTGGGACTCCCAATAGCCTCCGGTTAACACACAGCCTGGCTCCATGGCTATTGCTCCAGGGACGCTTTCCGTGCCTCTGGGTGGGATTGTCAACTCTGGACTCGGGGTGAAGCATTCTTGCCGCCTGGTCCCTCCTTCCCTAGATGCTGTTCCCCTCACTCTGCCCTTGTCTTCTCTCCGAACGATTTTAGGATCCTTTGTTCAGGTTCTTCGAGAGAGAAGTGAAGATGGGAGCTAAATTACTTCAAGATGTTCGTCAGGACCTCGCTGATGTCGTGCAAGTGTGTGAAGGGAAGAAGAAGCAGACCAACTACCTGCGCACACTCATAAATGAGCTGGTGAAAGGTGCTGCTGGAGCTGGATCCTCCCGGTGGCTCCCTGCTCGGGGGTGGGGCCCGGCCAGGGGTGGGGCCCAGTCAGGGGTGAGGGCCCAGTGCTGTCAGCCTGGACTGGCTGGGTACTGGCCCTGCCACCCAGACACTGACCTGCTGAAGGCCACCAGACCAGAGTGAGGTGTGGTGCCCCGAGGTAGTCCTTTTATAGCCGGGGGACATGTGGCCCAGCGAGGGAGAGTGGGGGAACGGGCTGTGGGGCCAGGCCACAGGGCACTGAGCCACTGGCAGGCTGTGCATTTCCAGCTCTCGTTTCCCTTGGAAGTGACCATGGTCCTCCACGTGCATCACCCAGACAGTTGAATCCTGGGAGTCCCCTTGGACTGGGGTTGCAGGGGATACAAAGGGGCAGGAGGCCAGCTTGCACTGCTGTGGCGGCGGGGGGGATGCAGCAGGCTGGTGCCCCTCTGGGCCAGGTGGACCCTCAGACCAATGCCAGGCGCCCCCTTGCTTGCAGGGATCCTGCCGCGGAGCTGGTCCCACTACACAGTGCCCGCTGGCATGACCGTCATCCAGTGGGTGTCTGACTTCAGTGAGAGAGTCAAACAGCTGCAGAGCATCTCACTGGCGGCGGCATCTGGCGGTGCCAAGGAGCTAAAGGTGCTTCTTGGGCAGAGGGTTAAAGAGGCTCAAAAAGCTGGGGGTGGGGCGCTGAGCTTCAGCCCCTGGGCTGTGCGGCAGGACAGGCCCAGTCGGCTGCCGTCCTGACTAGCTCTGTTACCCCCCCAGAACATCCACGTGTGCCTGGGCGGCCTGTTCGTGCCCGAAGCCTACATCACTGCCACCAGACAGTATGTGGCACAGGCCAACAGCTGGTCTCTGGAGGAGCTCTGCCTGGAGGTCAACGTCACCACCTCGCAGGGCGCCATACTCGACGCCTGCAGCTTCGGGGTCACGGGTGAGTGGAGGCACACAGGCTGCACAGAGCCAGCCCCTCCTCTGGCAGTTCCCTGGAGATTACTCCCGCCCTGAGCCTCCAGCTCGTCAACATGTCCCCTTGCAGGCGACTTGGGTGACACTGTAGCACCTGCCTGGGTGTGTGAGGTGTGAGTGGCGAGCTGGGACTGTTGGGCTTTTTGGCCCGAGACTCCACTTCACACTGAGCTTGGCCTTGTCCCCCTCAGGCTTGAAGCTCCAAGGGGCCACGTGCAGCAACAACAAGCTGTCGCTCTCCAACGCTATCTCAACCGTCCTCCCGCTCACACAGCTCCGCTGGGTCAAGCAGACAAACACAGAGAAGAAGGCGAGCGTGGTAAGGGCTGTCCCCCGTGGGCGGGGGTGCTGCGGGTACGGTCACCTCCCATCCAGTGAGTTGATGAGCACAAGTTCTGCCTGTGGCTGGAAGTCACCTGCCTCCTAGGAAAGAAGCGCGTCTCTCTCGCACAAATCCCACTACCACCAAAGCCCACCTTCACCTGTCTCTTCGCAGCTTCCTGGCTTGTTTTATCTTTTCCACAGACATGTTAGTTCCTGGTGCTGCCGTAACAAATACTGCAAGTGGGGGGCTTTAAAGAGCAGAAACTTATATTCACACAGTTCTAGAGGTTAAAAGTCCAATAAGGTTCTCTGCCGTGTGGACGCCTTCATCGTTGGTAGCCCCAGGTGTTCCTAGGTGTTCGTTGGCGTTCCGTGATGTCCTTTGTGTATGCCTCTGTTGGTTCTGCTCTTTTTTAAGTGATCGGGTTTAGGACCCGCCCTTCGCTGGTGTGACCTCATTCACATAACACCCTGTTGCCAAGCAGGATCACAGACACAGGCATAGGGGCAGGACGTCAGTCCATATTCTGGGGGGACACAATTCAGTCCCCAACAGTAAGTAATGCTTTTTTCCTCCTAGGTGACCTTGCCCGTCTACCTGAATTTCACCCGTGCGGATCTGATCTTCACCGTAGACTTTGAAATCGCGACCAAGGAAGACCCGCGCAGCTTCTACGAACGCGGCGTCGCCGTCTTGTGCACAGAGTGAAACTGAAACTCCCGCCTCCCTTTTCTGTGGTAGTAAAATTTCCTATTTAACATTTATTCGTCATTAAAACGTCTGGAAGAAGATACGTACTGGGGAGAAGAAAGTAGCTGGTCTGAGATCAGAGGACATGGAGCGGACAACGCCTGACGGTTGGAGTGTGGAGATGGGAGAGAAAGTATGTGTTTTCAGAGGGTTTCTAGCATGGCTTGTTTTGGAATAAAACACTAAGCATGGCCTGGCCCCCGCCTCATCTCTGCGCCAGGTTTGCTCACAGAGCGTTGCTGCCCCTGGCCCTGCGTGGCACCCACCACCTCAGCAGGATAGGCAGCCGCAGCCCCCGTACACCTCCTCTGTGGTGGGCAGTTTGTGCAGGACCCTGAGCTGCCCTGGCTCCCCAGTCGTGGCCATAGCACTTGTGGACGAGGAGCCTGGGGTATCTCCTCACGTGGAGAAACAGCCAGGCCGGGAGAGCTCTGTCCAGGCTGCCCTGAGTTGGTCATCGGGACCTTTGAGGCCTCGCTGAGCAGCTGTGTTCGAGCCCGAGTGCCTGCCCTGGTTGCCAAGGCCGCCAGTTCTCAGACGGGGCTGACCCAGCCAGCCCTGTACTGGAGATGGGTGACCAGGCAGAATGGCTTCTCACTGTGGCTGCGAGTAGAGTGGGGCCCTCACCCACCTGTGCTGACAGCCTTGGGGCGGCAGCACCCTGCACATCTGCGGGGTCCTGGGCGCAGGGCCTCAGTGATAGCGTGGTTGTCATGGCTGATAGAAACAGGCCCCACAGATAGTGACGCTCCAAGTCCCCGCTGAGAGCTGCAGCCTGGGGCCTGTCCCTAGTGGGGAGAAACTGCTGGAGACAGGCTGTCATCGACCTGTGCCCTAGAGCTATATTGGGTTGACGTTGGGGGACTGTCTTTAATGTCTTTCTCTGAACCAAGTGAGGGTCCGCGGCACTTCCACAGTGAGAGCCTAAGGCTGCCATACATTCTCCCTGGGGAGGGCTGGACATGCTGGGATAGTGGGAGGAGCACCCACCAGAGGCAGCCCCCGTGGGAATATCCCCACAGCCCACGTGTCCCACCCCCATCCACAGGTGTGGCCAAGGCATAGGGCGGCTATAGTAATGGAACAAGGACCCCATAGCACAAGAAGGAAAGGGCCATGGCCCCATGGGTCCTAGAGGCGGCTGAGAGCAAATGCGGAGCTGACTTGGGACCTGAGGCCAGGCTGACCCTAACGCTTTGGATTCAGCCCAGAGAGCGATGTCCATCCGCCTTCCATCGGGAGGCAGTGCAGTCCTGCGCAGACCCCACCAGGATTGTCGGAGGGTTTCCTTTGCTATCCCTTCGAGTACTAGGACCCCCCACCCCTACACCAGTGGCTCGCCATCCAGTGGGACCATAAAGACCCCTGGGAGTGGTGGGCCTCATCCTGGCACCACCTTTGCTTCTGGGGTTCTGGGCACTTGCCATCTGTAGCCGTTGCCAGGGCTGGACGGTATGGCATGGGTCCTGCTGCCTTTTCTGGCCACAGTGGCTGGCATCATTTTAGGCAGGAAGTGTGATCAGAATGGGTCCCACGTGAGACTGAGCCTCCCAGGGCCCCTTAAGGGTCGGCTCCTCCCCCACAGGTGAGGCAGGACCCCAGGCCCTGGCCTGTGTGGGAACAAGCACAGAACTGCCGAGCGATGGGACCCCAGGCCCAGGTCTAACCCACCCCACCCATTGAAGGAGAGCGCCTCTTGGTTGACGTTACTTTATTGCCCTGGAGGACCCTGTTGTCTCAGCAGCGAGCTGAGGGCACCAGACTTGGGCAAAAGGTGGCAGCTGCAGCTGTGGAGACAGACCGCCCGCCAGCATCAGCACCCAGCCCGGCTCCGGCCTGCAGTGACGGAAGAAAGCCCAGTGAGCAAACCCTTGGCATTTGAAAAAGGCAGAAGACCCACTTGTTATTCTTAGATGTCACTGCAGAGACCCTGCTCGCGCATCCACAGGCTGAGCCAAGCCAACGCCCTGAGAGCCGATTCCTCACCACTGCATGAGTGAGGATGATACCCACTAAACCCACTGCAGTCGAGTCGATTCCGACTCCTGACAGAGTAGAACTGCCCCATAGAGTTTCCAAGGAGCACCTGGCGGATTCGAACTGCTGACCTCTTGGTTAGCAGCTGCAGCACTTAACCACTATGCCACCAGGGTTTCTAGGAACTCTATGTGCTAAACACATTAGGGTCAGCGCCCAGGACAGTTTCCCTGCAGAAATGATGGTGACTCTGCTCATCCGCATGACATGAGCCCTTTCCAGGCCTCACTGTCCTTCACAGCGAGCCAAGGGCAGAGAGGATCTAGGGTCCCCCAGAGGATGGAGAGAGGATCAGGGGTCCCCCCGGAGGACAGAGAGAGGATTGGAGTCCCCCTGGACGACAGAAAGATCGGGGGTTTCCAAAAGACGGGATCAGGGTTCCCTGAAGGACAGAGAGAATCAGAGCTCTCCCCAAACGAGAGAGGATCTGCGGTTCCCCAGAGGACAGAGAGACGTTCGGGGTCCCTTCGGAGGACAGAGAACCTGGGGTCCCTCCAAAGGACAGAGGATCTGAGGTTCCCTAGAGGACAGAGAAAGGATTGGGGGGTCCCCCTGAAGGACAGAGAGGATCAGAGTCCCCCAAAAGGACAGAGAGAGGATCTGGGGCCCCCCTAAAGAAAAGAATCTAGGGTTCCCAGAGAACAGAGAAAGGACCTGGCATTCCCCGAAGGACAGAAACTCAGGAGTTCCCCCGAAGGACAGAGAGAGGATCAGGGATCCCCCAAAGACAGAGAGAAGCTCAGGGGTTCTTCCCAAAGACAGAGAGATCAGGGGTATGCCCCCAAAGGACAGAGGATCAGGGGTTCCCCCAAAGGACAGGATCAGGGGCTCTGGGGCTCAAGGGGAGGGAGGGATGAAGAGGGGGAGCCCAGGGCAGTTTTAGGGTGGCTGATGAAGCTGTTGTGTGTGACACTGGCATGGTGGGCACCTGACATCATGTGTTTGTCAACACCTGCTGGCTGGCCCACCACACAGAGGACAGCTTCCCCGTGAGCTGTGAGCGTCCACTCACAGTGATGGCTCAGTGTCCGCTGTGACAGCTGACACACTGCACCGCAGGAGCGAAGGTGTTAGTGGGGGGGCCTCTGGCGGGGGCAATGGTTAAAGTGCTTAGCTGCTAACTGAGAGGTTAGCTGTTCCACACAACAGAGAACCCCTGAGGGAGCAGGGGAGCAGTGGGATGCAGAGCCCAAATTCTCATACAGACCAGACTTAATGGTCTGACAGACTAGAAGGACCCCAGAGGTCATGGTCTCCGGACGTTCTGTTAGCCCAAGACGGGAACCATTCCCAAAGCCAACTCTTCAGACAGGGATTGGACTAGACTGGGGGATAAAAAATGATCCTGGTGAAGAGTGAGCCTTTTGGCTCAAGTAGACACATGAGACTATGGGCAGCTCCTGTCTGGAGGGGAGATAGGAAGGCAGGGGGGCAGGAGCTGGCTGAATGGACACGGGGAGTGCAGGGTGGAGGGAAGGAGTGTGCTGTCTCATAACAGGGAGAGCAACTAGGAGTGTATAGCGAGGTGTATATAAATTTTTGTATGAGAGACTGACTTGATTCGTCAACTTTCACTTAAAAAAAAAAAAAAAGGTAGCTGTTCCAACTCATCATCTGCTCCATGGGAGAAAGATGTGGCAGTCTGCTTCCGGAAAGAGTTACAGCCTTGGAAACCCTATGGGGCAGTTCTAGTCTGTCCCGCAGAGTCATTATAAGTCAGAATCAACTTGACAGCAATGGGTGTGGTATGCAGGGGGGAGGGGATATATGTACTTTCTGCACAATTTTTCTCTAAACCTAAAACTGCTTTTAAAAAAATAAAGCCTATTTTTAAAAAGTTAGAAGGTGAGCTGAACCCAGCAGGGCACAGAGCAGACCTTGAATTTGCTTGTTTGTTGTGTTTTTACTTTAAACACTATGTAGCCTGCCCCTCCTCCACCAAGGCAGTTGTGTACAAAACCCGGGGTGGAATGAGAGTGGGTTTAGGTCACAGCAAAGATGGAAACTAGTGGGAGCATCATGGAGCCCAGGATCAAGGCTAGAAAAGAACCGCAAGTTTTACGGCTGCCCACGCATCAGTGAAAGTACAGGGTCTCTGGAATCTGGAGGGGGTGCAATCAGGGAGGGATCCCAGGGCCTTGCCCTGAATTGAAAACCCATTTGCAAGCAGGAGGTGGATACACAGGTGTTTACTATTTAAGACATATGAAAAGGTCCAATTCTGATTCATAGCAACCCTCGAGGACAGAGTAGAACTGCCCCATAGGGTTTCCAAGGAGTGGCTAGTGGATTCAAACTGCCAATCTTTTGGTTGGCAGCCTTGCTATTAACCATTGTGCAACCAGGTCTCCAAAAAGGTCCAAGTGACCCATCAGACCTTTTCTGATGGTCATTAGCATTAGCTATAGAGTCCTTGGAAGGGTACAAACTGTTAACACACTCAGCTGCTTACCAAAACGTTCTGAGGCACCTCAGAAGAAAGGCCTGGCAATTTATTTCTGAAAAATCAGCGACTGAAAACCCCACAAAGTACAGTTCTACTCTGACACATGTAGGGGCACCATGAATCGGGGTCAACTCCACGGGCATGGGTAACCTGAGCTTTGACCGAGTCGCTTAGGTTGGGGCCCCTTCCTAGACTGAATTCTCTTACCTGGGTTTAAGCCACGTACTGCTTCTTTCTCTTATTTTTTTCAGGCTCTGCAAGTAAAAGTTCCAGTTTTCTCTTGAAAACTGAGAGTCTGGGTCCCTTGTCTCTCTCATTCCCGAGTCTGGGGGGCAGCCGTGACCCCTTGGCTCTGCTCTCCCCGGGCCGCCCTGGTCCAAGAGGCCCCACGTGATTGCAGAAGGGGCCGGCTGCCCCCGGCCCCTGGTCCTCAGTCATTCTCGAGTCCTGCAATTCGGGCAGCCTCGGCTCACTCACGGGCTGCATGTCCACGTCCAGGATTTCCAGGGCTGCAGGTATCCAGCTGGCAGCCTGGAGGAGGGGGTCGGAACACCTGGACGTGACAGAGTCCCCTAAAGTAACTCCTTCTGGACTCTTCGACTTCGGTGTCTGTGAAGTCACGTTACAGGTCACCAGAGAGCAACCATTGGCACTATAATCTGAATGACCGGGGCTATCTTCTGAGTCACCATCAAAAGGATCTAAAAACTGATGACAGAAGTCCTTCAAAGTCAGCAAGCAATTTCTAGCAGTGGAATAGCATATAACACACTCCCCGTTATGGGTTGAATTGTGTCCCCCAAAAAATCATGTTTAAGTCCTAACCTCTGGAACCTGTGAATGTAACCTTGTTTAGAAATAGGGTCTTTGTTAGGAAGTTATCCTGAGGTCCCAACCGTTAAAACCCGTTGCCGTTGAGTCGATTCCGACTCATAGCAACCCTATAGGACAGAGTAGAACTGCCCCACAGGGTTTCCAAGGAGAAGCTGGTGGATTCAAACTGCCAACCTTTTGGCTAGCAGCTGTACCATGGGAGTAGGGTGGGCCCTAATCCCACCTGAGTGGCTCCTTAAAAGAGGAGAAGAGACACAGAGAAGATAGTCACGTGAAATCGGAAGCCTGGAACACAGCCTCCCTCAGACCTCAGAAGGCGTCGATGCAGCTGACACCCTGATAGGGACTCCCAGCCTCCAGGGCTGTGAGACAATACATTTCTCTTCTTTAAGCCACCCAATCCATGGTACTCTATCACGGCAGCCCCAGAAAACGAAAACATTTTCTTACATGCACAGATGATTTCTTTCCTCACTGGTGTTGGCACATTTTGCACGACCTCCCCAGCCAATAAATCCAAAATGCGTTTGATCAACACACAAAAAGCCTGGGGGGGCCCGTCATCACCGGGGGTGGGGGGGGTTAGCCCAGGCCATGTCACATGAAGGCCTTGACCCCAGTGACAGGCATAGGCGGGAGGCTCGGCCCAGACCAGCCTGCCCCCACGTGGTGGGTCTGATCTCTGTCATTTCCTCTGGCATCACTTACAAAGGGCAAAGGGCCATTTTCCTGGTGACAGACAAGTGAGGCCAATGCCAGGGCAGCCCCCCCCAGCCCCTGCTCGCCCCCTGTCACACTTGGCTACCAAACAGGATGTGCAGACACCCACCTCCCTGCTAGCCACTCTGCAGAGCTGCCCAGGGTTCAGACGCTGCCCCTCAGAAGAAAGGCCTGGTGACCTAGTTCTGAAAAATCTGCCACTGAAAACCTACGGTGTACGATCCTACTCCGATCCACACGGGGTGGCCATGAGTTGGAGTCAGCTCCACGGCAGCTGGCAAACTGGTGTGTGGAGAAGTGAAATGAGTATATCAGCCCAAAAGCTCACTGTTTTCAAAGTGCCAGCGGTCCAGTCACAGACATAACAGGAGCAACTTGTCAGAGAAGCTGTGGCCAGTTGTGCTGCCACCCACGGGGCAGCCCAGACCCATGCTGGTAGGGGGAGCTTTGTGGGGGCGCTTCCTGAGTGTCCAGTAATACCGCCACCACCCTCTTTCAGACCAGGAGTTCCTATCTGCCATTCTTCCTTTTTCCTTTCTGTGTCAGTGGTCTTCCTTGACTAAAGGTCTCCAGAGAAACGCTAAGTCACCTGACACCAGCCTCAGCAGTCATGCACCACCATCAGTTCCTGAGTTACATGCTGGGCAGCTGCACTTTGCTTAACCTCAGGGCTGTGTGGAAGGACCCTTTTAGACAAGTCTGAGGCACCCAGTGAAGACAGGCCAACGTCCTGCTTGATAAGCTGTGGCTGGGTGTGCACACAGTCCTCACCACTCCTGTGTGACACTGAGCTTCCAGCAAACATGGGTGTGCACACAGTCCTCACCACTCCTGTGTAACGCTGAGCTTCCAGCAAACATGGGTGTGCACACAGTCCTCACCACTCCTGTGTAACGCTGAGCTTCCAGCAAACACGTACCAGGTACCAAACCAAAATGAAACCCAAACCTACCCCTCTCCCTTTGAGTCGATGCCAACTCAGAGCGACACTACAGGACAGGGTAGAACTGCCCCATAAGGTTTCCAAGGAGCGCCTGGCAGGTTTAAACTGCCAACCTTTTGATTAGCAGTCGTAGCTCTTGACAACTACGCTCCAGTTTCCACCACGTCGCCTCCTGCTTGTGGGACCCACGTGGGTCAGAGCAGAGCTGCGCTCCACAGGGCTTCCAAAGGCTGGGTTTTCAACGTAGATCACCAGCCCTTTCTTCGGAAGCGCCTCTGGGTAGACTCGAACCACCAACCTTTGGTTAGTAGCTGAGTGTGTTGTTAACTGATGGCACCACCCAGGGACTCCAAAACTCACACGCACAGTGGGAAAGGACACCTGGTTGGCCTGTGACAAGTCAAGGCGGGACTCTGGTGGTGGAGACCTCCTGGGGCCTCTTTGGACAACTGCCATTGTTATTTATTCAAAAGTAAGCCACGTGAAAATGGTTAAACTCTAATCATTTCAACTGTGGGCACCTGTAACCATTTCAGTTCAGAAACTGGTGGGAAGTGTTTGGATTCAAGGAGCCAGCGTCTGGGGACCCCCACCACAGAGCAGTCAGCATCCCTTAAGTCCCCAGAGGCCACAAGTCCCCAGCCCAGTCCCCAGCCCAGTCCCCAGCCCAGTGTGTGTGTTGGGGGTGGGGGGATGCCCTCTGAGACAGCACTTATAAACCAGAGCTCCCAGGCTGGGCGATTATTCACCAGGTTTCAGCACCTACCTCTCTCCAGATGCCTTCCACGAAGTCCGCGCGATTCTTTCTGTGATTGGCCTGGAAAATAAAGGTTCACCTACACTTTTCTACGGAAAGGGCGAGCTCACAGCAGGTTATATTCAAGCACAAGGCAACAGCGGCGTCCACCGCCCAGGCCATTGGCTTCTGCCTGGCTGGACACTCCGGGCCTGGGGGGCAGGGTGTTGGTGGGCCCCCAGCCAGGCGGGGTGAGGTTGGGGGAGGAGGCATTTCCCAGGAGCCTAACAGAAGCCAAGGCACCCCCTAGAGGGTTAGGTTTGGAGACAAAATGCAGACTCAGGCCACTGCAGCCGGGCTGGTGGAGCCAGGAGAGCAGCAAGAGACAGGCTCAGTGAAAACATTCCCATTGAGATCAGGAACCAGACAAGGATGCCCTTTATCACCACTCTTATTTAACATTGTGCTGGAAGTCCTAGCCAGAGCAATTAGGCTAGATAAAGAAATAAAGGGCATCCAGATTGGCAAGGAAGAAGTAAAAGTATCTCTATTTGCAGATGACATGATCTTATACACGGAAAACCCTAAGGAATCCTCCAGAAAACTACTGAAACTAATAGAAGAGTTCAGCAGAGTTTCGGGATACAAGATAAACATACAAAAATCAGTTGGATTCCTCTACACCAATAAAAAGAACATCAAAGAGGAAATCAACAAATCAATGCCATTTACAGTAGCCCCCAAGAAGATAAAATACTTAGGAATAAATCTTACCAGAGATGTAAAAGACTTATACAAAGAAAACTACAGTACACTTCTTCAAGAAACCAAAAGAGACTTACAGAAGTGGAAGAACATACCTTGCTCATGGATAGGAAGACTTAACATTATAAAAATGTCTATTCTACCAAAAGCGATCTATACATTTAATGCAATTCCAATCCAAATCCCAAGGGCATTCTTTAATGAGATGGAGAAACAAATCACCAACTTCATATGGAAGGGAAAGAGGCCCCGGATAAATAAGGCATTACTGAAAAAGAAGAACAAAGTGGGAGGCCTTACTTTACCTGATTTTAGAACCTATTATACCGCCACAGTAGTCACAACAGCCTGGTACTGGTACAACAACAGATACATGGACCAAAGGAACAGAATTGAGAATCCAGACATAAATCCATCCACATATGAGCAGCTGATATCTGACAAAAGCCCCAAAACAGTTAAATGGGGAAAAGACAGCCGTTTTAACAAATGGTGCTGGCATAACTGGATATCCATCTGCAAAAAAATGGAACAAGACCCATACCTCACTCCATGCACAAAAACTAACTCAAAGTGGATCAAAGACCTAAATATAAAATCTAAAAGGATAAAGATCATGGAAGAAAAAATAGGGACAACGTTAGGAGCCCTAATACATGGCATAAACAGTATACAAAACATTATAAAGAACGTAGAAGAAAAACTAGATAACTGGGAGCTCCTAAAAATCAAACACTTACGCTCATCCAAAGACTTCACCAAAAGAATAAAAAGACTACCTACAGACGGGGAAAAAGTTTTTAGCTATGACATTTCTGATTAGCGCCTGATCTCTAAAATCTACATGATACTGCAAAACTCACCCGCAAAAAGACAAATAACCCAATTAAAAAATGGGCAGAAGATATGAATAGACACTTCACTAAAGAAGACATTCAGGTAGCTAACAGATATATGAGGAAATGTTCACGATCATTAGCCGTTAAAGAAATGCAGATCAAAACTACAATGAGATTTCATCTCACTCCAACAAGGCTGGCATGAATCCAAAAAACACAAAATGATAAATGTTGGAGAGGCTGTAGAGAGATTGGAACACTTCTACACTGCTGGTGGGAATGTCAAATGGTACAACCACTTTGGAAATCGATTTGGCGCTTCCTTAAAAAGTTAGAAATAGAACTACCATAGGATCCAGCAATCCCACTCCTTGGAATATATCCTAGGGAAATAAGAGCCTTTACACGAACAGATACATGCACACCCATGTTTATTGCAGCACTGTTTACAATAGCAGAAAGATGGAAGCAACCAAGGTGCCCATCAACGGATGAATGGATAAGTAAATTATGGTATATTCACACAATGGAATACTACGCATCGATAAAGAACAGTGAGGAATCTGTGAAACATTTCATAATGTGGACAAACCTGGAAGGCATTATGCTGAGTGAGATTAGTCAGTTGCAAAAGGACAAATACTGTATAAGACCACGATTATAAGAACTTGAGAAATAGTTTAAACTGAGAAGAAAACATTCTTTTGTGGTTACGAGAGGGGGGAGGGAGGGAGGGTGGGAGGGGGACATTCACTAATTAGACAGTAGATAAGAACTATGTTAGGTGAAGGGAAAGACAACACACAATACAGGGGAGGTCAGCATAATTGGACTAAACCAAAGCAAAGAAGTTTCTTGAATAAATTGAATGCTTTGAAGGCCAGCATAGCAGGGGCAGGGGTCTGGGGACCATGGTTTCAGGGGACACCTAAGTCAATAGGCATAATAAAATCTATTAAGAAAACATTCAGCATCCCACTTTGAAGAGTGGCATCTGGGGTCTTAAGTGCTAGCAAGCAGCCATCTAAGATGCATCAATGGGTCTCAACCCACCTGGATCAAAGCAGAATGAAGAACACCAAGGACACAAGGTGATTATGAGCCCAAGAGACAGAAAGGGCCACATGAACCAGCGACTACATCATCCTGAGACCAGAAGAACTAGATGGTGTCCAGCTACAACCCATGACTGCCCTGACGGGGAACACAACAGAGAACCCCTGAGGGAGCAGGAGAACAGTGGGATGCAGACCCCAAATTCTCATAAGACCAGACTTAATGGTCTGACTGAGACTGGAAGGACCCCAGTGGTCATGGCCCCCAGACCGTCTGTTGGCCCAGGACAGGAACCATTCCTGAAGCCAACTCTTCAGACATGGATTGGACTGGACAATGGGTGGGAGAGGGATGCTGGTGAGGAGTGAGCTTCTTGGATCAGGTGGACACTTGAGACGGTGTTGGCATCTCCTGCCTGGAGGGGAGATGAGAGTGTGGAGGGGGTTACAAGCTGGCGAAAAGGACACGAAAAAGAGAGAGTGGAGGGAGAGAGCAGGCTGTCTCATTAGGGGGAGAGTAATTGGGAGTGTGTAGCAAGGTGTATATGGGTTTTTGTGTGAGAGACTGGATTTGTAAACTTTCACTTAAAGCACAATAAAAATTATTAAAAAAAAAAAGAGAGAGAGAGACAGGCTAAGTCTGTGCCAACCACCTCCAGTCCTGTAGCCCCTTTGCCCTCACTCTGTACCCAAAGCCAGAGGAACATGGAGTTTGGGAGCCAGGAGAGCCTAGATCCCAACCCTTCCACGACAGACGCAGAAGACAAGGCCAGAGAGGAGCCCTTGGAATAACCGGCTCCAGAGTCAGCCATTCTAGAATTTCCCCACTAAACCTAGGCTGCCTGGGAAAATGAGTGCTTTTCTCTCAACAAAAAGAAAGACTCTGCGACACTAACACGTGAACACCTCTAGTTCTTGGAAGATGTGAGCAGTGGTGGTTCAGTGGTAGAATTCTTCATGTGGGAGACCCAGGTTCGATTCCCAGTCAGTGCACCTCACGTGCAGCCACCGCCCGTCTGTCAGTGGAGGTCTGCGTGTTGCTGTGATGCTGAACAGGTTTCAGTGGGACTTCCAGGCCAAGATGGACTAGGAAGAAAGGCCTGGTGACCTAGTTCAGAAAATCAGCCAATAAAAACCCTGTGGATCACAATGGTCCATCCACACCCAATCCTGGGGATGGCACAGGACCGGCAGCATTTCGTTTGTTGTGTGGGTTCACCGCGAGTCAGGGCCAGCTGAATGGCAGGCAGCTACTAATGTTCTTGGAAGAGTAAAGAAGGAGAAGCACTGAGGAGACAATTTCCAGGGAGGGGTCTGAGCTCAGGTCGACGGCTCCTGTCCCAGGCTGCCCGCCTCCTCCCTCTCCCCTCCCCAGCCCCCAGCCTCCACAAGGCCAGCACCTTGAAGGGGTGCGTCCTTCTCTTCTGGAAGCGGGCCCTGGTGCTGACTGCGCTGAAGGCAGCTCGGATGCAGGCCGGCCGGACGTGTCTCAGACCAGCCATGGCTTGGGCAGCTCGCGGATTTGTCGCTTAACTAAAAAAGATGAAGTTAGTGGGGACGACGCCACCGATGGGGGGCTGCAAGGGGTGGGGTAGGGCTGGCCAGCCACAGGCCCAGGGAACTTTCTGGGGTGAAGGCTCCGTGCTGTATCTTGATAGAGGAGATGGCGGCTCAAAATGTATGTTTGTCACAACTCAGAGCCGGACCCCAAAAGGTGACCTTTACCATGAGCCGATTATACCTCACTAAGAAAAATCCAGGGAGGTTTCAAAAAAGTTTCTTAAAAAAGAAAACCCACAGGCAGCTGGGGACTTCACAAGCAGGGCCCCACGAGTCAGCCCCTGAGCTTGGGACAGCCCCTACCCTAGGCATGTGGCACCTGCTCTCTGACTTTCTCATAAAGAAAACTCAGGGGGAAAAGCCCACACAAATTCACTGACACTCATAGTTCTGGGACATGACAGCCGCAAGGGAACTTGGAGGCCCCCCACTCAGTTCAAATCACCTCACCCCCTTTTTAAACAGATAAAGAAATTTAAGCCCAGACAGAGGAAGCTACTTGCCCAGGGCAACATAAAACTCAAAGATCCTTTCCTATGAAATTTGAGGGTCAAAACAAAAGAACTCACGTACCCCAAAACGAACAAGGAGGGAACAGCCGCTGGAACAAAACAATCACAAAGAGAAAGGGAGACCACGGCGCCCCTGCAGAGTTTCATGTCACTTGCTTCATTCGAGAATCCTCAGGTTTGGGGACCTGCTAGCAAAGGCATCAATAAGAATGCAGCCCATGCTGACCGACTCTTCAAAGCGCTTGTCCCCACCAGGGCTTCCCCAGACCAGGCTCCAGACCAGCTGGCAGCAAGTTTATACATGTGTTTAATCAAAAGGTGTCCCGTGCACATGGCTAAAAGAGAAGCTATTAAACAATATATAATGATAGTCAATGAACGCGTTCACCCCCTGCCGGAAGGCCTGGGCCCCCCGCTATTCGCACCGTGTGCACGCCCCACACACCACCTCCTTGTATTGTCACTCAACAATGAGCGCTTCACCCCGAGAGAGGCAGAAATCTAGACTGCAAAGCATGTCCATGCTCAGAAAAACAGAGGCTCCGTGCAATATTTTGGGGTCCAGGAGAAGACTGAGGCCATCTGGAGCTTTTTGTCCCTCCCCCACACACCTCTGGAAGGCAGCCACTGACCACGGGGGCTCTGAACTCCCACCAGACTTGTCATCCCCCCTCACCAGTCTCATGGTTGGGGAGTCACATGAAATGACATCTGCTTAGAATCTGGGGCCGGTTTTGACGCCAAGTAGGAATTCAATTAATAGATGGGAGTTTGCAGACAGTATGAAAGCCTCAGCCCACTTTACCGCTGTGAAAACTGAGGCTGAGAACATGGAATTTGCCCAGAGGCAGAGCCAAGGCCAGAAACCGGTTTAACAGCTGCCTTGTGGCTGAATTCTGCGCTCCTCCCCGACGCACCACCTTGGAGGCATCCTGGGCGCCAAAGCGCCAGCAACTCAGGCTCCCTTCCTTCTGGAAGCTTCTCAGAAGGGACAAAAATGAGCTCCCGAACTGCCAGGACTTGCCCCACACCCCCAACCCCCTCTCCAGCCAGGGGCCCTGGGGAGAGGCCTTTTTATGCAAACTTGCTAGAGAATTCTCTGAATTCCATGCTGTTCTTACTGAACTCACTTCATTACACACCTCTTCCTGGCCACTCCTCTGACCTTTCTATACAGCTGAAGCCAAAGTGCCCCAGGAGGGGAACCTGGCTCCTTCCTCATCCCCCACCCTCTACTCCTGGGAGTTGCTGTCTGCCCCCAGAACCCTACTGCCCCTCTCGGCCACTTAAGCGGCAACTCGAGGTGCTTTTTAGCTTGTTTGTCGTCCTCATAACTCCACCCTGCCCCCTCTCTCCGCCCCCTCTTCCCCTCCTCCCCCACGCCCCACCCGGGCCTGCTGACTGAATGTTCTATACCCTCTGGGGCTGCCACTGCTTTCTTGCCTTCCTCCAAAGCTCCAGATGAGCTCAGCCAAACCCACAGTTTAACAGACTTGATCATTCCAAGAGGGCATTTAAGGTACAGTGAGTGTGCTGTGGAGGCTCTGGGTAAACTCGGAAGAAAGGCCTGGCAATCTACTTCTGAAAGACCACAGCCATTGAAAACCCTACGGAGCACAGTCTCTGACACACACGGGGCCGCCATGGGTCGAAGTAGCCATGAGTGGGAGATGACTCAACGGCACCCAGTTTTAAGGAGGCTGTGGATGTGTCTGTAAAGTCCGTCTCGTTTAGGGAGACCCACAAATGACGAATTGGGAGGGGCAGATGAAATGGGGTGACCACGTATTGGGGGAATGTTGTAGTTTTGGAAGTTTCCGAATGAGAGTCCGGAGTCACTGCCTTTGCCCCATACCACCAAGTCCTGGATATGACACTCCGACCCCGTGTCCCCACTGCCCTCTCCCCCTAGCCTCAGTCCCCTTCCCTCCATCTCCCACCTCACCTGACCCCAGGCCTCCTCCCATCTCCCCAAGGTGCCCTTGTCCACCTCAGAGCTCTGCCCCTGCGTACCCACGGCCCCACCTTGTTGTAGCTGGCCTCTCCAATAGACCCCCCACAACATGACTTGTCCATAATCAGCAGACTGGTCTCCCCACATCTCCTGACCTGAGCACCAGCCCCGCCCCACTCAGGTGCTCCTCCTCTGCTATACCTGCCCCTGAAGGCTCTCCCCAGCCCCCCACCTCCACCTGCTGTCCCCTGCCTCCCACGAGGTCTGCACTTGAAGGCCGCCTCCTGTATAGCCTCCCAGGTGGTGGCCCCATAGCTCACATCCACCCCTCACCTGCCATTACATGCCACTTCCTTCTGCATTTCCCTCCTTCATCCTCATCACCCTCGAACACACCCTGTACCCCTCATCTCTCTCGGTGATTCTGCAGCCTTTCCAGTTGATGTTACCCCATGGGCTGGGTTTGATGCCTGGTCACAGCTGCCTCCTCGCAGCACAGCACAGAGCAGGCACACAGTCTGCGCTCAGCAAGTGCTTGCTGAAAGTACCCACGCGTATTCCAAGCCAGTTCATTTCTACCCAAGGTGTGGCCCTTCTCCCACAGTCTCAGGGATACCCCAGCCAGAAACGGTGAAGGTTCCCTCGGGGGCAGGAGTCGATAGGCCTGGAATCTGACTGCCTGGATCCAAACACCAGGTCTGCTACCAACCAGCCCCATGATTTCAAACATTGACAGTAGCTTCTCACAGCCTCAGTTTCCTCTTCTGTAAAATGGGACTAACAGAGCGAGGATTCCATGATGTAAAACAAGGAGAGAGGCGCAGACTGTGAACTCACACCTGCTGTGCAGGTTGGTTTATTATTTCATGGGCTACTACCCCAAGATCAACTTTTACTCCCAATGAAATCACTGCCCAAGGGCATCGCCAGGCTCAAAGGGAACCCTGGCCCTGGAAAAGCCCCCACACACCCCAACACTGAGTCACATTTTAAATAAGTGCACCACTAGTCCACAGAGAGTCATCTTCTTTTATGGGAGGATCTTGTCCAAAGTTCTCTCAGGGGGCCCTACGTAGTGGTTGAATGGCAGCCCAGAAAAGATAGGTCCAAGTTCTAATGCCCAGAACCTGTGCGTGTTAGCTTATCTTGGGAAAGGGTCTTTGCAGGTATAATCAAGTTAAGGATGTTGATGTGAGATCATCCTGGACTTAGAGTGGTCCCTAAATCCAATGACAGATGTCCTTGTACGAACACAGAGAGAAGACACAGACAGGAGAAGGCCATGTGAAGACGGAGTGATACATCTACAAACGAAGCGACGCCAAGGATGGCCGGCAACCACCAGAAGCTGGAAGAGAGGCTTGGGCCAGGATCTCCCTCAGAACCTCCAGAGGGAGCCAACCCTGCTGACACCTTGATTTCGGACTTCTAGCCTCCACAACTGTGAGAGAATAAGTCTCTTGTTGTTTCGAGCTACGTCATCTGTGGTGATTTGTCACAGCAAACCCTGAGAGACTAGCAAGGAGCCCTCGTGGTACAACACTTAAACATTCGGTTGTTAGTCAAAAGGTTGGCAGTTCAAACCCACCTAGCGCTCCATGGGAGAAAGACCACCATGTGTTACATGGTTAGTAGTTGTTTTACTCGCCCAGTGCTGCTGTAACAGAAATACCACAGGCAGATGGCTTTAAGAAAGAGAAATTAATTTCTTCACAGTCTAGGAGGCTAGAAGTCCAAATTCAGGGTGCCAGCTCCAGGGGAAGGCTTTCTATCTCTGTCAGCTCTGGGGGAAGGTCCTTGTCATCTGTCTTCCCCCAGACTAGGAGATTCTCCGCACAGGAACCCCGGGACCAAAAGACACGCTCTGCTCTTGGTGCTGCTTTCTTGGTGGTATGAAGTCCCCACTCTCTGCTCGCTTCCCTTTCCTTTTATCTCTAGTAGGATAAAAGGTGGTGCAGGCCACACCCCAGGGAAACTCCCTTTACTTTGGATCAGGGATGTGACCTGAGCAAAAGCATTACTTCCCACCCTAATCCTCTTCAAAATAATACAATTTTGCCTTATTAAGCACAGGCAGAGATTAGGATTTACAATACATAGGAAAATTACATCAATCACAAAAGGGAGGACCACCACACAATACTGGAAGTCATGACCTAACCAAGCTGACACATATTTTGGGGGGACAGAATTCAATCCATGGCAGTAGCCCAGTGCTTAACTATTTTCATCACCCAGGGACTCCAGTATATCCATACAAGGGAATATTATTCTGCCATGAAAAGGAATAAAATACTGATACATGCCACGACATGGATGAACCTTGAAAACATTATACTAACTGAAAGAAGCCAGACATAAAAGTCCACGTATTGCCTGACTCCAGTTATACGAAATGTCCAGAATAAGCAAATCCACAGAGTTAGGAAGCAGATTGGTGGTTGCCAGGGGCTCAGGAGGAGAAATGGGGCATGACCGTTTAAAAGGTACAGGGTTTCCTTTTGGAGTGGTGAGAATATTCTGGAACCAGATGGTGGTGATGGTTGCACAACACTGTGAATGTACAAATGCCGCTGAATTGTCCGCTTGAAAGTGTTGAATTTATGTAATGTGAACTTTATCACAGGTTAAAAAAAAAGAATGGCTTGTTCCAAGTGAGGGTGTTCTACCGCAGTATATCGGCAGGGCCTTCGGAGGAGAGGATCATAGGTTCTGTAGCCTGTGCACAAATCACAGGTTTTTTTTTTTTTTTTTTTTTTACAATATTCATTTTTAAAGACTGACACCTTCACACCATACTTGGTATTGTTTTGACCAGACAATCCTTTTGCACAATCATTCTGGGATATAATACATTAACATGGCAGCTGGCTGTTGTTTTCTTGTTTTTGCAATTTCCTGTCCCTTATACCACCTGAAAAAAGGCCAAAAGGTATAACTCAAGCTGGAGACAATGTTGACCAAGTTTTAGAATGGCAAAGACATTCCAGATGTGGCCCCTGGCAGACTCGTGTCCCTGAGAGCATCACCTCACCTGGTATCTGGGCGCCAACCTCTCCAAGTCTGGGCTTTGATGGGGACCCATCAGATCACCAAGCTGTGCAACCAGAAAGAAGAACTGTTCAGGGCAGGTCTGGGCGCAGGGACCCCACAGAAACAACAGCGCAGCCACAGCTGCCTGTGGACCATTTTAAATCCATTTGGTCTAGAGGAAAACACTTAAATTATCTTGTTTTTGAAAAATACTGTTCAGCTTTGCATGCAGACGGTGGTCAGGCCCATTTCCCAGGAAAACCGGTATCATGGGGTTCCCCCTTGGGGCTGGTGGTGCCGAGGGCAGTGTCCACGCTGCTTCTGAGCATTGCCCATGTGGTCAACCCAGGGCCTCCCTCCCACGCTCAGCCTGGACAGAGATGGCTGGAACCACCCCGTCTTGGAACCCAGCTAGGCAGTCCTCTTCTCAACCTTTTAATTCATGCCTGGGTCCCCACCCCTTACTAGGGCTACCTGCAAGGCTGACCCTGGGGGTGGGAGGAATGTTCCTCCACATGAAGGAGAGAAAAGGGGTCTCAGAGGCAGAGACCCGGCCCTGGGGAGCATCCTCACTCCTGCAGAGTAGGGACCCCCACCTTCAGAGGGGGACAATTGTCACATCCATTGTTGAAGAGACCCCCCATGTTTAAAGGGGGCATAGTCCTTCCTCCCACAGGGCAGGGGCTCCCAAGCCTTGGTGGAGGGTAGTGTCTTCACAACCATAGAGCAGGGACCGTGTCATGGATTGAATTGTGTGATTGAAATGCATCTAGTCCATGATTCCCAGTATCGTGTGGTTGTCTACCATTTTGTGATCTGATATGATTTTCCTAGGTATTGTAAATCCTGACCTCTATATAGGGTCTCAAGAAACCCTGGTGGTGTAGTAGTTAATAGCTATGGCTGCTAATGAAGAGGTAGGTAGTTTGAATCCACCAGGTGCTCCTTGGAAACCCTATGGGGCAGTTCTATTCTGTCCTATAGGGTCACTATGAGTTAGAATTGACGGCAATGAGATTGATTTTTTTGGCTTACAGTGTTAATGAGGCAGGATTGGAGGCAATTATGATAATGAGGCAGGACTCAATCTACATGACTAGGCTGTATTTTGAGTCAATCTATTTTGAGATATAAAAGAGAAAAGCAAGCAGAGAGAGGGACCTCATGTCACTAGGAAAGAAGTGCCGGGGGAGAGGAGCATGTCCTTTGGAGCTGGCGTCCCTGCACTGAGAAGCTCCTAGTCCAGAGGAGACTGATGACAAGGACCTTCTCCCAGAACCAACAGAGAGAAGGCCTTCCCCTAGAGCTGGAGCCCTGAATTGGGACTTCTAGCCTACTGGACTGTGAGAAAATAAATTTCTGTTTATTAAAACTATCCACTTGTGGCATTTCTGTTATAGCAGCACTAGGTGACTAAAACAGACCCCCATGCAGTGCCTGGGCCCAGCAGCCTCCAGCTCCTCCTGTTCCTGGCCAGGGCCTCCCTCCCACCCATGCCCCAGGCACCCATAGGCATCTCATATCCACTTGGCTTTCACAAGCAAGAGAGGGGGACAGCAGCTCTAGGGCAAAGGCGCTCCAGGTGGTGACATCTCCCATGGGGAGAGAGAACCTGGCCAGGTGCACTTGGGCACACCTGTGCCTAGTACTTCCACACCACCTGCCCAAAGAGCCAGGCTGGACCGCAGCTTCCTCTACTCCCAGAAAAATAGCCCAGTCCAGCCTGGTGTAGCAAAGGATTGGTTTTAGATGGGTACAAGTAGGGCTTGTTGTCAGTCAAGCTATGACCATCGCGTACCCAAGCATGAGACAAATCTGGTGCTGGGGAAATTTGTTATTTAAGGCAGCTGAGGTCAAAATGGCAGAGTTGGTGGGGCAGGGTGGCTCACCTGCTGGGAGGGATGTCCATTTTGTTCCCAGTCAGGAGGGAGCAGATGCCTGACAGCCAGGACCCGAGTGGCATCACAGGCGTCGCCATGGTGACAAGTGTGAGGCCACAAGAGCCCTGCACCCAGGGAAGCAAGGTCTCTCCCCCACTGGTCCCCATCACCAGGAAGGCACTGCAGCCCACCCCTGAGCCCAGCCCCAGCCTGGCCTCTCTGCTCCCCCTCTCCTTCGGCCCTTCCCACCCCTCCCCTGCCTGCTCAATAGCTTAATGCTGCCCTCCCCCATTGCTCCTGTTGCCCCTCTGCATGCCTCCCACCACTGCTGTCATCCCTCCATGGTGGTCCCCACTGGTCCATGTCCCACAGGCGGCCAGAGAGGCCTTTTTAAGGATGTAAGTCTGCTACAAAGCCTTAGGTGACTCCCATTGGGTGAAGCCCTACTATAACCCCAAGCAGCATCTCTCCAACCCCACCTTTCACTGCTGCTCCCCGAGAGCAGTCTGTGCCCCTGGGCTGCAACCACGCTGACTTCCTCTAATTCCCCTTATCCCTACAGGCACCAAATCCTCTCCCTTTCAGCCATTCACAGTCCTCCCTTCCCCTGCATGCTGCCCCTCCCCCCCCGCCCACGCTGGGCTCTTCCTTAACCTTTGGGTCTTAGTTTGTCACCTCCTACAGGGGCCTCTGTGCTCCATGGCAGGCCAGGGCGGCCTTGTAGGAGTTTCCTGTTGTCTTGTGCTCTGCGCACTAGACTGTCATCCTCCCAGCCTACGTTAACCCCCTCAGCTGCTAACTGAAAGGTGAGTGGCTCGAGTCCACCCAGAAGAAGGTACCTCCGAAGGACACCCTGATGATCTACTTCTAAAAAACCAGCCGCCGAAAACCCTGTGGAGCACAGCTCTGCTCTGACTCACACGGGGTGACCATGAGTCAGAGCCAACTCCACAGCTCCCAGCAAAAATATCTTTTGAATGAAAGATGACGGGAATTGGCAAATTGAATCTGCCACAGATGATGTTAGCTGTACAGTCACTTGTTATTATTTTTAAATATTGTGTTTTTGGTGAAAGTGCACACTGCAGATTAGGCTTCCATTTAATAACTTCTATACATATTGTTCAGTGGCCTTGCTTACATTTTCCACATTATGTCAACATTCTCGTTATTTCCTTTCTGTTATTTCAGTTACGTATTAGTAATTTTTGAAGTCAGGAAGTGTGAGTCCTCCAGGGTTATTTATCTTTTTCAGATTGTTTTGGCAATTTGGGGGCCTTTACATTTCCGTATGAATTTTAGAATCAGCTTGTCAACTTCCACAGAAGGACCAGCTGGGATTTTGATACGGATTTCATTGAATCTGCAGACCAATTTGAGGAGTATTGCCATTGTCTTAGTCATCTAGTGCTGCTATAACAGAAGTACCAAAGGAGGATGGCTCTAACAAACAGAAGTTTATTCTCACAGTTTAGGAGGCTAGAAGTCCGAATTCAGGGCGTCAGTTCCAAGGCAAGGCTTTCTCTCTCTGTCAGCTCTGGAGGAAGGTCTTTGTCATCAATCTTCCTTTGGTCAAGGAGCTTCTCAGTGCAGGGACCCTGGGTCCAAAGGACATGCTATGCTCCCGGTGCTTCTTTCTTGATGGCATGAGGTCCTCATGTCTCTGCTCGCTTCTCTCTTTTATATCTCAAAAGAGGTTGGCTCAAGACACAACGTAACCTGCCTCATTGACGTAACTGCCTCTAATCCCATCTCATCAACATCATAGACACAGGATTTACAACACATAGGAAAATCACATCAAATGACAAAATAATAGGCAATCACACAGTACTGGGAATCATGGCCTAGCCAAGCTGACAGATATTTTGGGGGGACACAATTCAATCCATAACAGAACTGTTTTGTTTAATCGTGATTTAAATGAAAGTTTACAAAGCAAATTAGTTTCTCATTAAACAGTAATACAAAATTTGGTGACACTGGTTCCCAGCCCCACGATGTGGCAACACTCTCCCCCACCCGAGGCTCTCTGTTTCCACTTGTCCAGTTTTCTTGTTCCTTCCTGCCTTCTTGTTTTTTTGGGCTTGTGTGTCCATTAGTCTCATACACATGATTGACCTATGAAGCACGTCATTCACGTGTGTTATTGTTGGCTGTATAAACCCGTCTAATCTTTGGCTGAAGGGTGACGCTCAGGAGTGACTTTAGTACTGAGTTAAAAGTGTATCTGGGGGCCATAGTCTTGGAGTTTCTGCAGCCTCTGTCAGGCCACCAAGCTTGGTCTTGTGTGTGTGTGTGTGTGTGTGTGTGTGTGTGTGTGTGTGTGAATTTGAATTTTGTCATACATTTTTCTCCCACTCTATCCAGGACCCTCCATTGTGATCCCTACCAGAGCAGTCAGAGCTGGTAACCGGGCACCATCTAGTTGTTCTGGGCTCAGTCTGCTGGAGGTTGTGGTAGTTGTGGTCCATTAGTCCACAGTCATTTATTTTGATTGCACATTTATTTGTAGTACCAAGTACCTTGGGTGTGTTTCAGCTACAGAGGTATGTTAAGGAAAAGATGAAACATTTACAAATGAAATGATAAATGATAGAAGGGAGCCCTGGTGGTTAAATGTTCAGCTGCTAACTGAAAGTTCAGCAGTTTGAATCCATCAGCCGCTCCCTGGAAACCCTGTGGGGCAGTTCTACTTGGTCCTATAGCACTGAGTCCTGCCTGGAAATCAACGCAACTGCAATGGGTTTGGTTTGTTTTTGGCAACCTGCAATTGCTTCAGAATAACACAGGGGAGGGAGGGAGTCAGGCTGCATGGGGGTGGGTGGAGTAGGGCTGGGCCTGACCAGGTGGCTCGTTGTTGGGGTGGTGCTAGACACACGGGAGTTACATGCCATTCTGCTTACTGTGGGAAACTTTGAAGTTCACCATAATTGAAAGCCAAAAAAGTAAGATAAAGAATACGTAGGGCCCAAAAGAAAAAAACTAAAGAAAGCAAGACAGGGTGTTAAGGGGAAAGAACAGATTCACTGAGGAATGAGAACTTCACAGGAGAATGCTGGGACGCCTGAAGCTGCTACTCTCTGAAAATAGCTAATGGGGAAGCACACGTCGCGAACAGACCACCCTGTCTCAATTACCTAGTGCTGTTGTAATAAAATATCACAAGTGGGTGCCTTTAAAAAACAGAGGTTTATTTTCTCACAGCTCCGGGAGGCTAAAAAGTCCAAATCAGGGTCTCGGTCGTGTAGATTCCCTCTGTGTGCTTCTTCCCTAGTTTCTGGTGTCTGCCAGTGATCCTTGTTGTTCCTTTGCTTATAGACGATCCTCGCATGACATCTGTCTTCCCCCGTGTGTGTGTCTCTGTATCTAGTCTGGTCTTTCTTTTCATAACTCAGAAGTGATTAAGTTTAAGATCTACCCTCCACTGGTATGACCCCCAACTGATTGATTGATTATATTACATGAGCTTGCATTATGGAAGATAATTATATTATATCACATTAGATGTGAGGTACTTACATGTAAGGTCCCTGGGTGGTGCAAATGGCTTGTGATTGACTACTAACCTAAAAATTGGTGGTTTGAATCCACTCTATAGTGCCGTGGGAAAGAGTCCTGGCAATCTGCTTCCATAAAGATTGTTGTTGTTAGTTGCTGTCAAGTCAATTCTGACTCTAGGTGACCCCATGTGTGCAGAGTAGAAATGCTCCATGGGGTTTTCAAGGCTTTCAGAAGCAGACCACCAGCCTGGTTTTCAGGACTGCCTCTGGGTGGGTTTGAACGGCCAACCTTTTGGCTGGTAGTCAAGCATTTAACCATTTGCGCCACACAGGTACTCCTTCCTTAAAGATTACAGCCAAGAAAAGCCTATGCAGCAGTCCTACACTGTAACGCACGGGGTTGCCCTGAGTCTAAATCGAATCAATGGGAACAAGTTTGGTCTTTTTGGTCTTATATTACATTAGTTTGCACTATGGGAAGTGATTGTATCATGTTACATTAGCTGTGAGGTACTTACATGACATTAGATTACATTATGGAAGGTAGTCTGCTCTACCCAGGACCAGCGGATTTAATCACACTTAACTACTCCATGACAATAACTAGTGTTGACTGGAAACCATAGCCTACCCAAGTTGACACACAAAATGAACTATTACAACCCCATGCCCAGTTGCCTCCCAGTGCCAACAGGTCTTTGGGCTACAACGTACTGTATCTCTTAATCTCCTTCATCTGGAACAGTTTTTGGTTTTGCTTTTAAAATTAGCTGATTTGTGGAAGAGACCAAACCAAATATCTTGCAGAATCTTCTATGAATTTGTCAGGCTTCTTCCTTACAGTGTGGTTTAGCAGGTCCCTCTATCCCCTGTATTTCCCTGCTACTTGGACTTACCAGGGTGTATTATCTATTCTCCTATTTCTGGACATTTAGGCTATTTTTAATTTTTCCATACTACAATATTGCAATAACATTCTTGTACATTTCTCCTTGTGCACGTAGTAAAGAATTTCTTTAGTGCATATGCAGGAAGTAGAAGCTCAAATTAAGTTCTTCAACTTGCTGGATACATAAAACTGCGCTCCAAAGTAATTGTTATCAATTCACAGGCCCAACAAGGCTGCACGAGAGTTCCCATTTTGCACACCCTACCCAACATTTAAGGAGCCCACAATGGTTAAGTGCTTGGCTGCTAACCAAAAGGTTGACTGTTGGAACCCACCAGCTGCTCTACAGAAGAAAAACCTGGCAATCTGTTTCCATAAAGATTACAGCCTAGGAAAACCCTATGGGACAGTTCTACTCTGTCCTATAGGGTCACTATGAGTTGGAATCAACTCGATGGCATACAACAGCCAACATTTGATAGTGTCAGACTGTTAGGGGTTGAATTGTGTCCCCCCCCAAATGTTGGAGTTCTAACCCCCAGTACCTTGTGAGTGTAAACTTCTTTGGAAGTAAGGTCTTTGAAAATGTTATCAGTTAAGATGAGGTCATACTGGAGTACAGTGGGTCTTAATCCAGTATGAGTAGTATCCTTACGAAAGAGAAGAGACACAGACAGACAGAGGGAAGACGGTCATGTGAAGATGCATCTACCCGCCACAGAACGCCTGGGGCTACCAGGAGACAGGACAGACAAGAAAGTGTCTTCCCCTACAGACTTAGGAGGGAGCATGGCCCGGCCAACCATTGATTTGGACTCCTAGCCTCCAGAACTGTGAGACAATATATTTCTGCTGTTGAAAGTCAACCACCTTGTAGTACTTTGATATAGCAACCCTAAGCAGCTCATACACAGATCTTTACATTTCTGCCGTTCCAATAGGTGTAAGACGTATTTCCATGTTTACATGAGACAGGAATTGTGTCCCCTTTAAATACCTATCAACTTGGCTAGGTCATGATTCCCTTTTTGATTGTTTACCATTTCATCATCTGATGTGATTTCCCCATATGTTGTATATCCTATCACTGTGATGTGATAAAATGGGTTAGTGGCAGTTATATGATGAGATCTACAAGATTAGGTAGTGCCTTAAGCCAATCTCATTTGACATATAAAAGAGAGTAGTGAGCAGAGAGACAGGGGGACTTCATACCACCAAGAAAGCAGCACCAGGAGCAGAGTGTGTCCTTTGGACTTGAGGTTCCTGTGCTGAGGTGCTCCCAGACCAAGGGAAGACTGATAACAAGGACCTTCCTCCAGAGCCAACACAGAGAGAAAGCCTTCCCCTGGAGCCGGTGCCCTGAATCCAAATTCTAGCTTACTGGACTGTGAGAGAATAAACTCTTCTTTGTTAAAGCCATTCACTTGCGGTATTTCTGTTACAGCAACGCTAGATGACTGAGACACTACACGTGCATTTGTTCTTTTGTGATCACCAGTGGGGTTGGGCATCTCCAATGTCTCTTGAACTTTGGGGCTAAGGAAGGAGATTGGGCCAGCAGAATCCAAAGGACTTGGGGATTGCTTAGAGATGGTGTGGCTTGGTTTTATTTAAAAAAACAAAACAAAAAACACATTGCCATCAAGCAGATTCCGACTCATAACGACCCTATAGGACAAAGTAGAATTGCCCTATAGGGTTTCCAAGGAGCACCTGTTGGATTCAAACTGCTGACCTTTTGGTTGACAGCCCTAGTCTTAACCACTACTCCGTCAGCGTTTCCTTTACTAAAAGGGGGAGTTTAAAAATAGCTTAATTTAGTCTACATCCACAGTAAATATTATTCAAATGTTAAACATTTTATTGGCTTCATCCATTCAGATATCTAAAAAATGGATAGGTGAGTTATTTTTTTCACTCTGATCTGTGAATTTTGGTGTCTTAACCTGGAATTATAAAACAACAATGGTGCTTCTTTTTGGGCCACATTTCAAACTCCAGAACTTTTGAGGGTCAAGTGTTGAGGCCTTAAAGTGCTTTGGGAAGAAGATGATGTGTGTTCCAGTCAGGCAGATACACTTGGCAGGCAACATGCTCAGCTCCTCGGCTCTGCAATAACAACCCTGAGTCTTTGTTCCGATTTTGAGGGTGCTATTAATACACCATGACTCACTAAAATCACTGCTTCCTGAGATGTTCTTCCCAGAGAGCTGAAGCAGTGTTCCTTCCTACAGAAGATGCACCCGTAATCATACTTTCTAAGGCCTGAACAGATCTTGAAGGCTTAGAAAACAAAAAACTTCTTCAATTATATAAAAGTATTTTAATACATTGCCATCCTCACAGGAAGGGGAAAAATATCGGTTGTATGTACCAGCTATCCATTCATCTCCAGTGCTGCCATGTACCAGACCCTGAGCTAGCAGTGAGCAGGGTAGATCCACCTGGAAGAAGAGAGGCAGGAAGACAGGATTTTACCTAATCATCACTTTGTTCCACTTGTGGTATGTGCTAAAAAGGTAAAGAGTGCAAGGAGGGTGTGTTCAGGGGCCGATGCTGTGTCAGAGGGTCTTCCTGAGCAAAACCACATGGAAGCTGGTGCCAGACAAGGGAAAGATTTATCTTGGTGGAGACGGGGCGTGAAGACCACCGCTGGTGGAGGTGCACAGGTATGAAGCCCTGGGGAGAGGGGTTTGTCCTTTTGAGTTTCTCGCCATTAAATTCCCCCACCTGTGCTCTGGGGACTCACCCACCTCCTGAGGCTGGGTGGGAGGTGAGCCAGCCTCTCCCTGTTGCTGTTTTTTGGTGCCATTGAGTTGATTTTTGACTCATTGTGACCCCATGTGACAGACTAGAATTGCTCCATAGGATAACATTTATGGGCACAGATTCCCAGGTCATTCTCCCTTGGAGCCTCTGGGTGGGTTTGAACTGCCAATCTTTTGGTTAGCAGCTGAGCATTTAACCGTTGCGCCACCTGTGCTCCTTAGTCTCCCCGTATAAGAGATGAAAAGGCCAGAAACCTGTTTTCCCAGCCTGCCTTGCAGCTGGGACATGGTCACATGGCATAGCCTCAGCCAATCACACACTTTGAATGAGGAAGCTAGTGTGGGGTTGGGGGTTTACAGGAGCGAATGTGGAGGGGAGGAAAGCCAGGGACGATAAAGAATCCTCTTAGGAATTGGGTAACGGGAGATATGGTCTGTTCCTGGCTCCACCCCTTACTTGCTGTGGGACCACTCTGAGCCTCAGTTTCCTCATCTACCAAAAAAGATTAATAATGACACTGTGATGGTTCAAGCTGTGTGTCAGCTTGGCTGGGCCATGATTCTCAGTGATTTGGCAGTTACGTAATGATGTAATTTGGCAGTTATGTAATGATATAGTCATCCTCCATGATGTGATTTGATGTGATCAGTTAATCAGTTGTAAGGGGAGTTTCCTCGGGCGTGTGGCCTGCATCCAATATATATGGATGCTCTGGCAAAGCTCACTTGCTTGCTCTGGATCCTGATTCCAGCTCGTCACCATCTGATCTCTGATTCTTGGGACTTGAGCCAGTGGCCTGCTGTATTGCCTGCCATTCTTTGGGTTCGATGGCACCTGCAGCTACATGAGTCAGGAGTAGCCTCCAGCCTGACACCTGAGCCAAGGACTTGGGACTTGCCAGCCTGGACAACCATGTGGGCCATTTCCTTGAGATAAATCCCCTTGAGTATATATATATACACTTCACAGGTTTTGCCTCTCTAGAGAACCCAGCCTAAGACAGGCACCTTCCTCAAAAGATTCCAAACAAATGAGGTTCTATAACGTTGATGGGTATGTGGTGGTTCATACAGTAATCACTTCTACTTAAAAAAAATAAAAATAGCTTTATTAAGGTATAATTGTCATTCCATATACTTCACCATTTAAAGTGTACACTTTGATGATTTTTAGCGTATTCAGAGTTACACCACTGTCACCACAATCAATTTTGGAACATTTTCATTACCCCTAAAGGAAGCCCTGTATACATTGGCAGTCACTTTCCGTTTTGTGTCCCTGACCCCAGCCCTAGGTAACCACCAACTTGCTTTCTCTATGGATTTGCGTATTCTGGACATTTCATATAAATGGAATCATACAAATATGTGGTCTTTTGTGTCTGGCTTCTTTCACTCACCATAATGCTTTCCAGGTTCACCCATGTTGTAGCCTGTATCCGTACTTCATTCTTATTTATTGCTGAAGAATGTTCTCACGTACGTGTATATCACATTTTCTTTCTCTGCTCATTAGTCGATGGATAGTTGAGTTGTTTTCATTTTTCGTCCAATTATGAATAATGCTGCTATGAACGGTAGAGTGTACAAGTTTTGGTGTGGACATGTTTTTCTTTCTCTTGGATATGTATTTTAGGAGTGAAATCACTGGCTCATATGTTAGCTCTGTTTAAGCTTTTGAGTCCGCCAGGCTGTTTTGCGAAGCGGCTGCACCATTTTGCATTCTCACCAGCAGAGTGTGAAGGTTCCAATTTCTCCAGCTCCTTGTCAACACTTGTTAATGTCTCCTTCTATTTTTGAATATGTTTGAAAATCTCCAAAATAGAACATTAAAAAATAAAAGAAATAATTAGATGCTGTTACGTATTGAACTGTGTTCCCCTAAATTGTGTGTTGGATTCCTTCTAATCTCACCTGTGGGTGCAATCCCATCTGGAAATAGGGGTTTCTTTGTTATGTTAATGGGGTCATATCAGTGTAGAGTGTGTCCTAAACCTAACCACTTCTGAGTTATAAGGAGCAGTCTAGATACAGAGACAAGCAAGCACAAAGCTGGGAAGATGGATGTGACATGAAGATTAAGGAGGACCGCCGTCGGGGTTTAGGAAGCTGAGACAAGGACCTCCCCCTAGAGCTGACAGAGAGAGAGCCTTCCTCTAGAGCTGGCGCCCTGAATTTGGACTTGTAGCCTCCTGAACGGTGAGAAAATAAGTTTCTGCTCTTTAAAGCCACCCACTTGTGATATTTCTGTTACAAGGGCACTAGGGAACTAAGACAGACAGATAGCGAAAGTGAAAGCGTCTGTAAACTGTGAAGTGCTTAGCCTAATTTACTTATTTGACAAATACTGGGGTGTCTGCCATGTGCGCAGTTGTAAGGCTGGGTTTTATCTGGACCACCTAGGTGAAACAAACAGGCAAAACCCTCTGTCCTCAAACCTCACAGCAGGTCCTGTTTGCTCTCGGTAACCCCTCCACTGGAGGTGGAGCCGAGCCCAGGAAACTCACTGTCCTGGGACCCAGCCCAGGAGACAGGAGGCGGAGGGACAAGGGATCTCATGGAGGTGTGGCCTTATTCCCTGGCTCTCATTTTTTTCATCTGAGAAATGACCTGGAGTGGGCTGAGATGCAGTAAGGGGCCACCGGGCATTAGCATGAACAATTATACGGTCCAACACATGGAACTGACTTACCAAATGTGGGTTACTCCTATGAAGGACGTGTCTGGACCCAGGCGAGGCCCAGGCTAACGTTTAAGGTCCCCACGGTTAACGAGAGGCTGGCTGCTTCGCTTTACCTCCAACGTCGCCCGAGTTGCCGAGCAGGCAGCTCCGTGTCCCTTTCCAAGACCAAACACATGTGCCCTTGTAAGCCCCCTCGATCTGGGTATGCCCCCCGTTACGGATTGAATTGTGTCCCCCAAAAATGTGTGTCAACTTGGCTAGGCCATGATTTCCAGTATTGTGTGATTGTCCACCATTTTGTCATCTGATGTGATTTTCCTACGTGTTGTAAATCCTGCCTCTCTGATGTTAATGGGGCAGGATCAGAGGTAGTTATGTTAATAAGGCAGGACTCAATCTACAGCATGAGGTTGTATTTTGACTCAATCTCTTTTGAGATATAAAAGAGAAGCTAGCAGAGAGACAGGGGGACCTCGTGACACCATAAAGAAGTGCTGGGAGTGGAGCTCGTCCTTTGGGCTCGGGGTCCCTGCGCTGAGAAGCTCCTAGTCCAGGGGAAGATTAATGACAGGGACCTTCTCCCAGAGCTCACTGAAGCAGAAAGCTTTCCCTGGGAGCTGGTGCCCCGAGTTTGGACTTCTAGGCTCCTCAACTGTGAGAGAATAAATTTCTGTTAAAGCCATCCACTTGTGGTATTTGTTATAGCAGCACTAGATGACTAAGACACACCCTGTCCCCCCTTCTCTCTGTATTGAAAGAAGTTGAAAGCCTGTCAGCTAGCATCAGCACTCACCTCCTTCCTGAGCTCCCCCAAGCTCTGCCCCTTGCTCTGTGCTTATCCCTCAATGGCGGCATTGATAGCTTTATGGCACTTGTCTCAGCTTAGCCTTGCTCTGCCAGCCCTCCCTCGAGGCCATCTACGTGGCCCCTGCACCACCCTGGTCTGTGGAAGGTGTTCCATAAGGCCTGGGTGAATGTATTCCGCCTGGCGGGGAGTTACTGAAGGTTTAGAGGATCATGAGATGGTGAGGGCAGAAGTTATCTAGGAAAACTTCCTGGAGGGGGCAAGGCCTAGGCTGGAGTTGCAAGATGGATGGCATTTGCAGGGTGAGAGATTACACTCGAGAACGATTTATGTGGTAGAAGCAGGCCTGGTAAACTAAGCTCGTAGGACAGGGAGGAACCTCCCTCAAATAGATGAGCCCTTGAATGTAAAAGCTCCATTTTCCAGCACTTGCTACATACCAGGCACCACTACCTAGAAAATGCCAGAAGACTCCCTAAAAGTCAGTGGTACAATGAGGTTAAGGAGGCCTGGGAGGTCCAGCCACTTGCTCAAGGTCCGGTTTGAACTCCAACTGATGGCCTTCCGTACCTTCGGGTTTTTTCATTTTTCAGCTTTATTGAGGTGTAATATACTGTAAAATTCACCCATTTTAGGTACACACCTGGATAGATTTTAGTAAATGCACACAGTTGTGCAGCCATCACCTAAACACAGAATGCTTCCAACACCCCCAAAGTTCCCTGGTGCCCCATGGCAGCCAACCCCCACTCCAACTCCCGGCCCCAGGCAACCACCTTTCTGTTGATATATCTCTGGCTTTTCTAGAAATTATACACAAAT
The DNA here is from genome assembly GCF_024166365.1 of Elephas maximus indicus. NCBI lineage: Eukaryota > Metazoa > Chordata > Mammalia > Proboscidea > Elephantidae > Elephas > Elephas maximus. The sequence goes on along the minus strand of NC_064828.1, from coordinate 111,083,190 downwards.
GAAGTCATATGGCATGTAGCCTTTTGTCTGGTTTCTTTCACATAGCATATTGCTTCTGAGGAAGACAACATCACAGTGATACTGAGCCTTCCAACACTCAACAGTCTGTTTACCTGCATCTTTCAGCAAAGCTTTGCAGTTTTCAGTGTATAGGCTTTGCGAATTTTTTTCCTCTTTTGTATGCTATTGTGAATGATTTTAAAGACAATTAAGTTTAAAAACAAGGAATTCTTCAAAATTAAATTATCCATGGTTTGTTCCTACTAGTCTTTTGTATGTTGATCTCATCCTGTGATTGCTAAATTCATTTATTCTAGAACCATCTCTGTAGGTTCCTTAGTGGTTGTCTACGCAGACACCCGTGTCACCGGCAAATAGTCTTATTTATCCTTGCTAATCTGTCCACATCTTTGCTTTCCTGTTCATCACTTTGGCAGGATGGGACTAGATATGAGGTCTTGAAGCACAAGTGGACCTGGAAGCAGAGACAAGACTTCCAGGCCGTGTGTCAACAGTGCACACTCAGCGGTGCTGTCAAACGGTTCAACTTCCCACCCACTGTGCTGGGTCCGTTTCCTCTATGGTCACAGTCCCCACCACAGGGGCTCCTGGGCATGAGTTCCAGATGCCCCCATTTGCCACAAAAGCTTCCCCAGTAACCAGGGAGGTCCTTTATACAAAAAGTCTCAATTTATTCTCTCAAATGCCTGTTGCTTTTAACGGAGTCTCATATTCTAGTACTAGACACTGGGAAAAAAGTGAAATAAAATCTACTCCTTGGCCTTTTTGCCGTTCAATGCCTTTTAAGCCTCAAGCTTTCCCCTAGCTGACAGCACATTTCAGTAAGCAGTGGATCTTACAGCTACTGCCACCTCGATCTAATTCCTTTTGCTTATCATGTAAGAAAAAATTCCTGTCTCGGAGGCTTGGAAGGATTAAGGGCAATTACTACTTATCAAACACATGGCATTTAATGAGCACCAGGACTGGGACCTCGTATGATACAGTAATACCTGCCAAAGCCAGAACCCGTATTAGGCAGAAAGCTGTCAGAAAAGGCAAACTCAAATATAGTACACTAAAATGAGCCATGGAAAAGTAGGACCGCACTGTCTCCAATGTGGAAAACTTCCGAGGCCCGGAAAAACAAGGCAGTCCCGTCAGAGTTTCAGCTCTCACGGGTTTCACTGTATATAGAACTCCAAGTCTTCCCCCACACATTACATCACTGTCACCTACTTAGACCACATGTTTTATACACATGTGGGTCTTTGCTTCAGGGTTCTTCCAAGTTCTCTACCAGAAAACTTCGCTTAACATTACTACCTCCACACAGAAACCTTACTAGGCTCGGCTGTGTGGTCCATCGGAGACCCATGGCCGCCCCCTCATCTACTGACCCTCTGATACCCTTAGCAATCCTTACATCTGGCCCCGAGTCTGCATGAAGAAACAAAACGATTAAGGTAACTTCAAGAGGTATGGCTTGAGGTGGATCTTGCAATTGAAGAAACTTAACAGAGACTTAAAAGGCCAGACAGTAAGGGGTCTATGTTCAAAATGGATGGTACGGACAAAGAGCAGGCCTGTTTCTTGTTTTCTTTCTCCTTCCTGACTACAACACACCCACCTCCCCGACCTGCACCTAGCTGGTCCACCCCAGGGCGAGTACACGGACATCTCCTTCCACTAGACCCACACCCGTAAAATCTGTTGCAGAAATGACATCATGCCTACCACTTGCATATTCGGGGGCCACCCTGTTACCTAAAACCCCTCCAAAAGACAAAACATATCCACACGTTTCTTTTAAACTTAACTGTATTTATTACATCATTTGACGCAGCAGGTGACCTGGGAACTACACGTCCACTCACAAGCTCGGCGGGGTTACTTTTCACACTGCCTTTACAATAACCTAGACAGGCACAAAATTTTGCTACTCTAATCAATACATTTTTCTTTGGAAACGAGCCCTATGGATACTTAGGTCCCATCAAGTTGGGTCAGTGTAGCATACTAATTTCTAGCCTAGTACATGCAGAGTTGGTAACTACGAGAGATGAAGGCTTAAAAACAAGATCCTAAAAGGTGAAACCCGAGTTATTTTAACAAAGACTTCTTTTAAACATCAAATTATATCTCAAACACCTCAGTGACAAAAATTTGGCTAAGGAATCTGCTCAATATCTAAACACTTTGGAGCACTCAGTTAACATGAGGTTACACACACCTTACGACAACGTTACCTCCATCTGTTAAATAAGCCAACGTGTAACTAGAGACATTACTCTGCTTTAGTGCCGAAAGTGTCACAGCATCACACTTAAAAGCAGAAAAAAATCTTATCTTCCCCTTATTGTCATGCCATACACATTTTTAAAATGTTAACAAAAATAAAGAAAAGAATCCTTGAAAATATATCAGAGGGAATGAAGATAAAAGCATCGAACACGTGTACAGCGATTCCTCGGGCAGAGCTCAGTCAACTTCTTCCATGCGCGACGTGTCGTCATCTCCTTCGAGGGGCGGCATTTCTTCAGCGACAGCAGCACTGGTATCGTCAGCAGTAGGGTCATCTTCATCAATACCTTTTTGGAAACAAGGTCGTCAGATTAAAACAATTTCTTACAGCCGAGTTAGCCTAGTTATTAGCTGCTCCACACCCACACCCACTTTGAAAGAGTGAGCAAGAACAGAGCAGCTGCAACTGCTTTCCTTTTAGTTGGCCCTTCTCATAAACCCCGTGACTAAGGTGAGACTAGCTCTCCCCCGCTGGACAACACAATCCCACTTTTTTCCAAGGAGCTGAGATTACCCCCTCCTCTCTACAGGCCCAGTTAGTTTCTCTGGCTTACTAACAGGCTGTCAGGGCACAGCTTACCCAGACCAAGCTTGATCATCCTGTAGATCCTGTTAGCGTGTGTCTGGGGGTCCTCTAGACTAAAGCCAGAGGACAGGAGGGCGGTCTCATAGAGCAAGATGACCAGATCCTTCACAGACTTATCGTTCTTGTCGGCCTCAGCTTTCTGCCGCAAGGTCTCAATGATGGAATGATCCGGATTTATCTCCAGGTGCTTCTTTGCTGCCATGTAGCCCATTGTCGAGTTGTCTCTTAGGGCCTGAGCCTTCATGATTCTTTCCATATTTGCCGTCCAGCCGTACGTGCTGGTGACAATACAGCATGGGGACGTGACCAATCGGTTTGACACCACCACCTGTAATCACAACAATGTAAATGGTGAGGAAACCTAGACAGGTTATTTCAACTTCTTAGCGCTAATAGCTCGGTTGTGAAATGCAATCCAAGGAATTCAAGTTTTGAAAGTACTGATGGATCAAAAACACCATTTTCAATTTTACTACAAATGCAGGAGTCCAAAGCTTTTTCTCCTTTACGTTAAGAGCACTTACAAGGAAAAAAAAGTACGTATGACTTAATTTGAAGGAACCCCTTAGGGAAGTATCAAAAATTAAAAAATGTAGAGACGTTATTTTACTCACGTACCTTTTCAACTTTTTTCTCCAAGATGTCTTTCATGATTTTGCAGAGGTTTTCAAACTTTGTTTTTTTCTCCTCTTGTTTCTTTTTCTCGTCTTCATCTTCTGGAAGTTCCAAACCCTCTTTGGTGACTGACACTAAGGTCTTCCCCTCAAATTCCTTCAGCTGTTGGACACAGTACTCATCGATGGGCTCGATCATATAGATCACCTCTAAGCCATGCTTCCGGAGCCGTTCCACAAAGGCCGAGTTAGCAACTTGGTCCTTGGTTTCACCTGAAATAACGTGAACAGTTACTTGCTCTTTCCTGCTGTCTAGCCCGGTCAGATGCTCAGCAGATTTAAGCACACAGGCAGCGGCCGGCTCAAGAAATCAGCATCTCCTGTACAGCAACACCAACTGTGCTCACTGATATGTGGTGCCACGTGGGGAGCAAACACCCCACGGGCCACCTATGGGGTTACCAAAACAAAGTGATGGGACGCTAACCTTTACTGTTCCTTACCAGTGATGTAGTAAATGTGTTTCTGGTTCTCCTTCATTCGGGTGCAGTAGTCCTTGAGGGAAACCATCTCATCACCTGAAGCCGATGTGTAGTATCTTAACAGCTCAGAGAGCTTCTTCCGATTTTGAGAGTCTTCGTGTATCCCAAGCTGAAAGACGACACAAGTGTTAGTTTTAAGAAAACTTCCCCTATGTTAAAAAAAAAAAAAAACTGAGAACGTGGGAAACTACTTTGAAAAACGCTAACGGGTCAAACGTGTTTACCAACCTTAATGTTTTTAGAGAACTGCTCGTAAAACTTTTTGTAGTTCTCTTTATCTTCTGCCAGTTCAGTGAAGAGTTCTAAGCACTTTTTGACCAAGTTCTTCCTGATAACTTTCAAAATTTTGCTTTGTTGCAACATCTCACGGGAAATATTTAGAGGGAGATCCTCAGAGTCCACCACGCCTCTAATGAAATCTGGGGGGAGAAAAAAAAGACCAAACACACTCAAGTACCAAACTGACAAATACGTAAACGTGTGAATATAAACACGTTTTTTCCATATATTAAAACTTAAAGAACTTGGGACCTGACAACTTCTGTACATCAGTGACCACCCTTCATCTCCAACCATACTTACTCAGGTACTCAGGAATTAGCTCCTCACAGTTATCCATGATGAAAACTCTGCGTACATACAATTTAATATTGTTCTTTTTCTTTCTGTTTTCAAACAGGTCAAACGGAGCACGTCTTGGGACAAAGAGAAGGGCTCTGAATTCTAGCTGTCCTTCAACTGAGAAATGCTGCAATTACAACAAACACAACTCACTAAAAATGCCAATGCACAACGCAAGTGACTTTCACTCAAAGCTCCATTACCCCAGCAGGTAGACTGACAGCTACATCAACCAAAAGCACTTTGGAGAAAGGAAAAAGTTCACAGTACCTGACCTTCCAATTTTAGACAGACTATCTAGCAGGGGCAGATTAGTTTTGAAGCACTCAGCCCTCACTCACCTTCACAGCCAAGTGATCTTCCCAGTCATTGGTCAAGCTCTTATAAAATTCTCCATATTCTTCATTGGTAATATCATCAGGATTTCTGGTCCAAATGGGCTTTGTTTTGTTGAGTACCTCTTGGTCGATGTACTTTTCCTTTATCTTCTTTTTCTTCTTCTTGTCACCATCCTTTTTCTCTTCTTCCTCTTCATCAGAACCAACATCTTCTATTTCAGGCTTATCATCGGACTCCTTTTCTTCTTTTTCTTTCTCTTCCTCTTTCTCTTCCTTTTCTTCAGCCTCATCATCACTCACTTCTTTATCTCGTTCTTTCTCCACCTCAAAAAGACATGAAATCAACATTATCCCTGCATTCCAGAACTAAAAAACAGGCTAAAAAGAATAAAACCCAAGTTAGCTAACCAAACTGAGAAACGCTAAGTAGCCAAAAACTTTTCATCAGTACTTAATTATCTACTTAATAGCTCTAAATACTTTTGACAGGACTGAGTAAACTGTTGCTTAGTCTCCAAAAAAGCTTCAAATTAATCTAGAAAATGGTACTAGGCCTTCTCCTCATCAACAAACGTTGAGAACTAAAAGTCAATGATCTACACGGAGACATTCACTTTGCAGCTATCTAGGAACTTACAAAGAGAGTGATCGGATAGCCAATAAACTGGGAATGTTTCTTCACTATCTCCTTCATTCTTCTCTCCTCCAAGTACTCGGTCTGGTCTTCTTTCAGATGCAGAATAACCTTGGTTCCACGGCCGATGGGTTCACCTTTAAGTGAACAATAAGACAAAGGGACTCAACTTTAATCTTTCAGCCCAATTACAAAAAAAATTAACTCAGCTCTTAATGTCAGTCAAGAAGAATGACCATAGCTAATCCCCCAATTATGACTACGAAGCAGGATACCATTATTACAATAAGCCTCCCACAGCAGTTAAGCACCTTGCTCTAAATAACCAGCACACCAGACACTAGTAAGTGCTCCCTAGTTGGCGCCTGACTACATGGGGCAAAAAGCATTCACAAATTTCACAGCAACCTCTGGATGCTACAGTACCTACAGTACCCCCCAACCCCCGAGATAAACCCACCCACCAGGTGCCTACCTGTGTCTGTCCTCACTGTGAAGGACCCTCCTGCCGAAGACTCCCATGCATACTGTTCATCATCATTATGTTTGGTGATCACGGTCACTTTCTCAGCAACCAAATACGCAGAATAAAACCCCACACCGAACTGGCCAATCATGGAGATGTCTGCACCAGCCTGCAAAGCTTCCATGAACGCTTTGGTACCCGACTTGGCGATGGTACCAAGATTATTGATCAAGTCGGCCTTGGTCATCCCAATTCCAGTGTCCACAATCGTGAGGGTTCGGTCTTGCTTGTTGGGAATGAGATCAATATGTAGCTCTTTCCCAGAATCCAGCTTACTGGGATCCGTCAAGCTTTCGTATCTGATTTTGTCCAGAGCCTATTCATCAAAAAGACGTTATCGTCAAACACACTGCCCCCAAAATGCGGACATTTTCGCTAAAACAATAACCAAACTGTGGCCTGAAAAGAGACTTACATCTGATGAATTTGAAATCAGCTCCCTCAGAAAGATTTCTTTGTTGGAGTAGAATGTATTGATGATCAAGGACATCAACTGAGCGATCTCGGCCTGGAAGGCGAACGTCTCCACCTCCTCCTCCTCCATGGGCTGGTCTTGGGTCTGGGTCTCCTCGGGCATCTGGGGAGGACACGGCGCAGCGTGAACACCGCACTACGGGCGCGGCCGGGTCCCCGCCGTCCGGCGGGCGTTGCTGGCGCCCCGTTTCAGCGAGATCTGGGGAGACCGGGCGCCGGGGCCGGCTGACAAAGGATGACCTCATTCCGAGCGGGGAGCTGCGGGCGGCGTGTGCGCGCTCGCGGAGGCCGCTTCGGGCAACGGGCGCCGCTCCCGGCCGTGGGGACGCCGCCATGAGCCCCGCCGGGGGTCCCCGCGACGCGGCCGGCGGAGGAGCGGCCGGACGGGCGCCCCCGAGAAAGGATCCCGCGGCCGGCGGCCCCTCCCCCACCGCGCTCCAGAACATTCGCGGACCCGGCCGGCCGGGGGAGGCCACGCAGGCCGCCCCGAAACGTGGGCCGAGGGGCCGCGGCTGGACTCGCCCGGAGGCCCCCCGCCCCCCAGGGACCCCCAAACGCCCCCTCACCTTGGCGAAAGGACGGCACGGGCTCCGAGACACAGCGGCACCAGGACGCAGAAGCAACTGGCGCGCCGCCCCCGCGCCTCCCTTATATAGACGCGGGCCCGCCCAGCGCGCGGCGCCTTTTCCAGAAGCCTCCCGAACCTTCCGGAAGAACCCTCCCCAACCGCCGCCGCGGCCGCGCGCCCACGCATGCGCTCTGGCCCGCAGCCCCTCCCCGGCCCCTCCGTTGGCGGACCGCCGCGCCGCCCCAGTGCGCCTGCGCGGCCCGGAAAGCTCGGGCACGGCTCGGCGCTTCCGGGGCCCGGCCGCCCGCCCGGGCGCTCCGCCCCCCGCCGCCGGGCGCCCTCCCCGAAACCCCTCCCCCGCCGTCCCCGGGCGCCCTCCCCGGACCCCCCCCCGCCGTCCCCGGGCGCCCTCCCCGGAACCCCCCCCGCCGTCCCCGGCGCCCCGTTTCTCCCCCAAAGCTGTCCCATGGGCTCCGCCCCCACCTCGGCCACGCGACCTGCTGGTTTCCCGCCTGCCCGCGCCCTCCGAGCCCGGGGCCGTGGGCCCGAATAATGAGCGCGCGTGGCCATGTTGTAAATTAGAAAGTCCCCGGTTGTCTACACTTCGGACCCCTCAGGGTCTGCAGCCGCCGGGGCAGCGCTTTGGTGGCCGGGTTAGGGGCCTGGGGCAGCGATTGAGGGGCCTGTTCGGGGCTTAGGGGTCTTGTGCTGGGTTTGGGGGCACTGGAACCCGGGGTCTGGCGCCCCCGCCCCGCTGGTTCGCCTTCTGGGGTGTCGTTATACTGGGGGCCAGGGCTCGAGCTGCAGCAGCGGGTGGGTGGTTCGGGGGGCTGGCCCAGGATGGGGCGTAAGTGAGGGGTGACGGGGCAGGCGGACAGTGGATACGAGGCAGACTGGCCCCCGTTTCTGACGCTCACTAGAAGGAAGCCCGGGAGGAGAGATCATTTTTGGACAAGAGGCGGCCCTCGGGGGTCCGGTGGCGGGTGATCCTGTGGCCTAGGAGGGAGCGAGGAGCGCCGAAGCCGGTCATTCGGGTGGTCTGCAGCACCCATTGCCACAGGGATCCCCGAAGACAGGCCTCCGCTGGGATTTCGGGGCTCCTTTCCCACCGGAAGGTCAGTGGGCTGCCCTGACCGCCTGTCCGTATGCCCCACTATGCGCAGGGGGAGGAGCGAGGAGCCTTGGTTAAATGACTAGCGTGAGGGCCCCAGCCCCATTTGCAGTCCTCTGTAAAAGGTGTTAAGACCACATCCTTCACACTTCGGGGTTCCTTCCGTCTGGAATTCTGGGATTTAGTGAACAAATTCATGTTCACCCAGCTAATCGTTACGTCATGATTTTTTTTTTTTTTTTTTTAACTTAATAAGGTGTATCCTTGCGAAGTACTTAACTTACGGCTTGGGTGATTAACTTACCCCAAAAGCCAATTTTTAAATGGGAATTCCCCAAGTGTTTTGAACAATGCCAGATCAGAGTTGAAAGAATCTTGGGGAGGTAGGTGCCTTAGACATTGTCCAGGTCAACACCTTAGTCTTGCCCAGGACACAGGGTTGGTGTCCAAGCACCCCTACCGGCCCACTTCCCTGCCTCAGTCCCCTCCCTCACAAACGCATCCCTTTTCCTGGGTTCTTTGTTCCTGGCTTTTCCCACTATTGACCCTCTTCTATTTCTTATATTTGAGGGCCCCGTACAACCCTCAGAAACCCTGGTGGTGTAGTGGTTAAGTGCTATGGCTGCTAACCAAAGGGTCGGCAGTTTGAATCCGCCAGGCGCTCCTTGGAAACTATGGGGTAGTTCTACTCTGTCCTATAGGGTTGCTATAAGTCGGAATCGACTCGACGGCACTGGTTTGTTTTTTGTTTTTTTTTAAGTTTATACAATCCTCTGGAAGCTCCTTACGTGTGAAGTGTGTTTAACCCAGGTCCAATGGGTGTGGGTGCGAACCACCTGTTAGGTTAGCTTGTTTACAAAGTTCACTCTCTCCACTTCCTTATCTCTAGGGAAACAGCCTTTCCTGCTAAACTCAGCCTTTCCTGAAGCAGGGTTTTCAAACCGGAGTAGAACTGCCCCATAGGGTTTCCAAGGACTGGTGGTGTATTCCAACTGCCGACTTTTTGGTTAGCAGCTGTGTGCTCTTAACCATTGCGCCACCAGGGGGAACTTTCTTTATAAGGTAGTTCTATTCTGTCCTATAGGGTTGCTGTAAGTTAGAATTGACTAGACAGTAATGGGTTTGGTTTTTTGGGTCTTAATCTTTACCAGAGCTCTGCTGGGTGGGTTTGAACCGCCAACCCTTAGGTTAGTAGCTGAAGACAAACCACTTGTGTCACCCACGGACCTGTGTGAGTGCAGTGTCTGTTATATGCACCTATGTATGCGTTGATAATGGGTCTAAAGTACTTGAGGCAAGTCTCACCATCTTTGCTTCTGAGGAGCATTCTGGCTGTACTTCTTCCGAGACCTGTTTGTTCTTCTGGCAGTCCATGGTATATTCAGTATTCTTCTCCAACACTAATTCACCAGCATCAATTCTTCTTGGCTCTTCCTTATTTCCTTACTCATCGTCCAGCTTTCGCATGCATATAAGGCGATTGAAAATAACCATGGCTTGGGTCAGGTGCACCTTAGTCCTTAAAGTGACATCTTTGTTGTTTTTTTAATGCTTTGGGTCTTTTGCAGTAGGTTTGCCCAGTGCAATATGATGTTTGATTTCTTCGCTGCTGCTTCCGTGGGCGTTGATTGTGAATCCAAGTAAAATGAAATCCTTGACAACTTCAGTATTTTCTCTGGTTATCATGATGTTGCTTATTGATCCAGTTATGAGGATTTTTGTTTTCTTTATGTTGAGGTGTAACCCATATTGGAGGGTATAGTCTTTAATCTTTGTCAGTAAGACATGTTATCTTGTTAAGTAGAGGGACAGTGAAAACGAGGAAGACCCTCAATGAGATGGATCGATACCGAGGCTCCAACAATGGGCTCAAACATAGGACTGATTGTGAGGATGGTGCAGGCACGGGCAGTGTTTCATTCTGTTGAGCATAGAGTTGCTATGATGACTCAGAACCAGCTTGAAGGCACCTAACAACATACACGTGCTGGGTCATGCTGTAAATGCATGTCTTACCTCGGGATGTGTTTGAATGTTCTAGACATGTTTTCCATGCAGCCTGGGCCGGGGAGCAAGGGAGGATTGAGAGGGAGAGGAAGCAGAAGGGGTGAGGGGTGGTTGGTATCTGTAGGCTCCTGTTGCTACTTTCACCGGTGCAGAGCGTTGACCACCCGGTGAGCCCTGCCTCCACCCATCCTGTCCTGTCACCCCCCGCACCTGGCACCTGGGCCCCTCCTGACATGGAGACTTGCTCGCCCTTTCTTCCCATCCAGCTTCTGCCATTGCCCAGGAGGTTTAAGATTTCTTAGAGATGAACTGTTCACCTCCCTGGCCCTGAAGTTATTTGACCCCATTTGTGGCTACCGGTTGTTGGGGGGGGGGGTCACTTGCCCTGCCGCCCACTCAACAAACTCACCCCGAGGTCACTTCCTGGATCTCATTGTCACCAGGAACCATTGCTTCCTTGCAAGTCCAACTTTAAATTTCTCCCTCCTTGCAAACCTCTGGCCCTTCCAGCTCTCTCCCCACTCAGCTGCTAAATAAAGGATGTTTCAAGCCCTGACTTCCTGTCTCAGAATCATTCCACACTGCTGACTGCCCTTCTCCGCTTGAGTCACTCTGCGTTGGGTTTTCACATCCTTTAGCAGGCCTTGGGGCAGAGCGCCCCCAGGTGGTCCTGGGCCGCTGTGCAGGTGATTCACCGTAGAGCTTTGGCCAGGATTCTAGCTCCACACCTGCATGCAGAGCTCATGAGCACCCCATACCTGACTGGCCCTCTCCCAGGGCCCCTAGCCAGGTGACTGCCCGCCACCTTCCAGAACCTCATGCATCTCCACAGGGGAGCCGGCACTGAGCTCTGCCATGCTCTCCATCTTCCTCCCCCACCCTGTCCCCACAACCACCTGCTCACCCCTGGATGACCTCTGCAGCCAGGGAGAGGGTCTAGAACTCCTATCTGACCCCATCAGTCCTTCCTCCATACCCCCTCCTCCAAAATCCTCACTCCCAAGAGAAAGGCACAGCCCCCAACCAGGCCACGAGGCCCTGCATGTTCCCCCCCACCCTCCCCCTACTCAGCGCCAGCACTCCCCTTCTCTCACGCCTCATTCTCCGTCACCTGCCCCTCTGCTCTCTGTTCTTATGAGTAACTCCTAAGGGACCTTCGCATCTTAGCTCACGTGACCCTACCCCACCCCAAACTCTGCTTCCTACTGGGTCAAAATCTCTCTTATAAAGGGGTTCTCAGAACAGGGGTGGAGGAGTGGGCACCTCTTCTTCCAGTGCTCATCCCAGTTGCATTTCACATTTGTCTGTGGACCAGCCTGGCTGTGGCTCCTGGGCCTGCCTCGGTACAGGTCTGGAGCACATGAACACTGCCTGCTTCATCAAGCCCCCCAGCCATGGGTTCTCCCGGTGCCCCCGGATCAGCCCATGCCTTCTCTGTTCTTTTTCTACCCAGCCTTCTCCTACACCTCACCAGTCCTGCAGACTTAACTCCTCAACGTTTGCTGAGGTTGTCCCCAGGTGCTCTTGCCATGATGGAAATCTGGCCAGGTCCCTCCCCCAGGTGAAACTTCCCAGTAGCCCTCAATTAAGCTGGGACACCAGGCCTGGGTTCTGGATCTACATGACCTCTCTTCGAATCTTGGCTCCGCCCCTGCCTAGCTGTGTGACCTGGGGCAAGTCACTTAAACTCTCTGTGCCTCAGGTTCAGCACCTATAAAAAGGGGAGGAAAATAACTTCCTGACAAGGTAGTTGTGAGGCTTAAACGAGTCCATTCTGCTTCCGGAAATGGTGCAGAACAGGGCCTGGCACACGGTAACTGCTATTTATGTGTCTGCTAAAGTAAAAGCCCTTCTAGGGTCTACTCGGAAACCCTGGTGGTGTAGCGGCTAAGCGCTATGGCTGCTGAACCAAAAGGGTGGCAGTTCAGATCCATGAGGCGCCCCTTGGAAACTCTGTGGGGCAGCTCTGCTCTGTCCTATAGGGTCGCTATGAGTTAGAATCAACTCGATGGCAATAGGTTTGGTTTTTTGGTTTTAGGATCTACCCAGAGTCCCAGGTGGCACAAATGGTTTAGCCCTTGACCACTGTCAAGAAGGTTGGTGGTTTGAACCCACCCAGAGGCAGCTCCAAAGAAAGGCCTGGTGATCTGCTGCTTCCTAAAGGCCACAGCTGTGAAAACACCATGGAGCGGTTCTGCTCTGCACCTGTGGGGTCCTCATGAGTTAGAATCAACTCCGTGACAACTGACAACAAAACCTGTCCTCATCTACACCCGAAGAGATTTATTCACCCCAGCACACAGTTTCTTTTGTTGTTGTTGTTGTGCTTTAGGTCAAAGTTTACAGCTCAAGTTAATATCTCATACAAAAATTTATACACATATTGTTTTGCGACATTAGTTGCAATCCCCAAAATGTGACGGCACACTCACCCTTTCCATTCCAGGTCCCCTGCGTCCTTTCAACCAGTTCCTGTCTCTTCCTGCCTTCTCTTCCTGCCTGCGGAGAGGAACCACGCATTTGGTCTCATGTATCTGATTGAACTAAGAAGCACACTCCTCAGGAGCATTACTTTTTGTTTTATAGTCTTGTCTAATCTTTGTCTGGAAACCCTGGTGGCGTAGTGGTTAAGCGCTACAGCTGCTAACCAAAAATTTGGCAGTTTGAATCCACCAGGCGCTCCTTGGAAACTCTATGGGGCAGTTCTACTCGAAGGCGATGGGTTTGGTGTGAAGTGTGGCTTTGGGAATGGTTTCGGTTCTGGGTTAACAGAGTGACTGGGGGCCGCAGTTTCGGGGGCTCCTCCAGTCTCTGCCAGACCATGAAGTCTAGTCTTCTGATGTGAATTTGAGTTCTGCTCCACACTTTTCTCCTGCTCCATTCAAGACTCTCTGTTGTGCTCCCCGTCAGGGCGGTCATTGGCGGTAGCCAGGCACCAGCTAGTTCTTCTGGTCTCAGGCTGGTGGAGTCTCTGGATTATTTGGACTTTTAGTCTCTTGGGCTGATATTTTCCTTGTGTCTTTGGTGTTCTTCATTCTCCTTTGCTCCAGCTGGGATGGAACCAACTGATGCATCTTAGATGGCCGCTCGCTAGCTTTTAAGACCCCGGATGCCACACACCAAAGTGTGATGCAGAACATGTTCTTAATAAACTTTACTATGACAATTGACCTAGGTGTTCCCCAAAACTATGGTCCCCAGGCCCCAGCCCCAGCTACTCTGTCCCTCAAATGATGTTTGGTTGTGTCCAAGAAACTTCTCAGCTTTTGCTTTGGTCCAATTGTGGCACACAGTTTCTGAATTTATCCTCTGACTCTACGAGGTAGATGGCCTTAGTCCCACTATATAGAGAACACTGAGGCTTAGAAGAGGTAAGTCCTTTACTTAGGGATCACTCAGAGAGTGAGGGCCCCCTGGCAGTCATACGCTGCTCTAGGTCACAAATTTTTATACCTTGTGTTTTCATTTTCTCGTGGTTCAAAATGCTTTCTAATTTCCCTTTTGATTTTTTTTTCTTTGACTCATGGGTTATTTAGAAATGTGTGTGTGTGTTTGTGTTTTTCCCAAATATTTGGGGGTTTTCCAGATGTCCTTTTGTTATTGGCTATTTTTTTCTCAATTTTATTTATTTTGATGTTACTGAGAATCTACACAGCAAACCATACAGCAGCTCAACAGTTTCTACATGTACGATTTAGTGACATTGATTACATTCCTCAAGTTGCGCAACCATTCTTACGCCCCTTTTCTGAGTTGTTCCTCCCTCATTAACATAAACTCACTGCCCCCTAAGGTTCCTGTGATCATTAAGGTTGTGTGTCAACTTGGCTGGGCCATGATTCTCAGTGGTTTGGCAGTTATGATGTAGTTTGGTAGTTGTATGATGATGTGATCACTTCCATGATGAGATTTGATATTGTGTGATCACCTCCCATGATGGGTTCTGCTGTGAGTAGCCAACTGGTTGAAAGGGAGTTTCCTTGGGAGTGTGGCCTGCATCCAATATAGGTGGACTCTCTGGCAAGGCTCTTGAGTTTTTGCTCACTCTGGGTCCTGCAGTTGGCTCCTGTTCATCTGATCTCCAGTTCTTGGGACTTGAGCTAGCAGCTTACCCACAGTCTTGCCTGCCAACTTGGGATTCATCGGTCCTCAACGCCTGTGAGCAAGAGCCCTGCTGTCTTACCTGCCAGTCCTGGGTTTGCCAGCCCCCGTGGCTACATGAATCAGGAGAAGCCTCCGGCCTGATTCAAGGACTTGGGACATTCTAGCTTCTACAACTGTGTGAGCCATTTCCTTGATATAAATCTCTCTATATAAGTATTTATGTAGTTTACTGGTTTTGTTTCTCTAGAGAACCCAGCCTCAGACAGTTCCTACCTAATTTTTCAAGTTGGCTGTTGTCAATTTCATCCCATATAGTTCTTAAAAGAGCATAATGCTCAAGGAAGGCGTTTTTTACTAGTTAAGCTATCTTTCAGTTTTAAGATGATTTCAAGGGATATTTTTGGTTTAAAGTTTAAAGATTATCTCAGAGCAATAGTTTCAGCGGTTCATCTGCCCTCCATAACTCCAGAAAGTCTAGAGTCCATGAGCATTTGAAATTTTGCCTGCATTTCCCCCCTTTCGATCAGGATTCTTCTATGGAATCTTTGATCCAAATGTTCAGTAATGGTAGCAGGACACCACCCAGTCCTTCTGGTTTCATGGCAAAGGTGGTAGTTGTTCATGGAGGCAGTTAGCCACATCTTCTGTATCCTCTTCCTATTCCTGACTTCCTTCTTTCTCTGTTGCTGCAGGTGAATTGAGACCAAATGTTGTGTCTTGGATGGCTGCTGGCAAGTTTTTAAGACCCCAGGCGCTATGCAGCAAACTAGGAGGTAGAACAGAAGCCCTAAACACATCATTAGTCCAATTAACTGGGATGTCCCATTAAACCGTGACCCTAGACCCCCAAACCAAGGAAACAAATCCCATGAGGTGTTTGGCTGTACATAAGCAGCCTCAGCAGCTACATTTTGTTGTTATTGTAAATTGTTATTGACTTCTGATATTTAATTCCACTATGGTCAAGAAACAAACTTTGTGCGATTTGAACTCTCTTAACTTTATTGGGACTCATTTTATGGCCCAGAATATGGGCTATCTTGGTAAATGTTCTGTATGCAAAATAATTATGCTGAAGGAAAGATACCAGTCATTTATAGAAAACTCTCGAAAATGCAAACTATAGTGACAAAAAGCAGACCAGTGGCTACTTTAGGGTGGGGGCAAGCAGGAGCAGGAGGGCAGGATGACAAAGGGGCAGGAGGAAACTTTTGGAGGTGATGTTCTCTACCTTGATTGTGCTGATGGTTTTGTGGGTATACACGTATGTCACAACATGTTAAATTGTACTTAAACACTTGCAGTTTATTGCATGTCAGTTATATCTCATAAAGCGGTTTTTTGTGTTTGTGTGTTTTAAATTGGTGTCGTTTAGCACAACCCTTGGAGAATGTTGGAGAAATGTTCAGAACCAAGGTACAATTTCATGGGAACATGCAGTGGTTCGTACTTTGCAAAGGAGAATCAGTCATTGGCGTCAGTTAAAACCCAGGTCTGGAGCCCAGCTATGGGTCCCGGCCCTGCCACCCCCTGGTTGTGTGGCCTTAAGCAAGCTGCACAACCTCTTTGTACTTTGATCTTCTCATCTCTAAAGTAGGCATGGTAAGGGTAAGAGTGTGGGGACCTGGCCCATCCTGAGTGCTGAGGAGGGACGCTGCCTTCTGTTGGGGAGAACAGGAGAAAGGGTGGCCTACACCTGCAGCCGAGGCTGCTGGGCAGCCACTGGACCATCTGAGCTTGCGCCCATCATTTGGTCTTGCAGGAGGCCAGGGAGTGATGAGCGGACACTCAGAACATTCACTGGCACAACTTCTACATTTACAGTTTAAGGACACTGATTACATTCTTCATGCCATGCCACCATTATTGCTATCCTTTTTCAAAATATTCCACCACCATTAACAAAAACTCAGTGCCCTAAACAAAAACTCTTTCTTCTCCCCCATAATCTTTGGTCCCCAGATATTTGCTTATTTCACGTAAGTGAGATCATATAGTATTTGTCCTTTTGTGACTGACTTATTTTGCTCAGCATGTTTTCAAGGTTCATCCATGATGTGGCCTGGGGACTTTGTTTTTCTTTATGGCTGCATCACTGGTCATTTCGATAACAAAAATATGGCGTCTTACTGTTGGCTAGCAATGTTTACTTCTTACCTATTTGCTGAAAGCCCACGTTTAGCCCAGGGAGGCAGCAAGGCCTCTGGTGGAGACGGCGTGGAAGCAGAGCCACACAAATGCGTGATGTGTAAACTAGTGGGGCTGGGAGAGGTGCTGCCTGATGGTCCCTGGGGGCTTCACTGGGGGCTGGGGGAAGGTGGGTGTTAACTGCCATCAGGGAGGGTCCCCAAGGCTTGTGACTCAATCTAGAAGGAACACCAGGAGTTGGCCAGGGGAGAGCAAGGAAGCCAGAGGTGGAAATACAAATCGAAGCTGGGGAATTCCTTCAGGGTGATGAGGATAGAACCCATGTGGGGGTAAGGAGGGCAGCCTGAGCTGAAGCAAGAAGTGGGCTGGGCCACCTCACAGTGCTGTGGCAGGGGGCTGAGATGTGGCCGCCAAGGGTCAGCCCTGTGTCTACTCTGCCGCCCTGTGGATAGAGGACAAGGACAGGCCCAGAGACCTGAGGAGGCTGCCTCGTAGAGGTAGGGGTGGAGGAAGGGCCAACTCAGCAGGCGCCAAGGAGAGGGGGGTACAGGACAGCCCACCATCGTGTGCAGAAAGTGTCCAGAAGAGGAGGCTGAACCCACCAAATTGGAACCCCTTGGCCCCAAGGAAGCAATTAACCTTTGGCGCCATCTACTGGCCAGTTAGTTGGACTTTTTTGGGGCCTCCAATAGGAAATGGCTTTGATGTTTAGGAATTTCATTGTCTCTTCATTTACTGCGAAGGAACTAGAGAATTAGGAAAATGACAATTAGGAAAGTGAGCTCTAGTCTAGATCACCGTCATTTTTATCTCGCCCTGAGAAGTTCGTGGTAAAGCTCCTTCCAGTCGTTCACTGAGGAGGAGGAAAGCTGTCGCTGTCAGTAACCAGAGAGAGAACCCTTTCCTTGCCCACTGCCATTGAGTCAGTTCTGACTCATAGCGGCCCTATTTATAGGTATAGGACAGAGTAGAACTGCCCCATCGGGTTTCCAAGGCTGTCATCTTGACGGAAGCAGACCGCTCCATCTTTCTCCACCGGCTGGTATGTGTGAACTGCCAACTTTTCAGTTAGTAGTTGAGCGCTTAACCGCTGCGCCCCCAGGGCTCCTTAGAGAACAGGAGGCAATTTTTTGAAATTAAACATATATTTTTTTATATGGAGTTTACTGAAGAAAGACTGGAGAGTAAAAAAGAAGCAAAAATTTGAATGCCGCCGAGTCTCAGGATGGAGAGGGCCAGGGGGGTGTCCAGCCCCCCGCCCGCACTGGCTCCTCAGCCTGAGGATCACTTTTGGGAGGTGGCAACGAGGCCACCCACTGCTGCTCACCTCTCTGTCCTGGCCAACACAAGGGCAGAGCCCCTTAGGCTGAGGCCCACCCACACGATGCAGTCTCTTGTCTGGCCTGTGGAAGAGCAGGCTCGGCTCACCTCACAGTTACCCAGAGGAGCTGTTTATCCTCAGAGACCTCCCGGGCGTGGGTGGGTCAGAAACTGGAACTGGAGGAGGAATCAGCAGATGGCATGTCCCTGGGGGCATCCCTAGGTGTTACAAATGGTTCCTGAGCTTGGCTACTAACCAAAAGGTTGGAAGCTGAAGTCCACACAGTGGTACCTTGGAAGAAAGGCCCGGTGATCTATTTGAAAACCCTATGTAGCACAGTTCTACTGTGACATACATGGGGTCGCTGTGAGTTGGAGTCAACTTGATGGCAACTGGTTGGTTATATCACTGGCTGGTCCAGCAGCAACAATTCCTTTCTTTCTGCCCTGAGCCAGGGGTCACTTACCTGGCAGGACACTACCCATGTGACCACTTGAACAGGTGGTGGCACCTTGGCATAGCCACCTTGCCATGAGTGGGGTGTCATTTTTGGCATTGGCTCCTGTAGGATCCTGGGCTGGGCTGGCTCTACCAGGCCCTCTATAACCTCTCACCTCCAAACCCTGCAGGAAAGGGCCCTCCCCTTCACCCCCAGCATTCTGCTATTTCATAGCTGTGAGCCTTTCCCCTCCTAGTCCTGCCTGGGAAACTCCTGCTCCGCCCTGAAGAGTAGCTCAGCATTGCCCTTCAGGACTGCCTGCCCTGCCCCAGTTCTGTCGTTGGATGAATGAGGAGTGCTTCAGGGATGACAGGCTGTCTGACGTTTGGGGCCAGGCACTTCTCTCTAAGCCTTGATTTCCTCATCTGTAAAATGGGGATTCCCCCACATGTCTCTCAGTTTGTCGTACTGTGGGGGCTTGGGTGTTGCTGTGATCCTGGAAGCTATGCCACTAGGATTCAGATACCAGCAGGGTCACCCATGGAGGACAGGTTTCAGCTGAGCTTCCAGACTAAGACAGACCAGGAAGAAGGACCCGGCAGTCTACTTCCGGAAAGCATTAGCCCGTGAAAACCTTACGAATAGCAGCTGAACATTGTCTGATATAGTGCTGGAAGATGAGCCCCCCCCAGGTTGGCAGGCGCTCAAAAGATGACCGCGGAAGAGCTGCCTCCTCAGAGTAGAGTCGACCTTAATGACGTGGATGGAGTAAAGCTTTCGGGACCTTCATTTGCTGATGTGGCACAACTCAAAATGAGAATAAACACCTGCAAACATCCATTAATAATCCGAACCTGGAATGTACGAACTATGAATCTAGGAAAATTGGAAATCATCAAAAATGAAATGGAACACATAAACATTGATATCCTAGGCATTAGTGAGCTGAAATGGACTGGTATTGGCCATTTTGAATTGGACAATCATATAGTCTACTATGCTGGGAATGACAACTCGAAGAGGAATGGTGTTGCATTCATCGTCAACGAGAAGGTTTCAAGATCTATCCTGAAGTACAACGCTGTCAGTGATAGGATAATATCCATACGCCTACAAGGAAGACCAGTTAATACGACTATTATTCAAATTTACGCACCAACCACTAGAGCCAAAGATGAAGAAATAGAAGATTTTTATCAGCTGCTGCAGTCTGAAATTGATCGAATGGGCAATCAAGATGCATTGATGATTACTGGCGATTGGAATGTGAAAGTTGGAAACAAAGAAGAAGGATCAGTAGTTGGAAAATATGGCCTTGGTGATAGAAACAATGCCAGAGACCAAATGATAGAATTTTGCAAGACCAACGACGACTTCATTGCAAATACCTTCCTTCACCAACATAAACAGTGACTATACACATGGACCTCGCCAGATGGAACACACAGAAATCAAATTGACTACATCTGTGGAAAGAGACGATGGAAAAGCTCAATATCATCAGTCAGAACAAGGCGAGGGGCCGACTGTGGAACAGACCATTAATTGCTCATATGCAAGTTCAAGCTGAAACTGAAGAAAATCAGACCAAGTCCACGAGAGCCAAAATATGACCTTGAGTATATCCCGCCTGAATTTAGAAACCATCTCAAGAATAGATTTGACGCATTGAACACTAGTGACTGAAGACCAGATGAGTTGTGGAATGACATCAAGGACATCACCCATGAAGAAAGCAAGAGGTCACTGAAAAGACAGGAAAGAAAGAAAAGACCAAGGGGGATGTCAGAGGAGACTCTGAAGCTTGCTCTTGAGTGTCGAGCAGCTAAAGCAAAAGGAAGAATTCAGGAAGTAAAAGAACTGGACAGAAGATTCCAAAGAGTCTCTTGAGAAGACAAAATAAAGTATTATAATGACATGTGCTGCAAAGATCTGGAGATGGAAAACCAAAAGGGAAGAACATGCTTGGCGTTTCTCAAGCTGAAAGAACTGAAGAAAAAATTCAAGCCTCAAGTTGCAACAGTGAAGGATTCCATTGGGAAAATATTAAATGATGCAGGAAGCATCAAAGAAGTTGGAAGGAATACACAGTCATTATACCAAAAAGAATTAGTCAATATTCAACCATTTCAAGAGGTGGCATATGATCAGGAACCGATGGTACTGAAGGAAGAAGTCCAAGCTGCTCTGAAGCCACTGGCGAAAAACAAGACTCCAGGAATTGATGGAATATCAATTGAGATGTTTCAACAAACAGATGCAGCGCTGGAGGTGCTCACTCGTCTATGCCAAGAAATATGGAAGACAGCTTCCTGGCCAACTGATTGGAAGAGATCCATATTTATGCCTATTCCCAAGAAAGGTGATCCAACTGAATGTGGAAATTATAGAACAATATCATTAATATCACACGCAAGCAAAATTCTGCTGAAGATCATTCAAAAACGGCTGCAGCAGTATATTGACAGGGAACTGCCAGAAATTCAGGCCGGCTTCAGAAGAGGACGTGGAACCAGGGATATCATTGCTGATGTCGGATG
Source organism: Elephas maximus indicus (assembly GCF_024166365.1). Lineage (NCBI taxonomy): Eukaryota > Metazoa > Chordata > Mammalia > Proboscidea > Elephantidae > Elephas > Elephas maximus. The sequence goes on along the minus strand of NC_064828.1, from coordinate 111,062,313 downwards.
GATCCTGGTTGAAAGCAGAGAATACCAGAAGGATGTTTACCTGTGTTTTATTGACTATGCAAAGGCATTCGACTGCATGGATCATAACAAACTATGGATAACACTGTGAAGAATGGGAATTCCAGGATACTTAATTGTACTCATGAGGAGCCTTTACACAGATCAAGAGGTGTGTGTCAGGGTTGTGTCCTTTCACCATACCTATTCAATCTGTATGCTGAACAAATAATATGAGAAGCTGGACTATATGAAGAAGAACGGGGCATCAAGATTGGAGGAAGACTCATTAACAACCTGCGTTATGCAGATGATACAACCTTGCTTGCTGAAAGTGAAGAGGACTTGATGCACTTACTAATGAAGATCAAAGACCACAGCCTTCAGTATGGATTACACCTCAACATAAAACAAAAATCCTCACAACTGGACCAAAGAGCAACATCATGATAAACCAAGAAAAGATTAAAGTTGTCAAGGATTTCATTTTACTTGGATCCACAATCAACACCCATGGAAGCAGCAGTCAAGAAATCAAAAGACACATTGCATTGGGTAAATCTGCTGCAACGGACCTCTTCACAGTGTTGAAGAGCAAAGATGTCACCCTGAAGACTAAGGTGCGCCTGACCTTAGCCACGGTATTTTCAATCGCATCATACGCGTGTGAAAGCTGGACAATGAATAAGGAAAACCGAAGAAGAGTTGACGCCTTTGAATTGTGGTGTTGGCGAAGAATATTGAATATACCACGGACTGCCAAAAGAACAAACAAATCTGTCTTAGGAGAAGTACAACCAGAATGCTCCTTAGAAGCAAGGATGGCGAGACTGCATCTTACATACTTTGGACACGTTGTCAGGAGGGATCAGTCCCTGGAGAAGGACATCATGCTTGGCAGAGTACAGGGTCAGGGGAAAAGAGGAAGATGCTCAACGAGGTGGATTGACACAGTGGCTGCAACAATGAGCTCAAGCATAACAACGATTGTGAGGATGGCTCAGGACCGGGCAGTGCTTCATTCTGTTGTGCATAGGGTCGCTATGAGTCAGAACCGACTCGACGGCACCTAACAACAACAACAACAAAAAATGGCGATTGGAAGGGGGCAGCTATGCCAAGTGATCTTGTAAAGCCCCTTCCAGCTCTGTCATAATGTGGTCCTCAGTCCTTGCACTCGAGAACAGATTGCCTAATGTAGACATGAATTATTAAATAGCACTGAGCAATGACTGAGTGACTGGAAACTTCCACGCATCGCAAACACACTATACTACCTTCTCCCAAGTTAGGGCAGACAGGCATTAAGCAAATGTTTTACTTAACTAATTGTTGTTGTTGTTGTTAGGTATCGTCAAGTCGGTTCTTATAGAGACCCTATGCACAACAGAACGAAACACTGCCCGGTCCTGAGCCATCCTTACAATCGTTGTTATGCTTGAGCTCATTGTTGCAGCCTCTGTGTCAAACCACCTCTGTGAGGGTCTTCCTCTTTTCCGCTGACCCTGTACTCTGCTAAGCATCATGTCCTTCTCCAGGGACTCATGCCTCCTAACAACATGTCCAAAGTACCTAAGACGCAGTCTCGCAACCCTTGCTTCTAAGGAGCATTCTGGTTGTACTTGAAGAATTTGACGCCTTTGAATTGTGGTGTTGGCGAAGAATATTGAATATACCATGGACTGCCAAAAGAATGAACAAATCTGTCTTAGAAGAAGTACAGCCTAACTAATCATGTCCTCATTAATGTGTTGTGGCAAATCATAAGGCTGAGTTCATAGTCCAAGTTGATACTGGATTTATAATGAGAACCAATTTTAATTTCTGAGCTAATTCACAGTGTGGCATTCTGAGCAGCACTGTAACAGCTGATAGTATGTGGCCTATAAACTCAAAACCCTCTCAACTTTGTATTTCACTTAAAAAGGAAGAAAAGTGAATACACCCCACACAAATTTCAGCCAACATTCAGCCCGGCTACCCAGATGAAAACAACGAACTAATTAAACCTGACAGATGTATGGAGAGGTTGGAGAGGAAGGACATGCTATACAAAACACAGTGGTTTTTATTCTTCCGGATGAGAAGCTGGACACTTCCGGTTTAATTCTGTTCCCCACGTGATCGCCTCCCTGCGCCCACTGCCCAGTGCTGGTTCCCAGCCTCTCCCTCGTTTCTCACAGGGATCTTGGGGGGTTCATGTCATTAATGGTATCTCTTCTCCATAATGTGATGATTTAAAAATTTCCCCTTTAAAACACAGCAGTTGGCAAGCCTCCCAAGACTTTTGGAAGGAGGAGCGTCGGAGTGACAGCTAATTCTCCCTGGATGTGTGTCTATCAGCTGAACATCTTTACCTCCTGTGATGGATTTCAATTACAAAATATTCTCTGCATACAAAGGAATATATATTGTATTTACAATGAGTCCTGGTGGTACAACCGTTCAGCGTTCGACTGCTAACCAAAAGGTTGGCAGTTTGAACTCACCCAGTGGCTCCGTGGGAGAAAGAGCTGGCAATCTGCTCCCATAGAGATTACAGCCAAGAAGACCCTATGGGGCAGTTCTACTTTGTCACAAGGGATCACTATGAGTCAGAATTGACTTGATGGCACTCAACAACAACAATGTAAATGATAGAATTAGCACCTAGGCAGTGACCACCCTCATAAGAAATAGACCATTACCGGTAACGTTGAGGTGCACTCTGTTTTATCTCACAGTTGATTCTTGTTATTTGCGGTAGTTCTACAAAGTCACTGTGAACATTGAGTTAGTGAATACGGAGCCACTGCTCCCAGGGGAAATGCAGGGTTAGGTTTCTGGGAGCCTCTAGTCACAACATGTTTATCAGCTGATCAAGACATAACCCTGTTTTATGTGTGCTTCTGTTTAAAGACACCTTACTTAATATATATTTCTTACAAATAATTATACACAGTACAGTAGTTCTTTACAAGATACTATTCGAGAAGGGTTTAACATTTCCTGACCTTGGGTAATATGACTAAGTTTCTTTGCCTTTCAACCTCACAACAATGCTGTCCGCTGCACGTTTTTTCTATTGGATGTCATCTCATGAATCCACCAATTTAGCCCCTTTTCCATCTTTTCCAGTAGCTTTGTCACACACTGTAGATGTTACTTTGGAAACTCTGGTGGCGTAGCGGTTAAGTGCTACAGCTGCTAAGCACAGGGTCAGCAGCTCAAGTCTACCAGGCGCTCCTTGAAAACTCAAGGGGCAGTTCTACTCTGTCCTGTAGGGTCGCTAGGGGTAGGAAGCGACTGTACAGCACCTGGTTTGGTTTTTGTTTTTTTTAATAGCTGTTGCTTTAGCCCTTTCCGGAGCAGCCTGATGTACAGACCGGTGAATGTCCTCTTCCTTTTTCTGGATGCCTCGTGTTGTCGATTCCTTAAAACTGAACTCACTGCCAACACCGCTGTAACTCACGCCTGAACGAAGCTTGTCTAGCACATCGACAGCCTTCTCATGCCTGGGGACACCAGCCGGCACTTCAGTACTACAATTGGGGGCCGTTTTAAACAGCGAAACCAACAACAAAAACACAAAAATGCAAAAAATGTGGTGCTCAGTGGCCTACAAGAAGGACCAGAAGGCAGAGCGTTGCCTTTCCGACCTCAGCTGGGAGTGCACATGTCGGGTGACTCAAATTTTTGGCCACTTTACGTGTGTCTGTGAACCACTGCAAAAGTATCATGAATGTTAGTTTTGGAGTTGCACATATATATTAGTGAGCAGGGAATCCCCAAACGAGCATCTATGCAGATATGCGTACGCGCCTGTTGTCGTTAGCTGCCGTTGAGTCGGTTCCAACTCAGTGACCCCATGTACCACAGAACAAAACACTGCCGTGTCCTCTGCCATGCTCACAAGCATTGTTATGCTCAAGCTCATTGTTGCAGCCACTGTGTCGATCCACTTCATTGAGGGTCTTCCTCTTTTCCGCTGACCTTCTATTTTACGGAGCATGATGTCCTTCTCCAGGGACTGATCCCTCCTGACAACATGTCCAGAGCATGTGAGATGCAGTTGTGCTATCCTTACTTCTAAGGAGCATTCTGGTTGTACATCTTCCAAGACAGATCTGTTTGTTCTTTTGGCAGTCCAGGGTATATTCGATATTATTAGCCAGCACCACAGTTCAAAGGTGTCAGTTCTTCAGTCTTCCTTATTCATTGTCCAGCTTTCACATGCATGTGAGGAGACTGAAAACACCATGGATTGGCCAGGCGCAACTTAGTCTTCAAGGTGACGTCTTTGCTTTTCATGTATGCCCCTAAAAGATGTATATTTGAACTTAAATAAATGGTATCACATGTATTCTGTGACTTCGTAATTTACTTTTTTATTTTGGCTCAGTGATATTTGTGAAATTTATTCATACTGATTTGTATAACTGTAATTTATTCCTTTTCCCTACTGTATAATATTCTACTACATTACATGACTATAACTTTTCTTTTAAATCCATTCTCCTGTTGGTAAACTTTTGGCTTATTTCTAGACTTTTGCTGTTATAAACAGTGTTGCTGTAGCTGTCCTAGAAACTAGTTTCACTGGGTATAACACTTCAGTTTTAGCAGATGCAGCCAAGTTGTCTTCAAATTGGTGCTATCAGTTGACATTCCCAGCAGGGATTGAGTCCCGGTGGCTCCCCATTGTCACTGACGCTTGGCATTGTCATATTAAAAAAAATTTTTTTTTTTGCCAACTCAGTGAGAGTGAAGTGGTAGCTCATTGTGATTTTAATTCCAATTTCCGTGATTAGTATCCATATCTTTTCATGTCTTCACTGGTCATGGGTTAGAATCTCTACTCCATTTCTAGGTTGTTTGATCCTGAGAGATTATATAACCTCTGTGTGCCTCAGTTTCCTCATCTGTCACATTCCTCTGAAGAAACTGACCAGTTTGAGAGACCGACAGGCTCTGACACTGGGGAGAGTCCTCCAGTGAAATTTCTGGGACCTTGCACACAAATCACAACACTTCCAGTCAGTATTTTGGCACCTCACTCTTTTCCTCATTCAACAAATTGCCACGAGCTGGACATTGCTCTGGCTGGGGGCTGTGGGCACAGAGATGATCATAGAACAGTCAGCTACTGCTTCTCTGCTTCCCAGTGCTCACGTCTCTTCCTGCTGTTTTCTCCTCCCTCACCCCTTTGCTTTTGTGGCCACATGATATATCCATATAGACTCTTCATTGTCATAATGGTGGGGGTCTGGAAACAGCAGAGAAGAATACAAATATAGCACCTGCTGTGTTTAACTAGAGGCCAGAGAGGCACCAAGGTGCCAGGTCCAATTGACCTTGAGACATTATTTACCTTCTGTGTGCCTCAGTTTTCTCATCTGTAAAATTCCTCTGGAGAAACTGACCGACTTGAGAGATCTACAGACTCTAACGCTGAGGGATCCTCCCATGAAACTGCTGAGTTTCCAAGGCACCAAGTTCGATTTAAGGAGTCCCTGGGTGGTTCAAACTGTTAATGTGCTCGGCTGCTAATTGAAAGGCTGAAGGTTCAAGTCCACCTAGAGGTGCCTCAGAAGAAAAGTCTGGCTATCTACTTCTGAAAAAAATCAGCCATTGAAAACCCCACAGAGCACAGCTGTACTCTGACACACATGGGACTGGACTCTATGGCAAGCGTTTTTTTTTTTTTTCTTTTCCTTTTTTTAAACAGGTAAGTCTGATTCTGTCCCTCCATTGCTTAACCCCTCCCATGGCTCACCTTGACCTTAGGGTCAAGTCCAAACTCCTCAGCACAGCCTGCCCAGCCACTACTCATTTTTCCACAATCATCTCTTGCCGCTCCCACTCTACTAAGATCCAATCACTCCAAACTCCGGCCCCCTCCCACACGCTCCCTCCTGCCTGTGTCCTTTCACACTTTTCCTTAGGCTCTTCCCCACCATGAGCAGGTGCTCAAGTGTGTCTCACAAGCCACCTCTTCTGGGAGCCCAGGGAATCCTATTGCCTTCCCCTCTCATCTCCCACGGCACATTTTCATACACACGCCATAGCCTGGGTTGTGGCTGTCACATGTGCTCCTGCTCCCTCCCAGGACGCCCGGCCCCTTGGGTAGTGCTTGGGACCATAGTGGGTCCCCAGGAGATGTTAGTGCAACGAATGAAGACTGGCAGGCAGGGGATGAGCAATAAAGATGACAACACAGCTCTACCATTTTGTGGACCCTCACCAATGGCTGGTTGGATGGCCAGCTCAGTTAGAAATGTTTAGGATCATGATCTTCAGCCTTAGTCCACCTGTCATTACCACAAACAATCAAGTGGCTGTCAGTTCTCCCAGGGCTCCCTCCCTGTGCCACATGCCATCTGCATTCCAATGACTCATGCCGGATCTAGAAACATATGTCTGTCTGACACCTGGGAACACTTGGGCCTTTTTTTGGTACCAGTGAACAAGCACTCTGCTGGGAACACAAACACAGTCTTCTGGGCTTCCAAACCAAATGGCAAGACGTGAGATTATCTGTTGGGGAAGGTAAGGCAGACCCCAGTAAGGTGCCAGAATGTCCCATGTGTGAGCAAGAAAAGTGTCTCAAGTCAAACACCACCACCACCATGACCTCCACCACCATCATCAATTCTACCACCACCACTACCATCTCCATCATCACCACCACCACCATCATCTCTACCACCACTACTACCATCCCCATCACCACCACCACCATCATCACCACCACCACCAATGGGGCCTTTGGTGGGCAGGATGGAAACAGTGGAAAAGCCTACCAGTGGACTGTGGCCAGCAAGTCACCAAGATACAAACTGGCAACAGAAAGAATAACCTGGGCTTGAAGGAAGGGGTAAAAGCTCCATGGGCAGGGGCTCCTTAGTTAGGCAGAAATGCATTTGACACACACGTACGGAGCACCTGCTCTGTGCTAGGCCCTGTGGAGCACAGGGTGAACACGAACCTGCCCAGGGAGGGTATGCCCAGCTTCCTTAGACTTTCCCTGTACGTGTCATCGAGCCTCTGGTGGTGCAAACAGGTTGTGCTTGACTACTAACCTAAAAGTTGGTGTGAATTCACCCAGTGGCACCACAGTGATCTGCTTCCGTTAAGATTACAGCCAAGAAAACCCTACGGAGCAGTTCTACTTTGTAACATATGGGGTCGCCATGAACCAGAATTGGCTTAATGGCAATTTTTTTTTTTTTTTCTACCTGTCAAGGAGCCCCTGGCGGTGGCTACTAACCGAAAGGTTGGAGGCTCAAGTCCACGCAGAGACACCTCAGAAGAAAGGCCTGGTGACTTTCCAAAAAATCAGCCACTGAAAACCCTATGGAGCACAGTTCTACTCGGATACACATGAGGTCACTATGAATTGGAGTACACTTGAAGGCAACAGTTTTTCTTTAAACTGGCACCTGTCTAATGTGTTAAAACATGTGATATGCTCTCTTGCTGCTTGGAAAGTCAACTTGAGAAAGTGAACATGGATCCAAAAGGTGGACAGAGTCAGAGTCAAAGCAGGTGCTGAGAAATGTGGCATGTCTGCAGTGGTCGGGTCTCTCTCCTGGATGGGGCTGGAGGACCAGCAGCAAACTCTTGGACCTAATTCTTATTCTCCCAGGCTCGTAGCCGACTTGCATTCTGATGCTGCAGCTGTCTCCGGAAGGGTTGCCTGCAGGTTCTCAAGTTCCAGTGGTTCTAAAGTTAGTGGTTAAGGGGGACCTGGGAACAGTCAAAATCCCCCTTGAAGAGTCCTCGGGAAGGCGGCTCTCTGGGGCTGGCAGGCTGCTTCGTTGTAGGGATGTAGAAAGGGGTTTTCTCCAACTTGGAACTCGTGTTGGCTCATCTCTGAGCACCAGATGGTTAGCTCGATTTGGGGAGCCACGTTGCATGACGACCCTGACTCTTTACTCATTGGCACAGCCGATCTCACCCCCCTCGCCCTCCCACCAGGGCACGTGGGCACGGTGGCTGAGGTCCCTGCACTGTGAAATCGCTGTGTGTGTCTGTGTGGACAGTCAGCTCCATGTATAACAGACGTGTGTCCTGTCAGAAACAAGCTTGCCGCCTCTGCACTGAAGGACCTGAAGCCACACCCCTTGATTCGCTCAGGCTCTGGCACTTGTGAGAACTTGTCCTCCTCGACCAAACTGGGATAATAATATCGACTTCCTGTGGTTATTTTGGGGATGAAATGAAACATACGTCCCCCTGGCCGGAGTGGAAAACCGCCTGGTGGGGGGCGGGGCACGGGGCCTATCTGGGAGCAGGAAAGGAAGGCAGGGCCTCTGCTCTGGGGGTGCAAGGCAGGTGCGGAGGAAGGGCTGGCTCCTGGCACAGCGAGCGGCTGTGGGTCACGCCTGGAGACTGACGGCATGTGCAGGGGCAAAGAGATGGTTGGGGCCCCAGGGAGTGGGTGGGGTGTGCGGCGGAGCCCTGGTGGGGAAGGGCCCCTCACGCCCCAAGGACTCGCTGCTGGCGAGAGCCTGCCTGGCAGCCCTGAGCTGCTCCAGTGTTTCCAGCACGCTGTGCCCCTCTTCCACGATAGCCTTGGCAAAGAGGGCCAAGCCCGCCCTCCAACCTCACAGCCATTAGGGTTGCAGTGGCTGCAGAGAGGCTGCGGAGGAGGAAATGAGGCCTGCAAGAAGAGCAGCCTGGAGGACGGAGTCACTGACCAGAGTGCGGACTACCATTTCTGCCTGCCCAGCGTTATTCCTCCCCGTTCTTACAGTGTCAGCATTTCTGTTCCTTTGCTCCATGCTCCTTACCAGCCCCAACCTTGTGGCTCTGGGGGTGACCAATCACAGTACCTCATCCCCCTTACAGGGGTGGACACACGTCCAAGCGGAGCCAATCGCAGTGCTGCATCCCCGGACACGGATCGGTTCAGAAGAGGCCAGGCTGAAATTGGACCAATCCGAGTCCTTCCCTGGGATTTTTCTATAGCGGAAGAGCTTGCTTTCCTCTTCAGGTTCGAGGTATTAAATGTACTAAAGTTGTCAATGTGGAGCTGCTAAGGCCATGCATCCGATGTCCATGATGCTACTAAGAGAATCAGAGAGGAGAGATGGACTGTGAAGAGCTTTCAAGATCTAGCGGCACTGAAGCCAAGCTCCTCCCTGTGTTTCCTGTGGTTTGGCCCTGGGAGCCAATAATCCTTTTTTATTTAGGCTATTATGTTGGGTCCCTGTTGCTTTCGGCCAAAGGCGCTCAAGTGTCCACCATGTAAGCATCTTCAGCGTTTCAGAAAAAACATTTTTTTCGGGGAAGGGTAGAAACCTCAAAATTAATATGAGTTTCATAAGTAGAAATCGGAGTGTCTTACAAATCGAAGAGATGGAACCTTATTTACTAGTCGGGCAGGACCCCTGGGTCACATAAGAAAAGAACCTGATTATGAATCGGGGGTGTTGGTGGTCAGTGGTAGGAACCTCACCTTCCATGTGGAGACCCACGGTTGATTCCTGGCCAGTGCTCCTCATGCACAGCCGCTATTCCTCCGGTGGAGGCTTGTGTGCTGCTTTGATGCTGAATGGGTATCAGCAGAGCTGCCAGACTAAGGCAGACTAGGAAGAAAGCCTGGTGATCTACTTTTGAAAATCAGCCGAGGAAAACTCTATGGGTCACAATGGTTTGCTCCAAAACCGATCATGGGGATGGCATAAGACTGGGCAGTATTTCGTTCTGTTGTGCATGGGGTCGCCATGAGTTGGGGGCTGGCTCAACGGCAGCTAACAGCAACAACAAATGTTATTTACATTCAGTGGCAGACACTGTTGGTTACCTATTCAGTCTTTTCCAACAGATGCCTCCCCTAATACCTCCCACCATGAAGGCTGCAAAGCTGGTAAAAACAGTGCTTGATTTCCCAGCTCTAAAGCAAGTCAAATGGGCCACGTGACCCAGTGCTGGCCAACGGAACATAGCAGAGGTCTGCTGCTGGTGGAGGGGGTGAAGGAAGGGCATGCCAGATGGCGGGGGTAATGGAGAGAAGCAGTGTGGTGGGGAGAGATTGCTTCTAGAGCAAAGCTGGGAGGCATAGCACTGTGACAGGGGAGGGCTGGCTAGGGAGGCAGGGCACAGATCTGGGGGGGCCTGGTGCCTTAGGCTGGGTTCTCTAGAGAAGCAAAATCAATGAAGCATATATTTATATCTATGTATATAGAGATGGATAGATAGAGTTTTATCTCAAGGAAATGGCTCATGCGGTTGTAGAGGCTGGCAAATCCTAAGTTCTTGGGTGAGGTGTCAAGCTGGAGGTTTTTCCTCACTCACGTAGCTGCAGGGGCTGACAAACCCAAGATCAACAGGTAGTAGGCTGCTGGCTCACAGGCTGCAGAGGTCAACAAATCCCAAGATCAACAGGCAATACGGCAGGTCGCTGACTCCAGTCCCAAGAACCAGAAGTCAGATGATGACGAGCCAGATGCAGAATCCAGAGCAAGCAAAAACCAGTAAGCTTTGCCGGTACGTCCGTATATATTAGATGCAAGGCACACCCCTGAGGAAACTCCCCTTATAACTGATTGGCTGATCACATCAGATCACGTCATGAAGTTGATTACATTATATCACAAAATGGAGGATGACTATATTATTACGTAACTGCCAAATTACATCATTACGTAACTGCCAAACCACTGAGAATCATGGCCTGGCCAAGATGACACACAACCTTAACCATCACATCTGGTCTTGGAAGTGGGGAGTGTGGCCTCTAGCCTAGAGAAGACAATAGAAGGCAAAGGAAGCCATTCTGAGATTTGTGTTTTAGGTGGGTGGTGTTCGGATTTGAGGGTCACAAGCCTGACACAGAGAGGCAATTAGAAAGCTGCTGCAATGGCCCAGGCAGAGAGCACAAGAGATCTGCAGTCTTAGTGGCAATACGTTTACAGCACATCTGTGCATTGGTGATGTCAGAGCCTGGTTTCTGCGTGGTTCCTTATACAGAAGCTGTTATGGATTACATTGTATTCCCTCCAAAAATATGTGTTGATGCTCTAACCCTAGTACTTGTGAATATGACCCTGTGTAGAAATAGAGTTTTCTTTTGTTATGTTGATGAGGTCATACCAGAGGAGGGTGGGTCCTAAACCTAATCGCCTCTGGGTGATGTCTTATAAAAAGAGCAGAATAGACACAGACACACACACAGGGGGAAGACAGATCCATATGAAGATCGCTTACAAGCCAAGCAATGCCAAGGAATGCTCGGGGTTACCAACAAAGGAAGATTTACCACTTGAACCAATGCCCTGATTTGGACTTCTGCCCTCCCAAACTGTGAGACAATAAGCTCCTGTTCTTTAAAGCTACCCACTTGTGGTATTTGTGTTAAAGCAGCACTAGGGAAGTGAGACAGAATTAGACTTCTTGATCAATGATTTTTGACCTCTAGAAGCATCTGCCCACAAAACTCATTTGCCCCTGGAAGCTTTTTTTCATAGGTATGGATATCAAAATTCATTTTTTTCTTCCAAATTTTACTTATTTTATTGTTGTTGTTGAGAATATACACAGCAAAACACACCAATTCAGCAGTTTCTGCATGTACAATTTAGTGACATTGATTACATTCTTCCAGTCATGCAACCATTCTCACCCTCTTTTTCTGAGTTGTTCCTTCCTCATTAACATAAGCTCAATGACTCCTAAGGCCCCTATCTAATCTTTTGAGTTGCTATTGTCAATTTGATTCTATTTAAAAAAAAAAAAAAAAAATTGCCATCGAGTCAATTCTGACTTATAACGACCCTACAGGACAGAGCAGAACTGCCCCACAGAGCTTCCAAGGAGTGCCTGGTGGATTTGAACTGCCAACCTTTTGGTTAGCAGCCGTAGCACTTAACTACTACACCACCAGGGTTTTCTTAATCCTATATAGATAGTTCTTAAAAGAGCATAATGCTCAAGGCAGACCTGTTTTACTAGTTAAGCTAAACTATTGTTCAGTTTTAAGAAGACTTTGGGGGATATTTTTGTTTTAAGGTTTAAAGATTATATATAGCAATAGTTTCAGGGGTTTCATCCACCTTCAACGGCTCCAGAAAGTCTAGAATCCATGAGAATTTGAAATTCTGTTCTGCATTCTCCCCCTTTTGATCAGGACGCTTCTATGGAATCTTTGATCAAAATGTTCAGTAATGACAGCTGGGCACCATCCAGTTCTTCTGGTCTCATTGAAGAGGGGGCAGTTGTTCATGGAGGCAATTAGCCACACGTTCCATATCCTCCTTCTATTCCTGACTCTTTCCTCTGTTGCTCCAGGTGAATAGAGACCAACTGTTGTGCCTTGGATGGCTGCTTGCAAGCTTTTAAGACCCTGGGCACTACACAATGAAATAGGAGGAGAACAGAAGCACTAAACATGTTATTAGGCCTGTTAACTGGGATGTCCCATGAAACATGACCCCAAACCACCAAACCAAGGAACCAAATCCCATGAGGTGTTTGGTTGTACATAAGCAGCCTCAGCAGCTACCTTTTTTTTTTTTTTTGGTCATTGTTGTAAATATATCTATCACACAGTTTTGCTGATTCAACTTTTTATAGGTGTACAAGTTATTAACAGCAATTACAATAATCAGCTGTGCAATTCTACCCTTAATCAATGCCATTCTTCTGTCACTATTAACCCCTCTTTTCCCTCTCCCTTCCACCCCTGGTTAAAAAAAAAAAAATCCTGTTGAGTCAATTCCAACTCATAGCAACGCTATAGGACAGAGTAGAACTGCCCTGTAGAGTTTCCAAGGAGCTCCTGGTGGATTCAAATGGCCTACCTTTCGGTTAGCAGCCATAGCTCTTAATCACTACTCCACCAAGGTTTCCCCACCCCTGGTAACCACTAATAACCTTTGTTCTCTATACATTTGCCTTTTCTTGTCTTTTTATATAAGTGAGGTCATACAATATTTGTCCTTTTATTGGCTTATTTCACTCAGCATAATGTCTTCAAGCTCCACCCATACTGTAGCATCTATCAAGACTTCATTTCTCCTACTGGTCGAGTAGTATTCCATTGTTTGTATGTACCACATTTTGTTTATCCACTCATCTGTTGATGGGCGTTTAGGTTGTTTCCACCTTTTGGTTATTGTTACTAGTGCTGCAATGAACATTGGTGTACAAGTCTCTTTTTGAGTCTATATTTTGAAGCCTTTTGGGTGTATATCTAGGAGTGAAATTGCTGGGTCATATGGTAGTTCTATTTTTAGTTTTTTGCGGAACCACCACACTGTTTTCTACAATGGCTGTACCATTTTGGATTTTCACCAGCAATGGTAAGGTTTCCAGTTTCTCCACATCCTCGTCAACATTTGTTTATTTATTTATTTTAATGTTAGCAATTCCAGCGGGAGTGTAATGGTATCTCACTGTGGTTTGGGTTTGCATCATTCTGATGGCTAATGATGCTAAGCATCATTTCATGTGTTTGGTGGCCATTTGAATGTCCTCTTTGGTGAAGATTCACTTTGTGTGTGTGTGTTCCAATAAAACTTTATTTATAAGACCCGCTCCCCATTCTAAGTGAACAGCAGGAAGAGATTCTCTCCCTTGCCGTCCATCTATCTTTCTCTTCCCCTCCCCCTTTCTCATTTTGCTGAATTCTTACCACTCAGAAGATTCACTTTTGATTTTATTAGCTTTTGACTTTCAGGAAGCAGGAAAGTGCCACCATTTAATCAAGGACCTTTTCTTTTTTCCTGTCAGCTAGTATCAAGTAGGAAGCTTCTTTAAAAAGAAACTCTGAATATACAACCACGGATGATCATGAGACGCGAAGATGAGAAGAGAAAGGGGGGTAGTAGAAACCAGCGCCGATCCAAGCTCTCTGCTGAGCTAAGTGTTTGAGAAGATGGACAAAAAATATAGATGAAGGAAAACAGAAGTCAGAGATGGACCCTGAAAAATGACACAATCCTGAAAAATACTGTCAGGAAGGCTGCACTGTGGTTTGCCAGAAATTCTAAAGAAAACAAAAGAGGTCTTTAAAGTTATTCTTGGAGCAGGGAGAACAAAAAATGGATAGATCTGCTGCTTAGGAGATGCAACAAACTTGAGGATACTGAGAGGAGGCAGAAATGCTCAGCTTCATAGAAGAGCTTCTGTGACGTCTAACGACTTCAGGAGAGCATATGCTGGCTTCTTCTGACATGCTCGCCATGTTAAGAGGCTGGAAAGCACACTGCTGCTGTGGTGGGGTGGGGAGCGGTGAATCATTCCACATGCTCATGTTTCCATGTGGGAGGGCTTCTTTACCAACTATAGGAACGAAGGGATCCTTCACCTTAAATTATCACAAACTGGGTGGCTTGAAACAACAGACTTATTCTCTCATAGTTCTGGAGGCCAGAAGTCTGAAATCAAGGCGTCCACAGGACTTCACTCGCCTCCCCCCACCCCCTATCCTGGGAGGCTCCAGGGAAGAATCTTCCTGTAGAAAAAGCATGGCGGAGGTGTGTGACCTCCCCTAACTTCACAAGGGGGAAGAGAAACAAGAGCAACAAACCGAGGCTGATTCCTACGAAGCGGAGGTCAGGCATGCCACCACCCTCCAACCTTTTTACCAATTCTGACACCAGCTGTCCACGCCTTGGCACTCTCTACTTCTCCTCTGGGTTCGATAATTCATTGCAATGGCCACACAGAACATACTCATGTGGTTTATTAGGGAAGTAACAAGTTACAATTCAGGATGCAGATCTTCAATCAGGACAGCCTCTTCTCAGCCGTGCCCATAGGTAGACCTCTCTCTGGCCCTTGGCCCCTCAGCGCTGCCTCTGCTGTGCAAGTGTTACAAAGCTCTTTAGGTCTGCCAATAAGTGCCAGGAGGTACCCCACTTCACCAGTAGGCCTTGGCCCTAAAGCACTCAGTTCTCTCACTCTGTGGGCTGGGAAGCTCACTGAGCTATCTCCTGTTTCTGCTGCCTCTGCTGCCGCCATTTCTCTGCTGCTGTTGCCTGCTGCCTTGCCATCTCCAGTGTTACAGCTCTCTCTCTGTCTCCTGGGTCTAGAAGGGTCTCAGCACAGGGATCCCAGGTCCAAAGTACATGCTCCATTCCTGTCTCTTCTTCTTGGTGGTAGTCAGGTCCCTCTCTGCTCTGGGATTGGCTCTCTTTTAAGCCTAGTGGGATGGCAAAACTGACTAATCCCTTCATTAGGGTTCCATGCACCTTATTTGCATCATTAGCAAACTGTCCAATTCCCTTGGTGGGCCACAAGCACTTTATTTGCATAGTCCCACCCAATCATTGTGTGGGAATCACAAAGGCTATGGCTAGAAGGGCCATATTAAGTAGTCTACTGCATTGCATTTCCCTTGCCTTTTCCAGAAGGAGCCCTGGCTCCAGGAAGGGCCATGGTGGCACAGTGGTTAAGTGCTCAGCTGCTAACCAAAAGGTCAGTGGTTTGAACCCACCAGTTGCTCTGCAGGAGAAAGGTATAGCAGTCTGCTTCCGTAAAGATTACAGCCTTGGAAACCCTATGTGGCAGTTTTACCCCGTCCTATGGGTCACTATGAGTCAGAATTGATTTGACAGCAATGAGTTTGATTTTTTTTTTTTTTGATTTGGTGGCTCTAGCATTCCTTAGCTTGTAGCAGCATCATTCCACTCTCTGCATCTGTCTTCACATGGCCCTTTCCTCTGTGTCTATGTGCCTAAGGACACTTGTCATTGGGTTTAGGGCCCACCCAGTTAATCCAGGATGATCTCATGCCAAGATCTTTATTGTAATTACATCTCCAGAGACCCTTTTTGCAAATAAGGTCACATTCCCAGGTTCTGGGGTTTGATGCTAGGACATGGGCATATCTTTTTTTGCGGCCCCCAATCAAACCATTACAGAATCGTAAACCACTTTCAGAATCTGATGAGAGTTACTGGGCCCTGAATTGGGTCAGGTTCCTGGAAGCAGAGCCTGAGACAGGGATTCTTGTACAAGTGAATCACTAAGAGAGTGCTCTCAGGAGACAGGAAGCGAGAAAAGCAGGAGAAGGCAGGGGAAAAAGCTAAGCAAGCATGGCAGCCAGGGATCCCACTAGCCACCCTGGAGCATGAGCTGCGTTATAGAACAGTTACCACCTTGAAGCAAGGGGGCTGGCCTTTGTGGCCCCACATCCGTCAGTCTACCCTTGGTGGGGAGCAGTACAGCCTCTCTGGCTAGGTGGCTCCCTTTTGGCCACAGAAAATTCATCAAATAAGGGGGCAGCAGTGAGCGTTTAGTCAATATTCACAGCAGCTGGTCAAAGGGATTTGGTTAAGGTACCCACAGCATCCACTACAGACTCTATCTAGAAAATGGTCCATAGGCACTCAGACACACACGCACACAACGCTCAATCTTGGAGATTTCACAGATTAATTCAAAGGGGGTGTGAGCAAGTCCCTTTGGCCACTGACATACAACTCTTTTCTTACCCAGTTTATCAGCTGAGAAGCAGACAGCTCAATCTCCACCAGTCCAACTCTTGTGTCTCTCATTCTGAACTCAGAGACAATATTTACTAAACCTCCTAGGACTCTAAACCCTCTCATAACAGACAGTGCTGCTCCAAGTGTGATCTGCAGGCTGCCAACTCACAAACTATAGCCTGTCTGCAAAAAGATAAGGAGCTTCTTTCATTGATACACCCTGCTACCAACAATAATAATCATCTGCTGAACTAAAGAGTGTGCATAGTGATGAAGATGATTTACATCCGGGAGCAAGTCCCCATCTCCCTGCAGACGGGCACTCTGAGCACCACTGACGTAAGAAACTGCCGAGGAACCCGGGACAGCTGAAGCCAGAGGGAGACTAAGGAGAAAGGTGGGAGGGGCCCTGCTGGTGCAATGGTTAGGCACTCAGCTGCTAATTGAAAGGTCAGCCACTCAAACTGACCAGCTGCTCCGTGGGAAAAAAGACCTGGCAATCAGCTTCTGTAAAGATTACAGTCTAGGAAACCCTAGTGGGCAGTTCTACTCTGTCACATGCAGTTGCTATGAGTTGGAATCGACTCAATGGCACCCAACAACTTGAAGGGCTCTCATCTGAAATGGGGAGGTCAGAACAATAAGCACAAGTTAAAAAGGGGCAACATTGGACTCAAAATAAAGTACTGGTAACATTTACCAATGGGCAAGTGCTCAGAGCCATTATCTGTGCCTGCATTGCCAGCTTGGGTCCTGTGCCTTTGTGAGGTGGACCAGGGCAACCAAGAGTCAGTGACCTGGGGAAGCAATATCTGCTTGAGAACAGAGCAAGAGATCCGTGTGGACAAAAAAGAGAATTGAAAAGGAGAGGGGCTGGAGAAGAAGTTCTGTGGCCTGGGTGTAGGAGGGTGTTCTCGATTGGGAGTCGAGACTGGGAGTTGGCGTGTTTTGGGGAGTAGCTGCCATTCGCGGGGGGTAGATATTAACCAGAGGTAGATCTACCATGAAGCTAATCATGCATAAGCTTCAGGGTCCCTCACTAACATGGGACCAACTCACTTGCATGGACCCTTTGGAAGGTTCTGACCACGTGCTCACAGTCATGTTGTTTAAAACTTGAACAATTAAGTGATGTAACCACAAATGTTTAAGACCACTGTCTCTGTACTATTTCCACTGTCACCTTTCCTCTTTTGGGCAGCTACATTTAGTTTGGGTTAGTGGGACAGGTTGGCATGGCTCAGTCACTTCTCTGTGTAGTGAAGGTGTCGCGAGCTTGCTTAGTGAGTCAAAGGTGCAGGACCAGAGTTTCAAGGAGATGTCCGTGTGTCTGATGTGCCTGGCAACAGAAGTATGTGTGCAGCAGGGGAAAAGCAGGGTCTTGAGTGCGTGAAGCCAGGAGTGGGTTGGTGGAAAATTCTTCCAATGAGCAGAGAGTTAAATGTAAATGGAAGATTGGTTCTCATCAGTGCCTAGCCAAGACAAGGGTCTGTCAGGAAGATACTCAGTGATGCGGTGTATATAATTATGAACACATCATGTACTCTTTCGTGAGAGAAATTACGTGCAAAGAATCCACCAGAATTCTTGTGCCTGTGCATGAACCAGTAGTAAGACCACAAACAGCAAATACATCCAAGTGTGAGGTCACATGCTTTTTACACCCCAACCTACTGGAGTGCAAATTGGCGTGTCTGGTGTATCTTGGAAACCCTGGTGGCGTAGTGGTTAAGTGCTATGGCTGCTAACCAAACGGTCGGCAGTTCGAATCCACCAGGCGCTCCTTGGAAACTCTATGGCGCGGTTCTACTCTGTCCTATAGAGTCACTATGAGTTAGAATTGACTCGACGGCACTGGGTTTGCTTTGGTTTTTGGTTTGGTGTATCTTATCCTGATGAAGCCTGGCATGCAGAATTGCCCCCGAAGCAGCAAAACAGTCGCAGAAACAAGTGTTCCTGCAACAAAGCTCCGCACGTTTTTGCCAGCAACTCAATGAAAGTAGGATAAGAGCAATTTGATTCATGTGGCACAACCTAGCACTGGAGCAGTTTAAAACTCATTTGAACTGTTCTTTTGTATGTCTTAGTTTCAGATTGTGTATTCTTGCTGAATGATTGCTCAAACTAAAATTCAAATATGATGAAAAGGAGGTAACCTGGCGGAAGCAAAAAACATACACTGGAAGAAAGACGATGGGCAGAAAGTTCAACACATTAACAATTATCATTATATCGCAATGGAAACTAAAAATTCTTATGGCCAAAATCATGAAGATAAGGAAAAAAATCATGACGACCAAGAACAACAGACAACGGGAATGATGGTAGTAGAGATAAAGAAGATATGAGAATCAGGACACCCCTAGCCAGGAAACAAAAAAGCAGAATGAAGATGAAAGTGATAATAGAGAAAAACACAAGTTTGTGCATTCGCCAGGCACACACGAAAGCCAGAAGCAGCTTCGTTTTGATGAATTTGTTGACTTTGATAAATACCATACCCTTTCATTATGGCGTGTTACAATGCACAATCATAAATTTAAATTAGGCCAAATATATTTTTTAATTTCTAAAAGCTCTTCTTCTTTACTCCTAGGTTTTCGATCTGAGCAATTATGTGGGCAGTGGTGCTGCCATTTATGGAGATGCAGAGAGCTGGGGAAGAATTCTTTTTGGGGTCTAAAATCAAGAGGTTCTGTTTTTATACTTGGAAAAGGAACTGGTGGCATTATTGAATTATAGGTCGTTCATACACTGCTTACTAGTCTGTCAAACGGTGCACTAGTTTGCTTTGCATTTCAGTCTGTTGTACTATATTACTGTCTTACACCCCCACGTGGAAGACAGGGGGACGCACTGAGCAGATCCCCCTTCAAGGAAGGACTAACTGCCCAGATGCAAGGAGTGGGGAGAGAATGGCAGTCGGCCTCCAGCTGTTTCCTCCTTCAGAGTTCATCTCAGCTTTCAAGATGAAGCCATTTTCTTCAGGGGCAACTCCCAGCCGTGATTGACAAGGCATGGTGGCCAGGGGCACTCTGGGTCCCCAGCTATTTTCCCGGAGCTCCCTGATAGGCTGGGAGAGAGACTTTGCCAGGTCTGCTGTGATGATCTGCCTGCCGCCCCTTTCTCTTCACAGGTGTTATTCCTCAATAAGCCTTTTTGCACAACTAACTCTAAACATCCACTTCCTGGAGAAACCAACCAATGATACTGTCTATGAGAGAACAAAATACCTTTCAGTGTTCAGCTCTATGCCGTGTTTTATTAAGATCACATGAAAGGTTAACTTGGGGTGATGTATCAGTCAGATGTTGACACAATATTGCTGTATAACAACAATCAAGGAAGCTCAGTGGCATATGACAATCAACATTCATTTTTTGCCCACGCATATGACAGCCGCTGGGGCAGCTCTGCTTCAGGCTGTAGGTTGACAGGGCCGATCTGCCCCATTTGTCTCATTCTGGGCCCAGGCTGAAGTTACCAGGGGGAACCTCTTTTCATGTCAGACTACCAGAGCTTAGGAGGACAAGCCCAATTTCCCATGCACAAGCCCATCCCTGCTGCCACCATCTTCACCAGCACTGACCAAAGCAAGTTGCATAGTCAAGCCCCAAATCAAGGGGCAAGGAAGAAAACTTTGAGCACCTCGAGGCCATGGCAGAAGGCTTGGATGTATACTACCACTACAGAGAACTGATGCTTCATCTATTACAGGTGGGCTGGCATAATACTTGTCGTAAACACAGAGTCAGCTCATACATCCATTCTGTAAGATTGTTAATACTTACCTGCAGGGTTTTCTCTGGGTTTAAGGCACAAATATGGTTATCTGACTAACTGAAGATTTCTGGGGGTGTCCTGAAGATGATTCAGGTTAAAATGTTTTCTAGATATGCAAAAGCAAAATCTAATATTACTCTATTACCAGTGTCATATAAAAGTTGAGAGTATTTCTTAGTTCATTGAACTCTGAATGACATTTTTGGTGGAATATATACTGATTCTGTCTTGCCGTTAAGCAGCTGTCTCAGGATATTGATGAGCATTTTTCTAATTGAAGATCTGATCTATGTGTAGTAGAAAAAATGTAGACCTCTAAACTCTCATCTTCTAATGTTTCAAGTATGATCTGTACACAAATTGCAAACACCTATCTTGAACTTTTGTTTTCCAAATAAATGAGAATATAAAATTTTCAGAAATTGCTATTGCTTTTATAGTTATCACAATCTAAAATTAATTTTTGAATTAATTTTTCACAGTAATATACACAGTTAAAAAAAAGTCAAATAGTTCCGAAAAGCTTATAATGAAAAATAGCAGACCCCTGCTCCACTTCTCCTCTTTCCTCTACCCTGCTACACAGAGGCAACCATTTTCAACTCTTCTAGCAGTTTCCAGATAATAGGCATATATGGCTGTCTGAGTTCTCTAGTGCTGCTATAACAGAAATACCACAAGTGGATGGGTTCAACAAACAGATATTTACTCTCTCACAGTTTAGGAGGCTAGAAGTTCAAATTCAGGGCATCAGCTCCAAGGCTTTCTTTCTCTGTCAGCTCTGGAGGAAGGTTCTTGTCATCAATCTTCTCCTGGTCTAGGAGCTTTTCTGTGCAGGGACCCTGGGTCCAAAGAATGTGCTTTTCTCCTGGCTCTTGTTTTTTGGTGGTATGAGGTACCCCTGTCTCTCTGCTCGCTTTTCTCTTTTGTATCTCAAGAGATTGACTCAAGATACAACCTAATCTTGTAGATTGTATTCTGACTCATTAACATAACTGCCTTTAACCCTGCCTCATTATCATCATAGAGGCAGGATTTATAACACATAGGAAAATCACATCAGATGACAAAATGGTGGACAATCACACAATACTGGGAATCATGGCCTAGCCAAATTGACTCGTATTTCTGGGAGACAAAATTCAATCCATGTTCTTGTTGTTGTTGTTAGGTGCTGTTGAGTTGGTTCTGACTCATAGCGACCCTGTGTTCAGCAGAACAAAACACCGCCTGATCCTTTGCCTTCCCCACGGCCATTGTTACGCTTAAGCCCATGGTCACAGCCACTGTGTCAATCCATCTTGTAGAGGGCCTTCCTCTTTTTCACTGACCCTCTACTTTACCAAGCATGATGTCCTTCTCCAGGGACTGATCCCTCCTGATAACAAGTCCAAAGTATGTGAGACATAATCTCGCCATCTTTGCTTCTAAGGAACATTCTGGTTATGCTTCTTCCAAGACAGATTTGTTTGTACTTTTGGCAGTCTATGGCATATTAAATACTTGCCAACACCATAATTCAAAGGCATCAGTTCTTCTCTGGTCTTCTTTATGCATTGTCCAGCTTTCACATGCATATGAGGTGAATCAAAACACCATGGCCTGGGTCAGGTACACTGTCTCAAGCTGGGCTCTCTAGAGAAGCAAAACCAGTAAAGCGTATAAATATATATATACAGAGAGAGAGAGAGAGGTTTATATCAAGGAAATGGCTCAAGTGGTTGTAGAGCTGTAATGTCCCACGTCCGTAGGTCAGGATAGAGGCTTCTCCTGATGCATGTAGCCACAGGGGCTGGCGAACCCAAGATCGGCAGGTCCGAGAACAGGGCTGTTGTTCACAGGCTACGAAGATTGACAAATTCCAAAGATTGACAGGCAAGATCACAGGTAAGCTGTTAGCTCAAATCCCAAGAACCGGAGGTCAGATGAGCAGGAGTCAGCTGCAGGATTCAGGACAAGTAAAAGCCCACAAGCCTTGCCAGAGTATCCCCTTATAGTCAATGCAGGCCACACATCCAAGGAAACTCCCTTTCAACTGACTGGTTACTCACAGCAGATCCCATCATGGAGGTTATCACATAATATCAAATCTTATCATGGAAGTAATCACACCATCGTATGACTAGCAAACCACTAAGAATCATGGCTTAGCCAAGTTGACACACAACCTTAACCATATACGCACCTTAGTCTTCAATGTAACATCTTTGCTTTTTAACACTTTAAAGAGGTCTTTTGCAGCAGATTTGCCCAATGCAATGTGTCTTTTGATTTCCTGACTCCTGCTTTCATGGGTGTTGATTGTGGATCCAAGTAAAATGAAATCCTTGACAACTTCAATCTTTTCTCCATTTATCATGATGTTGCTCATTGGTCCAGTTGTGAGGATTTTTGTTTTCTTTATGTTGCGGTGTAATCCATCCTGAAGGCTGCGGTCTTTGATCTTCATTAGTAAGTGCTTCAAGTCCTCTTCACTTTCAGCAAGCAAGGTTATATCATCTGTATAAAGCAGGTTGTTAATGAGTCTTCCTCCAATTCTGATGCCCCGTTCTTCTTCATATAGTCCAGCTTCTCGGATTATTTGCTCAGCATACAGATTATCATGGATTGAATTGTGTCCCCCCAAAATATGTGTTAACTTGATTAGGCTATGATTTCCAGTATTGTGGTTGTCCTCCATTTTATGATTTTCCTAAGTGTTATAAATCATAATCTCTGCTTGTGGTTAAAGAGGATTAGGGTGGGATGTAACACCCTTGCTCAGGTCACATCCCTGATCCAATGTAAAGGAGTTTCCCTGGGGTGTGACCTGCACCACCCTTTATCTTATAAGAGATACAAGGAAACGGAAGCAAGCAGAGAGTTGGGGACCTCATATCATCAAGAAGGAAGCACCAGGAGCATAGCACATCCTTTGGAGCTGGGGTCCCTGTGCGAAGAAGCTAGTCCAGGGGAGGATTGGTGACAAGGACCTTCCTCCAGAGCTGACAGAGATAACCTTCACCTGGAGGTGATGTCCTGAATTTGAGCTTCTAGCCTACTAAAAACAAAACCCAGTGCTGTCGAGTCGATTCCGACTCTTAGGATCTAGCGATGAGTCTAGTCTACTAGACTGTGAGAAAATAAATTTCTCTTTGTTAAAGCCATCCACTTGTGGTATTTCTGTTATAGCAGCACTGGATAACTAACACACAGATTGAATAAGTATGGTGAAAGGATACAATCCTGATGCACTCCTTTTCTGACTGTGAACCACGAAGAATGCCCTTGTTCTGTTCAAAAAGTGCCTCTTGATCTATGTACAGGCTTCTTGTAAGCACAATTAGGTGTTCTGGAATTCCCATTCTTCACAATGTTATCCATAATCTGTTATGATTCACACAGTCGAATGCCTTTGCATAGTCGATAATTCAACCCATAACAATGACTAATTTTCAAATTACCAATATATTGACTTCCTGTTACGACAGATGAAGATTTAACTCTCTTTTACCACCACCAGCCCCTGCTTCTGCTTCTCCATCCTCTCATTATGGTTTATCATAAATTGATTGAATCAGTGGTCAGCATTTACATTACTAGGGATATATAAGAATTGTTCAATGATGAGCCAAGAATTGTACAATTATATTTTCTTTTTCCCCAACTTTCAGTTATTCTGAGAGTTAATAACTACCTTATATTTATACTTGCATTATTATTCCTAAAGTCTCCAACAGATCTGTCAAATGCCTATCAATATTTTCAGAACATTTCAACGCAGTAGATCATCTATCGAGCCCTTGAAGCTCCTCTTCCAGCCTTGCATCCTTCTGCTAACCCAGGCCTGCTGTACATCCTGGGGAGTCATTTCATTTCTCTCTTTGGTTAGAATCCTGGTTTCCTGGATCCCCCATTCTTCTCCTTTTTGATTTAGCACCTGGTTTTGTGGAACTGCATTCTCTAGGGAACATGACAAGCACTAGACAGATGCTGGCGGGTCTGTCAGAGAGCACAGCTGTTCTGGAGAGCCATCTGGCAGTGTCAGTCATGTGAAGAGTACATGGACCCTCTGACCCAGTGATCCTGTTCCTGGGCACAAAGCCGAGGAGAGTTCTCACATGGGTACACAAGAATGTGATGTTGGGTGACTGTGGTGTGTTTGTGTATGTGTGTGTAGGAAGCCTCGGCCTTCTGTAGGTAATTTTATACCCTATCGCTTTGCTGAATTAATAGTAGTTTATAAGTTGATTCTCCTGGGTTTTCTAAATACTTGATCATACCATAAACAAATAGCAAGTTTTACTTCCTCTTTTCTAATTTTTGTATGTCTAGTTTTTTTCTTTTGTCTGCTTGCCTTGGCTGATACCTTCAGCACAATGCTAAAGATTAATGGTGACAGTGGGAATTCTTGTCTTCTCCTGACTTTAGTGAAAAACAAAAGAAAACAAAACTCCAAACCTGCTGCCATTGAGTTGATTCCGACTTACAGCAACCCCATAGGACAGAGGGTTTCCAAGGCTGTAATTCTTTTCTCAATCTTTATGGAAGCAGACTGCCACATCTTTCTCTCAAGGAGTGGCTGCTCGGTTTGAACCGCTGACCTTTCAGTTAGCCTAGAGCTTAACTACTGCACCACCAGGGCTTCTGACTTTAGTGTCCGTTGCCATTGAGTCGATTCTGACTCATACCAATCCCATAGGACAGAGTACAGCTGCCCTATAGGGTTGGCTGGTAGAATCAAACTGCCAGCTTTCTGGTTATCAGCCGTAGCTCTTGACCACTGTGCCACCAGGGCTCCCTGACTTTAGCAGGGCTATGGAAATTACATCTCATTTATTTTAATTTTGGGTATTTTTTAAATCTTTATATTGAGGTATAATTTGCATGAACTGCTCAAATCTTAAGTGTGGAGCTTGATAAAGTTTTACATATGTACACAACAGTTTGAGATATAGAATTTTTCCAGCACCCCAGAAGGCTCCCCATGTCCCCTACCAATCAATATCCCCCTCAAAGGTCACCAGTATTCTTATACCAATGATTACTTTTGTCTGTTTTGAACCTCATGTAAATGGAATTATACAATATGTACCCTTGTGTCTGCTATTTCATGTAACATTATGTCTGTGAGTCCACCCATACTGCTGTGTGTAGCTGTACTTATTTGGTGTTGCTATGGTAGTATTCCACAGAAGTGTATGACTATACCTCAACCCATTTAACCATTCTACCGCTGATAGACACTTGGGGTGTTTCCAGCTTGGGGGTATTATAAATAAAGTGGTTATGAACATTCTTATACACATCTTTTGATGAACATAAATAAGGTCCCTAGGTGGTACAGACAGGAGCCCTGGTGACACAGTGGTTAAAGTGCTCTGCTGCTAACTGAAAGGTTGGTGGCTCAAACCTACCAGCTGCTGCTCCACAGGAGAAAGATGTGGCAGTCCGCTTCCATGAAGACTGACAGCCTTGGAAACCCTATGAGGCAGTTCTACTCTGTCCTATAGGGTCACTATGAATTGGAATTGACTCAATGGTAATGGGTTTGGTAATGGGTTAGGTGGTGCAAATGGTTTGCACTCAACTGCTATCCTAAAGGTTGGCAGTTCGAACTCACCCAATGGTACTGCAGAAGAAAAGGCCTGGTAATCTGTTTCTGTTAAGATTACAGCCAAGAAAATCCCATGGAGTAGTTCTACTCGATAAGACATGGGGTTGCCATGAGTCAGAACTGGCTTGATGGCAACTAACGACAATACTAATTGCAGTTAGATATAAACCCCGGAGTGGAACTGTTAGGTCATAGGGAATATGTATGTTTAGTCCGTATATAAGCTTAGTTTTATTAGATATTGCTGAAAGTGACTATACCAATGTACACTTCCAATTGGTCCATTTCCTAACCAACACTTGGTTTTTCAGTCCTTTATATTTGAGGGACTCTGGTGGAAGTGCAGGAATATCACTGTGGTTTTAATTTCCATTTCCCTGTTGAGTAACGGCATTGAGCACATTTTCATATCATTACTGTCCATTTGGATGTTATCTTTTGTGAAGTGTCTATTTAAGCCTTTTGCCCATTTGAACTTAGGTGGTCTTTTTCTTATTGATTTCCTCTGTGCGTTTTAAAATTTCATAGATTATATAAAATCATACTCCAAAAAATTTACATCAATTTACACTCTAACCAAAATTTGTGAAAATACTAGTTTCACCACACTCTCCACTATTGGATATTATCAAATTTTTCAATGTTTGCCAATATGACAAGGGTCAAATGATATTTCATTATTCTTATTTAATTGTTGTTATATCTTTAACTTTCTTTTTAAATTGATAAACGATTCATAGATGCAGGTATGTTGTTGTTCTTGGGTGCCGTTGAGTCAATTCCGAGTCATAGCGACCCCATGTGACAGAACAGAACTTCCTCACAGGGTTCTCTAAGCTGTAATCTTTACAAAAGTAGGATGCCAGGTCTTGGGCAGAGCCGCTGGGTAGGTTTTAACTGTCAACCTTTTGATTAGCACCAGAGTGTTTAATCATTGTGTCACCAGGGCTCCTTCATACAGGTATACCTGTTGCTGTTGAGTCGATTCCGACTCATAGTGACCCTATACGACAGAGTGGAACTGCCCCATAGAGTTTCCGGGGATGGGCTGTTGGATTTGAACTGCCGACCTTTTGGTTAGCAGCCGTAGCACTTAACCACTATACCACCAGGGTTTCCCATACAGGTATATATACATAAAATATATATACGTTTGATTAAAAGAACAGAATAAAACCAATGCCAGTATGTCCATCACTCAGGTTAAGAAACAGAACATCATCAGCATCTTAGAAGCCCCCGTGGGCCTCTCCCCGAGGTAGCTATCATCCTGTCTTCTGTGTTACTGTTCTTTACTAGTTAGGATAGGGGATGAAGTGCTGTAATGAAGATATTCAACACTGCATTAAGAAATAGAGGAATTAACATTATTTTTTTATGAGTAGGGTGTTCCATTAAAAAGCCATCTATAAGACACCCAAAGGTCAACAATTACAGTAAACCAAAGATGAGAAGACAAGGGGGCAGAGAGTCTGGAGGACTCGAAATGGAACCACCGGAAGGCAATTAAAGAGAACATGCCGACACCGTGGCAGACAGACCTAACGTCACTGAATGGTTTGTGTGGGGAAAACCGGCGGATGGAACCCTAATCGGCTGTGCAAGCATTCACTGAAAACACAATAGAATATTATTAAAAAAGAAAAGAAATTGTAGAAACAGAGTCGAAGGTGGGGTGTGACTGCAAAGGGGTGGCAAGAGGGGATTCCCTGGGGTGCCGGAATTGTCCCGCATCTTGTTAGTGGTAGTGGTTACAAGGATCTATTCATGTGTTGAAACTTTAGGACCATATACCAGAAAAAATGAATTTTACTGTGTGTAAGTTAAAAAAATAATAAATTGCTACCCCCCCCCCAAAAAAAAAAGAAATAGAGACATTTACTCCTCTCTCATACGCCAATCCTGATACCAACAGTCCAGGTTGGTGGGGCAACTCTTACTCCACGTGGTCATTCAGGGAATCTGACTCTTTATGTCTTTGTTTTCCACTGTCACCTAGGGCCCTTTTGCCATCTCTGTGGTTGAAGTTGTGTCACTGGCACTTCTGGGTGCTAGCCAGCAGGAATGGGAAAGCAATAATGGGAGTGGCACCCCAAAGCCTTCAGATCCGCACCCGGAAGTGGCACATCACTTCTATTCAGGCTCCATAAGCAAGACCTAGTCACGTGGCTACACTTAACTTGGGTGGGGGTGGGGGAGGTGAGAAAGGCAGTCCATCTGGACAACCATATGCCCGGTTACAACTCTGTTACTACTGAACAAGGGGAGAATGGGTTTTGGTAGACTAGAACCATGACACAGTTGGCAGTGTCCACCACACAATTCCTTGCTTTCCTTTGTGGTTTTACCACCTTGGTGTCTATCTCTCAACAGTATCTTTCAGTAAAACCAAAACAAAACACAAAAAACCAAGTGGCAAGTACATGCCTAGCTCTGTAAGAACAGCGAAATATTGCCACTCTCCAAGGGAAGACTTCCAGGAAAATATAAACTAAACAGAGGTGCTAGGTCGTCATCTGGCTTCAGCTTCCCTAATTGTTTATAAGAGCCCCTCCTGGGTAAGGTCAGTGGGCAAGTGTGTAGAAAAGAGTTAACATAGCAGGCCTCAGACTACTATTCTTAGAAAGGTCTGCTTGCGAGGTCCTTGGCTGCTGTCTTAGTTTCTTAGTGCTGCAATAACAGAAATACCACAAATGGATGGCTTTAACAAACAGGAATTTATTTTCTTATAGTTTAGGAGGCTAGAAGTCTGAATTCAGGGCACTGGCTCAAGGGGAAGGCTTTCTCTTTTCAGCTTTTGTTCCTTGGTTGCTTGGCAATCTTCATGTGGTGTGGAATCTATCTTCCCTCATTTCTGCTTGCTTACTTCTGTAGCTAAACTGCTCCTTTTATACCTCAGAAGTGATTGGCCTAAGACACACCCTGCACTAATAAGGCCTCATTAATATAACAAAGAAGACCTTATTCACAAATGGGATTACATTCACAGGTATTAAAACCCATTGCCATGGAGTCAATTCTAACTTGTGGTGACCCTGTAGGATAGTGTTTCCGAGACTAATCTTTTACAGAAGCAGATTGCAACATCTTTCTCCCACGGAGCCAGTGGTGGGTTCGAACTGTCAACCTTTCAGCTAGCAGCTGAGCGCTTAAGCACTGTGCCACGAGGGCCTTCCACAGGTACAGGGGATAGGATTTACAACACATATTTTTGGCATCTGGGAATTTGGGGTTTCAAGGGGGTTCCTGCCATTCCCTAAATGATGAGAGTGACTCAATGTGCCTAAACTGTGCGAACAATATGGCTTGTGCTGAGCACCTACTTTCCTTCTGGGAGTCTGGAATTTTGGGACATTCTAGATAGAAGGTATCTATAAAAATTTTTTTTTTTTTTTTTTTTATGTGACTGGCCTCTAATAAATACCTTGAGTGCTGAGTCTCTAACAAGCTCTCCCGGAAGAAAACACTTGACATGCACTGTCACAATTCCATGCTGGAGAAATGAGTGCATTCCATGTGACTCCACCGGGAGAGGATTCTTGGAAGCTCATGCTAGGCTTCCTCTGGACATTGTCTCATTGCCTCTTCCCTTAGCTAATTTTGCTTTGTATCCTTTCACTGTAATAAACCTTAGCTGTGAGTCCTCCTAGCGTATCCCTGAACTTGGAGGTGGTCTTGGGGATCCCCACAGCAAGGTTCTGAAAGTGCCCTGGAGAACACAGGGGTCACCACAGCTGGAGCATTTGGCTGGACTGCAGTGTGGGTTCGGAATGGTGTCAGGATGAGTTGGACTTGCTATATTTTCTGCTTCTAAGTTCATCTTGGCCTATCTCCAGCTTTGAGGAGTAGGTCAGAGCAGAGTATTTCTATACAGTGAAATGAATGTCCACAGCTAATCCAGGGTATGAAGGAGCAGCACAAGCCTCATCAGCACACGGTCCTCGAGAGCTAAGTAAGATTACCCTGGCCCGTCATATTCTCCACACACACACACACAAACCTTCTCCAATTTTTGCACAGAAAGTAAAGGTTTGGGTGAGGGAAGGTTCTGGGAACCTGGTGGGGAGAGAAGGCTGGGGATCCCAGCATTCAGTATGCACCTGTTCACTTAACCCCCATGTCCAAGATAATACTCATGACCTCAATTTGACCTAGTATCTCCTGTACAGACTTCATTTTGCCTTCTCCTGAGAATAAATGTTCCGACTTCTGGTGGGATGAAGGAAGGGATCTAGGAATCTAATTGTTTCTCAACCTTTACCCATTCCTCCTTATTTTAGCCTTTCCTTCACCCCTAATTCCAACCTTCTCTGTTACTGCCAGTTCCTGAGACTTTTGAGGATTCCGTTTATAAGTCTGGTGAGCTTTCAGCTTTCCACTCTGTTGGCTTCAGACTGGGTTTTCTCAGATCTCCTGCTGGTTCCCATTTGTCCATCGTCTGTCCAACTTTCAAAATTTTGTTACTGTTGTCTCTTCTTCTGTTTTCCCCACCATTGTTTCACATCTTCTTAAAGACTCTTGTATTGTACTTAAGCAAAGTTTCAGGAGGAGTGCAATTAGATGCACGTTCAATACCTCTTAACTCAGAATCACCTTGATGTTTTAATTTGCATTTCTTTGTAAAGTTCAGCATCTTTACATATTGGCTTTATTTCTATTTTTGTGAACTGCCTATGTCCTTTGGCCATATTTATATCAGGTTGTTTATTTACTTATAAGAACTCTCTGTACATTAAGGAGATTAGTCCTTTGTCATATATGCTACATTTTTTTCCTCAAGTGGAGTCATGGATTGAATTTTGTCCCCCCAAAATATGTGTCAACTTGGCTAGGCCATGGTTCCCAGTATTGTGTGGTTGTCCTCCATTTTGTGATCTAATTACCCTCCATTTTTTGATGTGTTGTAAATCCTAACCTCTACATGTTAATGAGGCAGCATCAATGTGGGTTGTCTTGAGTCACAGCCTTACTCAAGACATGCCCTTTATCTTACAAGAGATAAAAGGGGAGAGACGTGAGCAGAGAGGGACCTCACTACCACCAAGAAAAAAGAGCTGGGAGTGGAGTGTGTCCTTTGGACCAGGGTCCCCATGCTGAGAACCTCCTAGTCCTAGGAGAAGATTGATGCCAAGACACATGGAGATCTCCAAGGAACGCCAGGCCCACAGATGTTGAAAAGGAGACAACGACCTTCCCCCAGAGCTGACAGACAGAAAGCCTCCCTCTAGAGCTTGCACCCTGAATTCAAACTTCTAGCCTCCTAAACTATGAGAAAATAAGCTTCTGTTTGTTAAACCCGTCCACTTGTGGTATTTCTGTTATAGCAGCACTAGACAACTAAGACAGGTAGTCAATTGTTTTGTTTTTTGATATTAAAAAAAATTATGTGCTATATAGTTTCAGATTTTTATGCAGTTTCCTCAGTAGTTTTCTTTTGTGGCTTCTGGGATTTATAACATGGTTAGAAGGTCTTTCTTACTTCAAGATGATAAATACTTTTACTATGTTTATTTCAATTATTTAATAGTTTACATTTAAATCTTTGATCTTTCTGGAAATATCTTTGTGGGTAAAGAGTGGGGCTGGGATTATTTTCTTTCCAGATAATTAGCCAGTTTTTGCAACATCATTTGTTAAATAATCTTTATTCCCACTGATTTGAAATCATTGTCCATTAAAAAAAAAAAAAAAAAAATTTCCTACCTATTAGCTCAAGTTGAAGAGGAGGAGAGGTTGAATAAAAACCAAATGCTTGTGAAACTTTTTGGCAATTCTTATAAAAGGTTATTTAATTAAAAAGCCAAAAATAGAATGGGGATTTTCTGTGGATTTCTCTTAACCATTCTCTCTCCCTGTATATCTAGGTTTACCCACAGTATGTATGGTAAGGTGCCCTGGTGGCACAGTGGTTAAGAGCTAAAGCTGCTAACCAAAAGGTCGGCAGTTCGAATTCATCAGCTGCTCCTTGGAAACCTTATGGGCAGTTCCACTCTGCCCTATAGGGTTGCTATGAGTCTAAATCAACTAGAAGGCAATGGGTTTGTTTGTTTTTATGCATGGAAAGCTGTAAAGAAAGAGATGAAAGGAAACTATTAACTAAAACATATGCATGCCAAAAATAAATGCTTTAATTACTAAGCCCAACTTGATATCTCTAGAGATTTAGTGGTATTTATAAGAAACGACAACAAAATTACTAAATTAGGGCTGGGGAGGGGACTGCCAACTCTGAGTTTAACTTAAAATCAATGAGTAGTAAGTTAACATACAAAGATAAAATTTCCATTTATTGGGAAAACCAAACTAAAATATGTATAGGTTCAATATTATCATTCATGGCATTAGTGTTGTAAAAATTATAATAGCTGCAATTAGGAACATGAGGGAGAGTAAAATAAATAATTAAAAAAAAATTTTTTTCATACCAGCGATGATCGAGTTGGTTCTAACTCATGGCAATCCCAGGCGTGTCAGAGTGGAACTATGTACCACAGGGTTTTCTTTTTTTTTTGGTGGAAACTGCAAACATTTTATTGAATTTTTCATTTCTGCTATTGAGGGCTCTTTTTTTTTTTGTAATTTTTTTTTATCGTGCTTTAAGTGAAAGTTTACAAATCAAGTCAGTCTCTCACACAAAAACTTATAGACACCTTGCTACATGCTCCCAATTACTCTCCCCCTAATGAGACAGTCTGCTCCCTCCCTCCACTTTCTCTTTTCACGTCCTTTTCGCCAGCTTCTAACCCCCTCCACCCTCTCATCTCCCCTCCAGGCAGGAGATGCCAACATAGTCTCAAGTGTCCACCTGATCCAAAAAGCTCACTCCTCACCAGCCTCCCTCTCCATCCCATTGTCCAGTCCAATCCCTGTCTGAAAAGTTGGCTTCAGGAATGGTTCCTGTCCTGGGCCAACAGAAGGTCTGGGGACCCTGACTGCCAGGGTCCTTCTAGTCTCAGTCAGAACATTAAGTTTGGTCTTTTTATGAGAATTTGGGGTCTGCATCCCACTGGTCTCCTGCTCCCTCAGGGGTTCTCTGTTGTGTTCCCTGTCAGGGAAGTCATTGGTTGTGGCCGGGCACCATCTAGTTCTTCTGGTCTCAGGCCATTCCAGTCTCTGGTTCATGTGGCCCTTTCTGTCTCTTGGGCTGGTAGTTACCTTGGTATTCTACATTCTCCTTTGCTTCAGGTGGGTTGAGACCAATTGATGCATCTTAGATGGCCGCTTGCTAGCATTTAAGACCCCAGATGCCACTCTCCAAAGTGGGATGCAGAATGTTTTCTTAATAGATTTTATTTTGCCAATTGACTTAGATGTCCCCTGAAGCCATAGTCCCCAAACCCCTGCCCCTGCTTTGCTGAACTTCAAAGCATTCAGTTTATTCAGGAAACTGCTTTTGGTTTAGTCCAGTTGTGTTGACCTCCCCTGTATTAAGTGTTGTCCTTCCCTTCACCTAAAGTAGGTCTTATCTACTATCTAATCAGTAAATAACCCTCTTCTACCCTTCCTCCCTCCCCCCTTGCGTAACGACAAAAGAATGTGTTCTTCTCAGTTTAAACTATTTCTCAAGATCTTATAATAGTGGTCTTATACAATATTTGTCCTTTTGCAACTGACTAATTTCACTCAGCATAATGCCTTCCAGGTTCCTCCATGTTATAAAATGCTTCACAGATTCGTCACTGTTCTTTATCAATGCGTAGTATTCCATTGTACGAATATACCATAATTTATTTATCCATTCATACGCTGATGGACACCTTGGTTGCTTCCATCTTTTCACTATTGTAAACAGTGCTGCAATAAACATGGGTGTGCATATATCTGTTCGTGTAAAGGCTCTTATTTTGACTATCAGTTTTATAACCTGTTATCCTACTATACTGTCTTATTGTTTAAGTTTTTCAGTTGATTCTCTTAGGTTTCCCTAAGAGAATATAATCATATCTCTGCTGTTGCTAGTTATTGTCGACTGGATTCTGAGTAATGGTAACCCCATGGTGCAGAGTAGATTGCTCCATAGGGTTTTCAAGGCTGTGACCTTTTGGAAGCAGACCACCAGACCTGTCTTCTGAGGTGCCTCTGAGTGAATTTAAGCCACCAACTTTTCAGGCGGTCAATCGTTTAACCATTAGTGCCACCTAGGGACTCCAATCACCTCTATAAATAATGATAATTTTATTTTGATATTTTGCCTATTGTACTGGTTAGCCCTTCCAACACAATAATGGGATCTTGAGTATAACTCAGGTCTTTTTTTACCTTAAATTTAATGTTCTTTTTTGGGTACATATTCAGTCCATCCCCACGTCTGTCAGTTTGTCATACTGTGGTGGCTTTCACGTTGCTGTGATGCTAAAAGCTATGCCACGGGTATTTTAAATGCCAGCGGGGTCACCCATGGTAGACAGGTTTCAGCTGAGCTTCCAGACTAAGACAGACTAGAAGAAGGACCTGGCGGTCTACTTCTGAAAAAATCAGCCAGTGAAAACCTCATGAACAGCACTAGAACATTGTCTGATACAGTGCCAGAAACGTAGCACGGCAGGGTTTGCTCTTCTCTGCCAAGAACTATGGAGGACAACTGCCCACCCAACCGATTGGAAGAGATCCATGCTTGTGCCCATTCCAAAGAAAGGAGATCCAACAGGATGTGGAAATCATCGAACAATATCATTAATATCACACAGAGGTAAAATTTTGCTGAAGATCATTCAAAAGAGGTTGTAACAGTAGCTCGACAGGGAACTGCCAGAAAGTCAAGTCAGATTCAGAAGAGGAGTTGGAACCAGGGATATCACTGCGATGGCTGAAAGCAGAGGTTACCAGACAGATGTTTACCTGTGTTTTATTGACTATGCAAAGGCATTCGACTGTGTGGATCATAACAAATTATGGATAACATTGCAAAGAATGGGAATTCCAGAACACTTTATTGTACTCATGAGAAACCTGAACATGGACCAAGAGGCAGTCGTTCAAACAGAACAAGGTGATGCTGTGTGGTTTAAAGTCAAGAAGGGTGTGCGTCAGGGTTGTATCTTTTCACCATACCTATTCAACCTGTATGCTGAGCAAATAATCTGAGAAGGTGGACTATTTGAAGACGAATGCAGCATCAGAATTGGAGACTCATTAACAACCTGTGACATGCAGATGACACAATCTTGCTTGCTAAAAGTGAAGAGGATTTGAAGCACTTACTGACGAAGATCAATGACTACAGCCTTCAGTATAGATTACACCTCAATATAAAGAAAACCAAAATCCTCACAACTAGACCAAATAAAAATATTATGATAAACTGAGAAAAGACTGAAGTTGTCAAGGATTTCATTTTACTTGGATCCACAATCAACAACCATGGAAGCGGCAGTCAAGAAATCAAATGGTGCATTGCACTGGACAAATCTGCTGCAAAAGACCTCTTTAAAGTGTTAAAAAGCAAAAATGTCACTTTAAGGACTAAAGCCCGCCCGACCCAAGCCATGGTGTTTTCAATTGCCTGATACACATGTGATAGCTGGATGATGAATAAGGAAGACCGAAGAAGAATTGATGCCTTTGAATTATGGTGTTGGCAAAGAATACTGAATACACCATGAACTGTCAGGAGAATGAACAAGTCTGTCTTGGAAGAAGTACAGCCAGAATGCTCCTTAGAAGCAAGGATGGAGAGACTTTGTCCCACGTACTTTGGACATGTTATCAGGAGGGACCAGTCCCCAGAGAAGGACATCATGCTTGGTAGAGTAGAAGGTCAGGGAAAAAGAGGAAGACCCTCAATGAGATGGATTGACACAGTGGCTGCAACAATTAGCTCAAGCATAACAATGACTGTGAGGATGGCACAGGACCAGGCAATGTTTTGTTCTGCTGTACATAGGGTAGCTATGAGTTGGAACCAACTCGACAGCACCTAACAATAACGTTCAATCCACTAAACAGCTATTGGGCACCAATTATCTATAAAGCATTGTTCTAGGTAAGAAAAGACATGGTAAAAAGAAAAAAAAAAAACTGCTCAGTGTCCAAATTCATAATCTTTTCTTATTTCAATAAACACATCTAGAACCACAATAAATGTCCAGTTGAAAATGCTTATATTATTAGAACCTCTCCAGCAAATTCAATATTTTTATCCTATTGAAATGTCACCTATAGAAAGATTATTCTCTAAGGACAGTGTTTTGGTTTGATTTGTTTTTGTTGTTTGTGGGGAGGAAAGTGGAATGAGGTGAGGCTAAGAAAGTGAGTGAACAATGGTTATGCTAAATAGACATTTACCTGAAAGTCAAATAAAGAAACAAGTGGCTGACCCCACAGAAGATGCCAGAAGAGCTATCTGAAAGCACAAGTAATGTGACTCTAAAGCAGAGTTTAACCTCAGGGGTAAGGTATGAAAGAGGAAAGCATGAATGAGCATGTTTTCAAGTACACGAAATGCAATCTTGTAGCTGACAAATCCAGTGAGATGAGATATCGATGTTATAATAAAGTGTTAACATAAGGTGCTAGAAGTCAGAGAGTGTTTCTTAAAGGAGGTGAGCTATTCATTTGGTAAATGTGTGTTGAGTACGTATTGAATGTCAGGACCCAACCTAGTCACAAAATGCTGAACAAAAAAGGGCAGAATTGCCATTCTCAAAGATCTTACAGTCCATTGGGTGAGATGCATGTTATTTAAGTAAACATACAAATATACAAGTATAATGTATATATTACCAGGAATTGTTCTAAGTGCTATGAGCGAAATAACAATGCTACAAAGATCAAAGACCACAGCCTTCAGTATGGGTTACACCTCAACATAAAGAAAACAAAAATCCTCCCAACTGGACCAATGAGCAACATCATGATAAACGGAGAAAAGATTGAAGTTGTCAAGGATTTCATTTTACTTGGGTCCACAATCAATATTCATGGAAGGAGCAGTCAGGAAATCAAACAACCTATTGCACTGGGAAAATCTGCTGCAAAAGTCCTCTTTAAAGTGTTAAAAAGCAAAGATGTCACTTTGAGGACTAAGGTACGCGTGACCCAAGCCATGATTTTTTCTATTGCCTGCTATGCGTGCGAAAGCTGGACAATGAATAAGAAAGACCAGAAAAGAACTGATGGCTTTCAATTATGGTGCTGGTGAAGAATATTGAATATACTGTGGACTGTCAGAAGAATGAACAAGTCTGTCTGGGAAGAAGTACAGCCAGAATGCTCCTTAGAAGCAAGGATGGTGAGACTTTGTCCCACATACTTTGGACATGTTATCAGGAGAGACCAGTCCCTGGAGAAGGACATCATGCTTGGTAAGGCAGAGGGTCAGGAAAACAGAGGAAGACCCTCAATGAGATAGACTGACACAGTGGCTGCAACAATGGACTCAAACACAGCCACGATTGTGACAATGGTGCAGGACGGGGCAGTGTCTTGTTCTGTTGTACATAGGGTCACTGTGAGTCGGAAGTGACTCGATGGCACCTAACAACAACAACATGAGAAAATAATACAGTGGTATAAATCAGATTTGAGGTGTTAGGGAAAGCCTCTCTGAGAGAGTAGCCTTAGCTAAAACCTAAGGCATGAACAGGCACAGTAAAGAGTGTATCAGGCAGAGGAAATTTTTAAGACTTAAAAGATGAGGCAGTATTCTATCTCATCCAACGACCAGAAGGGGGAAAGGGAATCTAGTTTATGCAAAGGCACGAAACACAGGTGTGACCGGTATGAGGAACTACAAGTACCAGAGCTCAGTCAGGAACCATGTGGCAAGGCAAACACCAGGAAGAGGGAAAGGAAAACAGGCAAAAATACGAGGAAGATGGAAGAGGAATAACCAAGAAACTCAATTCGGTATGTGCTGAACGTTTATTACATGCTAGCAATATACTAAAAACAAAGCAAAACAAAACAACCTGTTGTCATTAAGTTGATTCCGACTCGTAGCGACCCTACAGGACAGAGTAGAACTGCCCCATGGTGTTGCCAAGGAGCAGCTGGTGGATTCCAACTGCCGACCTACTGGTTAGCAGCCGAGCTTTAAGCACTAGGGGATGCCTACAACTTGAAAGAGTAAAAATAATGGCTCCTCTTCTCAATAAACTCATAGTCCAACTGGGTAGATAAGAGAAACATTCTCCTTCTAAGACAGTGCTGCAGAGACTATGCTTTACACCATCTTAGACTAGATCCATCTAGTATCATAAATTGTATTTTTATTTTCTCAACCTAAAATGAAATTTTAAACGAACAAATTATTGCATCTTACTGTCAAAAGTCCCCCAACTCCCACCTCACAGCAGCCCATGGTGGAAGTCATGTAGCTTTACCGGCTGCTTCTCAACGGCCCAGTGACGCTGACGAGGGCCTTAGAGAGTAACCGAGTACCTCCAATCGCATGTAAGCAACATGTTAATGTCTTCTTCACATATCGCATGCATACCAGCTCTTTTTGCAACCCCCTTTTTTCTTTCTTGTTTAAGTATCTTCGATATAAAAAGTTAGACATTGTTATTTAGGTTATTAAGCTTGAATATCTCTAAAAAGATAAAACCCACAATGTTTACTGGGCTGCTTGGATAAGTTGTCATTTTATCTCTAACTGGAGGAGCTTCACAATTAAAAACAAAGCTAGCACAAGTTTGAGCCACAAAAAGAAAGATGTCCTATTTGGAGGTTTAGTTCTAAGGTACTCTAAATAATAACTCAACTGGTTCTGTGTCTGTGAGTGACAGAACGTCAGAGTCTTACGACAACTGATTCTCTTATTCCTACATTGTTTCCTTCGTTAACATGACTTGGAACTGGCATTTCAGTCTCATCCCTAGAGATGAAAACATTAGCACATGTGAAATTATATTTCTGAGGGAGGTGGGAGACAGCTGTGAGTCTTTTAAGGCAGGGAAGACAGGGGGCAGGAGGGAGTGGGCAATAGGTAGAGGTGTTGTTTTTAATTGGAGGAAGTTCCGTTCAACAACCACCAGCACCATTGCCAAGCCCTCAGGCAGAAGTGACCACGGTTCCTGTGTGCCGCTGGCATTCTGTGCTCAGCATGTTTACACTGCACAGAAGGAGGCAATGGAGTGTGGGAGTCTCAGCAGGAGACAGGGTGAATCACTGCCAGAGCAGGGTGCCCTAGAGGAGACAGGTGGGCCTTACTACAAGAGCCGGGTGAACAGAGTTTTGAAAAGAGATACTTTTTTGATCCTAGAAGAAAAGAGTAAGAATGGGTTCAGACAGAGATAAGAACGCAGGTGTAACTGGTGGAGGGTGAGGGAGGTTCAAGCCTTGTAGCAGAGGTCCCCAAACTTTCCTGGTTCTCAGCACCTATTGTCTCAGTAATTTTGTTAAAGGAAACACCCAAGAGTTCCATTTATTAAGTTCAAATAACCTATTTATGTCCTAACAATTTAGTAGATGTTTAAAAAATACATTGGGCACCGTACAGGATTTGCTCTCATTTTAATTTTTTTTAATAGACATACCATACAATTCACCGTTTTTAAAGTATACGATTCAATGGTTTTTAGTATACTGAGTTGCGCAACCATTACTACAATTAATTTCGGAACATTTTCATCAATCTGAAAGGAAACCTAGTACCTATTAGCAGTCACTCCCCATTCTTTTTTCCTGCTCTGCCATTTCTGGACAACCACTAATCTATTTTCTATCTCCATAGATTTGCCTATTCCAGGCATTTCACATAGATGGGATCATACAATACGTAGCACTTTGTGTCTTGCCTTCTTTCACTTGGCATAACATTCTCAAGGTTCATCTATGTTGTAGCATAATCAGAACTTCGTTCCTTTCTATGGATAGACCACATTGTGTTTATCCATGCATCAGTTGACGGACGTTTGGATTGTTTCCGCTTTTTCGCTGTTGTGAATAATGCTGCTAAGAACACTCATGCCCATGTTTTTGTGTGGACATCTCCTGGAAATACCTAGGAGTGGAATTCTTTAGGTAGGAGTATCTTTATGTTGAAGCTTGAGAAACTGCCAGACTGCTTTTCAAAGCAGTGGCACCACTTTACATTTCCCCCAGCAGCAGTATCAGCTTTGGAATTTCTCCACATCTTTGACAACACTTTTTATTATCTGTTGTTTTCATTCTAGCCATCCTGGTGGGTGTGAAGTGGTATCTCATTGAAATTTTGATTTGCATTTCCTGATGGCTAATGATGTTGAGCATCTTTTCATGTGCTTATTGGCCATTTGTATATCTTCTTGGAAAAATATCTATTCATATCCTTTGCCTATTTTTTAATTGGGTTGTCTTTTTGAGTTGTAAGAGTTCTTTATTCTAGATACAAATCCCTTATCAGATATATGATGTGCAAATATTTTCTCCCATTCTGTGAGTTGACTTTTCTAGTGTTGACTTGAAAAAAAAAAAAATCTCTGAATTTTTTAAGTACACGTTTGGTCCACTTAAATTGCTGTTCTTTCCCTTTTTTAATGTATAGTTTTAAAATGAGTATATTTCATTATATTACTCCTAGATTTTTCTCCTTTGAGAAGACTTGAATTTAAATTTTGTTTCTGCTAATTCCTAGCTCTAGGGTAATAACTTGGGCAAGTCATTTCATTACTCTGACCTTTAGGTTTCTCATTTGTAAAAAGGGGATAATAGTTCCTACCTTATAAGGTTGTGTATGTATAAGCACTTAACACGATGCCCAGTATATAGAAGGTGCTCACTAAATGTGATATATTTGAAGACTTTAAAAGATTTTTAAAAAGCAATTATATTTCAAAATATATGTGATACTAAGTACTGTATCTTCTTAAGGTTATTTAAGAAAGAATAAAATGCTTTGTACTCTAATGACTGCCCTGACAGGGAACAACAGAGAGCCC
Organism: Elephas maximus indicus; assembly: GCF_024166365.1. Lineage (NCBI taxonomy): Eukaryota > Metazoa > Chordata > Mammalia > Proboscidea > Elephantidae > Elephas > Elephas maximus. The sequence continues at coordinate 111,021,658 of NC_064828.1, read as the reverse complement.
CGGAGGGAGCAGGAGAGCAGTGGGATGCAGACCTCAGATTTTCATAAAAAGACCAAACTTAATGTTCTGACTGAGACTAGAAGGACCCCGGCGGTCAGGGTCCCCAAACCTTCTGTTGGCCCAGGACAGGAACCATTCCCGAAGCCAACTCTTCAGACACAGATTGGACTGGACAATGGGTTGGAGAGGGATGCTGGTGAGGAGTGAGCTTCTTGGATCAGGTGGACACTTGAGACTATGTTGGCATCTCCTGCCTGGAGGGGAGATGAGAGGGTAGAAGGGGTTAGAAGCTGGCAAAATGGACATGAAAAGAAAGAGTGGAGGGAGAGAGCAGGCTATCTCATTGGGGGAGAGTAATTGGGAGTATGTAGCAAGGTGTATATAAGTTTTTGTGTAAGAGGCTGACTTGATTTGTAAACTGTTACTTAAAGCACGATAAAAATTATTAAAAAAAAAACGCTTTGTACAAAATCAATTTATATTTAAAAATATATCAAAATTTAGTAATCCTGACAGTATGTGTCATTTTTAACATTCTGCAAATTTAAGGCAGGAAGTCGGAGTGCTGTATTAAGGACACTGTATTATGTGACGTTGTTTTCAAGTGCTATAAAGGTCTTACAAGGAAGTACTGAGTTACGCTGTAATAATAGGTATGTCCAACAAGATAAATCTGAGATTGGTTACTTTACATAGTGCGTCAGTGAAGATTTCAAATGTGATTCCTAAAGACACCCCTCTCTGTTGTTTCTCTTTGTGAGGCCACTGCAGCAAAAACTTATTTTCCTTCGTTTAAAAAAAGAACATGCTTTTGAGCATCTTAATGGATTAATGTCTGAATGTGAAACACAATGATAAACAGCCTACAGTGAATATTCTATAAGTTTTTTAAGTTGCAAAAACAAAACAAAAACAAAACACTCATGACTTCTCTCCAGACGTTATTATTCAACTGCCTCCTGGACATCTGAACGCCTAAAAGACATCTCACACCCAACATGCTCAAAACTGAACTCCTAATCTTCCTTTCAAAAGTTGCTCCTCCCCAGCTGTCTCCATCTGGGTCAATGACCTTTCCATCCTCCAGCTGCTCATGTCTACCTTGGAGTCATTCTTAACGTCTCCATTTTTCCCACAAGCCACATCTGATCTGCTGGGAAATCCTACCGACTTTACCTTCAGAATATATCCAGGATTCTCTATCTTCGCTTAATCTCAACTGCTAGCACCCCTAGACCTAGCCATTTATCACCTTTGGTCTGTATTACTGGATCCTAAGTGGCCCCTGCCTTCTACTCTTGATTCTTTAAAGTCTATTCTCAAATCGGCAAACTGAGATTCTTAAACACTGCAATGGCTTCCTGGCTCACTCTGTTCCAGCTACACTGGTCTTCATGTTAGGCACACTCTTGCCTTGGGGGCCTCTACTATAGCTTTTTCCTCTGTTTTGTCTGCTCTTTCCCCAGACCTTTCCATGGTCCACTCTCTCACCTCTTCAAGTCTTTGCTGAAATGTCACTGTCTCAATGAATCTTACCTTGACCACCATATCTGAAACTGTAAACCACACAACACACCCCAATCCCTCTTACCCTAAACTGTTTCTTTTTCCTAGTACTAATCACCATACACTATTTATTTTTGCTATTGTTTATCCTCCATCTTCTCTGTGTAAGAATGTAAGCTCCATGGGCTAGAGATCTTTGTTTACTGATGCATCTCAAAGGTTAGGACAGTGAGGCACACTGTAAGCACTCAAATAAATATTTGAGGATACAAGTAATTTTAATAAGGTCTCTCTTAAACTTGAGTGTGCTTACAATCTGGTTGAAAGGCAGCATATATGTTTTAAAAGATAAATATCAATATATACAATTAGCATATGCTAATAAACACCAAAAGAACATTTTATAATATTATAAATGATATGTGAAAACTCAGAAGAGTACAACAGAAGTTTAGAGCGGTGATTCTTAGTTATTGGCAAAGGTGGTCACCTCTATGAAAATTTGATGAAAGCTGTAGACTCTGTTGATACAAAGAAACATGTACATAAAATTCTGAATATCATTGCAGGGGGTTCAAACACTCCCTGAAACCAGTCATGGACTCTGAATTAAGAATTGTTTTCAACACCAAAGGCATGGGAAAGGCTTGGTGAATATGGAGCTTAAACTAATTCTTGAAGAACAGGGTTTGAAGAAGAGTAAAGGAGAGGGAACCAGGCAAGGGAAATAGCTAAGGGCAACCACAGTACAGTTTGGTTGGAATACAGAATTTATGTGATAGGGAAGGAACAGGCTGAGAACTGCCTGGAATCTGATTTAAATCCTGAGGATATCGCAAGACACTGAAAGTTCTTGGGCAAGTGAACTGAATGTCTAAAGCAATGTTTTAAGAAAATTAATTTGGTAGTTGTTCATAGGAGTAAAGTTGAGAGAAAAAGTGAAATTAGGGAAATCATTTGCGATACCTATAATTACAGTGGTTCAAGTTTGGCGAAATGTGAACTGATAAGGTTTAGAGATTAATGAGGTTGAAGCTAAGACGATAACTCGGTGGATGAGAGTCAGCACAAAGCGGATTCTTAGAAGGCGGAGATCAAGTAGATCCCTGCTTTCCCACTCCTCCACGATTGCTGATACCAGCCGCCCCAATGGCACTCTCTCTCAGCCCCTAGCCATCTGGAGCTAGGTCAGAGCTCACAAGCTAAAAAGACAGCACCCTTGGCTTCGTTAATTCGCTGGAATAACTCACAGAAGATGTTATACTTACAACTACCGGTTTTATTATAGTAAAAAGATATAAACCATCAGGATCACCATAAGGAAGAGACGCAGGTGAGTAAGGTTCCCACCGTGCAGCTGCCGCATTTCAGACAGAAGGCCTCACCTGCCTTCGCTGACGGGGGGGGGAGTTCTCAGAGCCTTAGAGCTCCAGGCTTTTATTGGCTAGTCCTGCAGGTTAGGCCAAATCCGGACGCCTGAGTCTAGTTGATACTTGCCTCCAGGTGAGTCTTTTCTGGCCTGGCCAGCCCCCACTCGTCAGCACAAATTCTCCGGTATGGCCTGGAAATCCCAACTAAGGCCTCCCAATGACTCCAAGGAGTGGCTGATGGATTTGAACGGCCGACCTTTTGGTTAGCAGCTGAGCTCTTAACCACTGTATTTTAGGGATCTACTAATTAAGTAAGGACTTTACCCTAGTGCTTTTTTGCCAACATGCACAAAGGCTACAGGGTGTGTCAAGTGCATTATTACATCACTGGCAGTTTCCACTGGCATATACTTGCTTTGTAATACATGTTTATGATTTAGACTCCCCTTGAGTGGAAACCCTGGTGGTGTAGCGGTTAAGAGCTGCAGCGCTAACCAAAAGGTTGGCAGTTTGAATCCACCAGGCACTCCTTGGAAACTCTGTGGGGCAGTTCTACTCTGCCCTGTAGGGTCACTATGAGTCAGAATCAACTCCACAGCAATAGGTTTTGGGTTTTTCCTTTAGAACTTACCTCCCCTGACTTTTTTTTGTGACCCTCCATATATGATTTGAACTTCAAGGAATAGTTCATTCTTGGTGTAACAAATGTTGACTTTTCTCCACATGGGAATTCCATCAGAATGTTACTGTTAGTTTTGCAGCTTTCCTATTGGAATGCAACATGCCAAGAAACCCAGGTATAAAATGGTGATTGTTTAATCTTCCTTTAACACATATGCGTGTCCCTACACATCTAAACCTAATACATGCATCCAACTATGGCTAGGGGTCGCCTAATAAACAATTTCACAGGATCCACTCAAGCCTTTTTAGAAATCAGTGACCTCATTTTTATTAAGAGCTCTTAATAAATTATCACGCAAGATAAGTGAATCTTGCATAGATTCAGACTCTTGTTCCCAAAACCATTCCCCGCCCTCCCCTCCTTTTCGCTGAACAATGCCTGCTGAAGGCGAACTAGATGGAAACAGAAGTGCCAACATGACCTACCAAAACCCACGGCCCTGCAGTCGATTCCGACTCAGGGCGACCCCATGAGTGCAGAATAGAGCTGCTCTATAGGATTCTCAAGGCTGTGACCTTCAGGAAGCAGATCGCCAGACCTGTCTTCCGAGGCTCCTCTGGGTGGGAACTCCCAACCGTTTGGTCCTGGGATGCACCCTCTCCTCCCCTTAATCATAGCCAGTGCTCATTATAGATAGGAATTAAGATATTTGACTTGCAAATCCATCATGCTGTACGTATATGCTCCCCCCTCCCCACTTACACATGCACACACACACACACACACACACACACACAAAGATAGTGAAGCTAAAACCGAAATCCTTCGGTACCTTCTCAGAAACGGACTCAAGCAGTTGCAGAGGGGCTTTTGGCTCGAGGCTTCCGGGGGGCGGGTGGGCGAGCCCGGGAGAAGTGAAGCCGCCCCCTCCCACATCGGGGCGCTCCCACACCCCTCCCTAAGCAGAACACTTCGGGATCTGCTCCCCTCAGGTAGCCCCCGCGCCGACGCCGAGTCGGGCTGCAGCAAGGCGGCTCCCTCTCAGCTCCTCGGGGTGCGACCCCTCACCGCAGGGCCGGAGGCAGCTGCGGGAGACGGAGCTTCAGGCTCACCTCAGCATTCCGGCCCGGCGCAGCCTGCCCTCACCTCTTTCCTGTACTCGTACCGCGCAGCGGCGGGGGAGCGACTAGCCAGCCCACGTCCACCACCCGGCCTCACCTGGGCAGCGGCGCCCCGCCCGGCGGTCGCGCCGGGGGCGGAGCCTGTGGACGCCGGCGGCGCCCAGAGCGCCAGGTGAGCACGCCTGCGCAGTCGGACCGTAAACAAGCCCGCCCCTTCCCCGCGGCGCGGCTCCGCGGGGCCGGCTCGCGGGTGGGAGGGGCTAAGAGGAAGAGGCGGGGGGAAGCGCGAGAGCCGATGACGGCGCCTGCGCGGTGGGCGTGATCCGGGCACTTAGGGCAGGATGAACGCTGCTTTCCAAGATGGCGACGGAGGGAGGAGGGAAGGAGATGAACGAGATTAAGACCCAATTCACCACCCGGGAAGGTCTGTACAAGCTGCTGCCGCATTCGGAGTACAGCCGGCCCAACCGGGTGCCCTTCAACTCGCAGGGATCCAACCCTGTCCGGGTCTCCTTCGTAAACCTCAACGACCAGTCTGGCAACGGCGACCGCCTCTGCTTCAATGTGGGCCGGGAGCTCTACTTCTATATCTACAAGGGGGTCCGCAAGGTACCGACCCGGGCGTCACCAGGGTCCGCCAACGGCGTGGGCAGAGGCCGGGAGCAGGGCGGTGACAGCGGGAGCCGGGGTGACCGATAGGGGTGGCCGTCGCTCTTACTTTCGAGTGGGCCGGTAACTCCTCTGGGGTGTTCCTGAGGAAAGGGGGTTCGGGAGTGGGGAGGGTGGTGGCCGCGGTTTTCCGAAGGGTTGGGGGCGGTGGAGAGGGTCCGTGGGCTGCGGGGCTCCGGCTAGGAGACCCCAGAAGGAGCGGGCTGCCTCTCCTCCGGCTGGGTCCGTCAGACTCTGACATGGCCAGGGAGCGGGCCTGCGAGTCCCCGGAAGAGGTGGGGTGGCCGCCTCGTCTGCCCTGAGTGCCTCGCCTCCCGGCAGGGCTGGAAGTCGCCCTGGATTAGGGAATAGGGGCGCAGGGCGGCTTGGGAAGGTCTGTAAGGCCGAACCGGGGCTGGGAAGCGAGGACCGAGACTAGGTCAGAAGGGTCCTGCTGCCCATGAAGGGCTACTCCACCTGCTGCCGCACTGACACTTCCTAGGAGCCCCTCCTTCTGGTCCAAAAACACCCGAGGGAGGACGGCTGTCACTGTCTCCGCCGAGGGGAGCTGCTCCTGAGCGATTGTTAAAGGGCCTCGTCTTGCCACTTACAGTAGGGGAAGGACTGAATACTAC